>NC_056733.1:261005671-261313171 GCF_019279795.1 Protopterus annectens
TTTGTGAGCTTGTGTTAACCGGATAAATTTAAAGTAGAGAGGAAATTCCAGCCATTGTAATTGTTTGATGGCAGTGCAGTGCTGAGATCTGCTGCGTAGGTTGAAGGCAAATTAGGGAATTTTGTAGTAGAAAGATATTTGAGTGGATTGGAGAGTGGTATAAGTAGATGCCGTATATATGTGACAGAAGAAAGTAATAGAGCAGATGGAATGCTTTTCATAGTAGTGTCAGAGAAGAAAGTTTGGTTTTATTGCCACAGTTCTTGATTAATTTTTTGGCATCCTTGAATGTAGAAGTTGAATCCGAGGTGTACATCATTGGTGAGACGTAATAGCTTTGTGAGGGACATCATCTCGATGGTAGTGCCATTTGAGAAGGTTAGCCAGGTTTCAGTTGATGTGAATGAGGATTGTGTGATGAGTTGTTAATCGAGTGTTTTCCCAATACACACAATAGTAAAGTCATCTGCATATTGAATGATGGAAGAGTTTTTGGAGTGTAGGTGAAGGTCATTAATGAAAATGTTAAGAGGAGGGGACCAAAGATGGTGCCTTGGGCACACCAATGGGAAGGAAGAAAGTAGTTTAATGCCATTTAACACTTTTGGATCTACTGGAGGTAAGAAGAGAACATGGAGATGGAAGAGAATGAAAAATTAAGCTGAGAGAGTTTTTAAAGTAGTTTGTTGTGAGCGATGGTGTTAAAACTTATATCAAGGCAGACAATGGACCCTAGGTCATTATTATTTCTCTGTTTGTGGATAATGTCAAAAAAGAAGTGCAGTGGCTGTAACAAGTGCAGTGGCTGTACTATGTGATGGTCAAAATCTGTTTTGGGTAGGAGATAGAATGTTGCAAGCAAGGAGATATTTAAAGTATGGATGTATTTTTCTAGACTTTCAGAGAGAGGAGGTATTATAGTTATGGAGCTGAAATTGCCGAGTATGGATGTACTGTCTGTATGAAGTGGTAAGATGAAATTTTGTCTTCAGCGGTAAGGAATGTAGGACTCCTGCATGGCTGCTGTAATCAATATGAATACTGGGTATGCTATGGCTTCAGTGGCTAGTTGAAGGAATTCGGATGGGAAGTAATCAAAGGCTAGTGTGGCAGGCTTGAGTTTAGAGAGGTAGGATGTTACTTTTGATGTGGGGATGCGCTGAGTGATTTACTTATTTTATGTTATGTGCTGGAAGTGTATGGCTAGGATGAATGGAAGTAGAGTTAACACTTCAAAGAGTTATAGCAACATTTGTAAAGTGGATCCTAAAGACATGGGCAGTGTTATAGTCTGGGACGTTTGGGATTGGGTTTGGAGTGGTCGTTTTGCCTGGCTTAACGATGTGAGATAGGGAGGACCAGCATTTCTTAGGACATTTAAAGGTTAGGTTTTGGTACTTGGTGAAGTAGTTCTTTTCATATAGTCTGAATAAAGATTTCAGTCCTATAAGATCATGTACTAGTAGACATTTGGTTGCTGTGTACATCGAGATTAAGTCACCCTTTTGCCTCCTGTATTTAAGAGTAAATAAGTACAAGTACTTTAACCTAACTGGGTAAGGTAACAACTGAAGGCAATTGATCTTTTTAGCATATTTTGCTGTACCTTTTGTAATAGGTGAAAATGTTTTCATTTCATGTGACTTCAGACTTGCACAGCATATTTCATTTTTTGGCCAGATAGGGCATTAAGCAGAGGTACAAGAACACCAGAACATTCTGAGGTTACATATCTGTTTATACAACCAAGCATTTTTATAATCACTTTGTAAATATCATTGATATATATATATTTTTTTGAAGGATAGATTGTCAGCTTCACTCTCTGATCTTTCCAAAGGAAATCCTCTCTGTATCATTTCTTGTAAGAATATACCTAGTGTCTTGATTATGACCAGAGCTCATATTTTATACAGTAGTTTCCTTACACTCTACTAGAGTACGGTACAGGCCTTTATGGTAATCTGGAGTGGCTGCAGTTTCAAAACAAGCCAGCACTATTGTGGTGCTAGCTCTTTTAGCTTTTTTTTGTGTGGCTTTTGTTCCCTAACATATCTTTGTGTAGGGCCTTCCATATCACTGTTGCAGTATTCATAACCTAAGGGATTTCCTGCCAAGGATAGCTCAACATCCAGCCAGTATACCAAAGCCTTTAGTATTTGTAGGTGTTGCATGTCACAAGTGTGCTTCCCGTGCAAGTCGTAGGGAGTAAAGGTGACTTAAGGAAGTCCACACTCAGAATATCTTTGCTCCTAGTCCAAATGCCATCATTGAAAGTCTATCTGAAACACTGATCTGCTTTGTGGTTACCAAGCCACATTTCAGATAAGTGCCCTGTTGGGGTTTCCTCTTATCTTTTGTTTTTCTTCAGTGCTGTTGGTTTCGTGTTATACCAGAAAGGGAAACTGTCAGTACGGAGGCAGATTCCCCATAAAGACAGTCATGACCCGTGTCTTTCCTTTTTAGGTGCTTCCCCCAACCATACACAGTGGCAGGCTTTTGTCGCTAAGACTCTACACAATCATCTCTCCTCTTTATCCATTTACCTTGAAAACCACCATCTTAAGCTGTTGGCTTAAAGCAGGGGTGTCCAACCTTTTCAGTTGCAAGGGCCGCATTGAGTTAACAAAAATGGTCTGGGGGCAAACGGCAGGTGAGGACCAAAAAAAAAAAAAAAGGTCTCACATTAACTGAAGAGCAAAAAAAAAAAAAAAAAAAAAAAAAAGGTCTCACATTAACTGAAGAGCAAAAAAACACTGGTTTATGTGGACTAATGTGGCTGTATTGCTGTATTGTAGGTTAATTTGAACAATAAATAAATTAATAAATAATATAAATAAATTAATAAATGCAAATTATTGCTATTTACTTTAAAAGACTGCATTCAGTTCAGGAGACTGGTCATCGTGTTTTGTTAAATCACTATAAGGGAGTGGAATGTTTCCTTTTTCTTTTTTTATGTGTGTGTGTGCACAAGCATGTGTGTTTGTGTGTGTGTGTGTGTGTGTGTGTGTGTGTGTGTGTGTGTGAGAGAAATCTGAATAGAAATATTGGAGGTGATGTTTTTTGTGGGGTGTTATGTTTAATCCACCTTTTCACTATTGAGCTAAAGAGGGGGAAAATATCTCTGTACTGGCAATTTGGGGTACTGACACTCAGTTTTGGAGTGTAGGACAGCAGGATATGTTCTCTTTGCAGAGGCTTATGCTTATCAGCTTTCCTATGAAGCCTATATTAGAATATCGGAAAGCATCTTCATCCAATAACTCAATTTCGGATTCAAGAGAAGCAAAGTGAATTCCATCCTGACTACAATTTTCAATTGTTTTTCCTTGTATGATTACTGGAAGATTTCCAGGGTTTGCCAGAATTGTCGCCATGAGTTTTATGGATGTGAACAAGGTATATTACAATGCAAAAGCACAACTATCAGCACTAATCAGAAAGAAAAATATTTTAGCCACTTTATTACATCACTTTTAATTTGTAGATGCACAATGCTCTAAAATAACAAGAACAATATATGGATGACAAAACAAAAAAGACACGTTTTGGTTGGACTTCCACATTCGTCACTGAAATCTGAAATACCATAAACATGTAATCCATCACATTGCTCCCTTCATATTTGTTCATAAATAACCATTTAGTCCTGCAAAAACAAAGCTCCTGGCTTTATGATCCACATTTTCTTTGTTCACTAATATTTTCTGACAGTGTCGCTTATTGTCTCTTGTATTAAGTGCACTGTCAATACCTACTAATCTGAATATCACTTCTGGATGATTAATGATCAGTGATCAATGACACGTTAGCGTTAGCCAAACTCATGGCATGTACAGGCCATTTAAGAGTTTGCCTAATTACTGCCCCCCAGAGCATAAATGGCATTTTCAATCAGTAAACCAGTGATTTCTTAAATACCTGTGTAGACTTTACAGCACAGAGATAAGTGTTCAAGTTTTCCCATATGTGATATCATCTTGAACTCAGAAATATGCCTTGTACACTTTCTCGAGATAATTTTTAAATGGAAGAACTTGAACATACAAAAAGTACTCAATAATAGACTCAACGTTCATTACAAATATTGGAACTAAAATTCTTTTATCCCTACTAGTAATACAACACATAATATTTGTAGTTAATCCATAATATCTTATAACTATTAATATGACATGTCCATCAAACGTCAAAGTTGATTCTACTACTACATCAAGGTCCCTAATCTGTGTAGTTCCTTGTAAGATATGATTGTCTCTAGAATTATTGGCGAGCTGAGCCTTCCTCTTGTAACTTACCTTTGTTGTAGTGTAGTAGTCGGTGTGTACACAGCGAAATAAACTAAATAAATCCTCTCTCTACGCTACGATCGCTCCTTCCTGCAGCTTTTCTTTACAAAAATCACCCGAACGGTGTTTTCGCGCATGCGCATACCAGCGGAAAGACGCTGGTATGGAAAAAACGTAAAAAAAAGAAAGTTGGCGCATGCGCAGAAGAGCAAAACTACGCGGACACGGAAAAAAAGTGAAATTAATTTTAAATTTAAGGGTCGCGGGCCGCATGGAAGAGCTCTGAGGGCCGCGGGTTGGACACTCCTGGCTTAAAGTGCTATGGTGGTCTTCCCATGGCAATGGGTTAGCTGTCTGTCAAGAAAAAGGCCAAAAAGTTTAGGTCTGATATGGCTGCTGTCCAGCCTCTCTCTCAAGCCTAGAGGATTGTCTGGTGGTTGCTTAGGATTCCTCTGCTGAAACCCCATCAGAGGCCAGCATGAATCCAACATCTTGCGCATCTTCGGCTTTACAAACGTCAGCTTGTTACATTGAAGGGGGGACCCCTGGCTGATTATATCCATGGGGCAGAGAGAGAATCTGCAGATCTTAGGAAGGAGATTCCTACTACACTTATTGAATGTAACCGGGGGGTCTGACCCTCCAGGTGTTTCGTGTGGACATCCCAAAAAAAAAAAGAAGAAATAGAGAACCGAGCAGATTTTTCCTCTAGTTAAGAATCACATGAATGGCAGGATTTTACTTGGGTGGGGGTGGGGGTTATTCAATGCTTTGATGGCTTTAAAGCCTCCTTGGGTGGGGGGTATCTGTGCCTGTTCCTTCATGGTCTTCCACTTCTCTTAAAAGACCCAGGAAAATAGATTCCTCGGACAAGGATATGGATTCAGGGGAAAAGTCCCTGGTTTACTCTTCGCATATCCCTTCCCCTTTGGACTATGGTTCAGAGGAAAATGACTCCTCTGTTAGTTCAGATGTTCATCGTGGTACCCTGCTGCAGTCATCACACTTGGGTTATCCTGTCGTCAGGTGGTCCCGCAGTTGGTCGGAATTCCAAAGTCTTGGTCTGGCGTTGGTTGCTGTCGCCTCTTCCCTGACGTCAGTGGTATATATAATGCAACCGACGCCATTTTCTTCAGTCTTTCTTGCCGCGCGGTGCCCGAAGCAGTTCACAAGTGCCAGTCTGCCGACTCCTGAGATTTTCGAATTCGAATTTCAGAAAGAAGTCTTCTATATAGCTAAGTACCCCGTTGGAGAAACTTTTCTGGCCTCAGACCGATGTCAGAAAAAGTTAACAATTGTATTTCTTGTGGGAAGCAAATACCTCATAAGGATTTTCATTCTTATTGCATACCTTGCCTAGGCCCAGACCACGACGTCACTATTTGTCGGTTTTGTGCTAGGTTTAATAAGCGTACTATTAAAAGACGCTTTGATTTCGCACGACACTACTTCGGTAGGAAATTTAACTACACCATGCCGTCGGAGCAACTGACTACCGGCGTGCACAAAAAACGCAAGGATAAGGACAGACAGCCCAGGCCTAAGCCAGATTCCGAGGCCTCGGCTGATCCGGTCTCCGGTCCTCAGTGAGGCTCCGACGCAGCCCCTGACTACCGCAGATCTGGAACCCGAGACCGCTACGGAAATTTTGGCGGAATGCACCAGGCCGATGCAACCTTTTAGTTCAGGCCGTTCCAACGACATTGCTACAAAAGACGTCGGTGCTACAGAAACACCATCGGCTTCTGAAGACGTTTTCAGACCGACTCTCACCATAAAAATGTTTTCTAAGTCGAAGACTCCTTCTAAATCTAAAACGACTGCTCTTCAGTCTCCTGGTCAAGGCCCCATTCCTAAGAAACAGATGCTCAAAATGGCTGAAGATTTGATTTCTTTAATCAGGGGTTCCCAGCCCCCTCCTGACAAAAGGCCTAGACAAGAGGACGATTATGCATCCTCTGAACAAGTGTCCATTTCTTCTCTCCTTATGAAGATTCTGATGCTGAGAACTTTATTCCCTCAGCTTCTCCTCCTGAAGACTACTCCTTTGGGGAAACTTTACACACAATGAAGGAACATTTTCACTGGGAAGGTCAGGACTACTCTGACTCGGAGAAAAGGCTCAGAGAGTTTCTTTTACTCCCCCAACACAGACCACTTGCCATCCCACCAGTTTTGGACATTGTGGATGATGTCTATTTAGAATCCAGTTTCAACCCAGACTCTCTACCTCCTGCTCCGGCAAAGCCTGACAGATACTATAGAGTGCCTGATTCCCACAAATTTCTTTACAAAAGCCCTGTAGCTGACCCAGAGACTATCTCCCAGGGTCCCAAGGGGGCTAAGGCTTCTATGGCTAAAAACCCAGTACCTTCTGAGAGGGATTCCAGAGCACTAGACAGGTGGGGGAAAAAGGTTTACACCTCGGCCACACTAGCTATGAGGGCACTGAATTGTCAATTTCACATGCTTAAGTATCCGCAATTCCTAATCTCTCAGTTAAAGCAAAGAATAACCACTCTCCCTCAACAATCTGAATTGAAAGAAGTACAGTTGCACGCCACTGAGCAAGTGGGCAAACATACCTTACAATGTGGGTTTGATTCTTTGGAGGCCTCCTGCAGAGCAGCTGCCACTGGGTCTGTTATACGTAGGCATGCTTGGTTAAAGGAATAAACTCTGCCTGATCATGTTAAAGCAAAACTACTAGATGCTCCCTTACAGCAGGATGTTCTTTTTGGAGTTAAAGCAGAAGAAGTTTTAAAGAAAATGGAGGATAAGGCAAAATCTATGCAGACAGTCAAAGATTTCCTACAGGTACAACCCCCTTGCTTCAGCAGAAACTGGACAACAAAAAATTGGTCCTTTCCAGCTACTGACAGACCACAGAGGGGTAAATACAGACGCCCAAGGGGCAGAGGACAACCACAGGCCCAGTATAAACCTCGCCAATGGGGCACTACAACACAGAAGGGAGGAGAAGATGGGTCTCAATCCACCAGAAGGCAAACTCAATGACTTGCACCTCATCTGGCCAAGCAATACTCTCTTGGCAGCCCCCTTGGGGGGAAAACTCGCAATTTTTGCAGACAACTGGCACACTGTCACAAAGGACAAATGGGTCCTAGACATAATTTCACGACGATGCAGATTCCATTTTCACATCTTGCCAATGAAAAGAGGAATGCCAAACCTGCCAAAAAAATCAATAGGCAGAGGCACAAAAGCAAATTACAGCTCTCATGGACATGAGAGCCATTCAACTGGTACCTACTCGAGAGCAAGGCCAAGGATTTTACTCAAGACCCTTTCTAGTGCCCAGAAAGGACAATGCCTGGAGACCAATTCTGGACCTTTCAATTCTAAACACTTACTTAGAAGTACCCAAATTCAAGATGCTAACACTACAGCAGCTACTTCCCATGTTGGGCAAGGAAGCATGGCTAGTAACGTTGGACCTCAAGGAGGCATACCTGCATGTCCCTATCAGACAAAGTTGCAGAAGATACCTCCGTTTCATTGCAGGTTCAACCCATTACCAATTCTCTGCACTGCCCTTTGGTTTATCTACTGTGCCCAGAGTTTTCACAAAATGCCTGGCACCAGTAATTGCATACTGCAGACAAAGAGGAATTCAAATATATCCATACCTGGACGACTGCCTCATCCAAGCAGAAAGCAAAGACATTCTCTTACATCATCTGGCCTTTGTAAAGCACCTACTAAACTGCCTGGGGTACACAGTAAACGAAAATAAGTCAAAACTAGTGCCCTCACAAAAAATGACATTCCTGGGTGCCAGCTTGAATACAACGGCCCAGAAGGCTTATCTTACGCCAAACAAGCAACTACAACTGACTCAATATTTCAAGACAATGGCAACAAAGACCCAATTAACTGCAAGAAAAATTCTGCAGGCCTTGGGCTTCATGGCATCTTCCATACTAATAATACCATTTGCAAAGCTGCATATGAGGAAATTACAGTGGTACCTAAAAAGCATATGGTCTCAACACAGTCACAGCTTGGACACAATGATATCTCTCATTCCCTGCCTACAAGAGGAATTTCTATGGTGGTCACAGGCACCTCAACAAGGGTCAGCCTTTCACCTTGCCCCCAGCCAGGCAGACTATCACAACAGATGCTTCAGACTACGCCTGGGGGGCACACATGGCAGGACAATGCATTCAAGGCCTATGGACTGCAGATCAAAGAAATCTGCACATAAATCAAAAAGAGATGCTAGCTGTACAGAAAGCTCAGACAGCCTTCAAGGATTTATTACATCCAGGACAACTTTCAATAAAGACGGACAACACCACAGTAATGTGGTACATAAACAAACAAGGGGGTACACATTCCTACCCTCTATGCAGGCAAGCAATGATCTTATAGAACACAGCTCTGGCTTACCAAGTCCAATTACAAGCTCAATTCCTGCCAGGACAGAAGAACACATTGGCAGATGACCTCAGCAGAAACATCAAGGATCCCCACGAGTGGAAACTAGATCCGCAAATATTTGCAATGATAACTCAAAAATGGGGCCTTCCAGACATAGACCTCTTTGCCAGTCCTCAAAATTATCAACTAACAAAATTTTGTACAAGGACATTTCACCATCAAGCTTGGAAAGTGGACTCTCTCTCTTTCAGTTGGAAAAACCTGACCGTATATGCCTTCCTCCATTGCCTCTCCTCACAAAGGGTCTTTTTGAAAGTCAAAAAGGAGAGACCACGACCGATTCTCATAGCCCCAGACTGGCCACGCCAGCACTGGTATCCGCTATTGAAAAATATGGCCCACAGCCCACCATGGATATTGCCTCAAATCCCCAATTTGCTCACACAACAAAACAATCAGATTCTTCACAGCCAGCTCAAAACTTTAAATCTGGCTGCATGGCAAATCAACTAAACATCCAACCAGCTCCTCTTTCACAAGCAATTCTGGATGTTATTCTGGAAGCCAGGAGGCCAAGCACCAGGAAGGCTTATTCGGACAAATGGAAAAGGTTTTGTGCCTGGAACCAAGCTAAAGGCCAAGACACAATTCAGCCTCACATGCCTCACATTCTACAGTATTTAACTGAGATGTTGCACAAAGGACTTTCTTTTTCCTCCATTAAAATCCATGCTTCAGCTATTTCAGCTCACTTCAACACAGATCCACCTTTATTTTCACATCCTCTTCTAAGGCAGTTCCACAGAGGGGCAAAAAACATTAGACCACCCAGGAGAGCTCCTACACCAACATGGGACCTCAATTTTGTTCTGGAAAAACTAACGCTACCTCCCTTTGAGCCAGCATTCTCTGCAGATCTTCAGTTCCTATCATTGAAGACTGCCCTGCTCCTAGCAATAACTTCAGCTATAACTTCAGCTAGAAGAGTCTCAGAGCTACAGGCACTAATGGCAGTGGAACCCTCATTTTTCATCAAGACAGAGTTTCTCTATGAACTAATCCTTCCTTTATGCCTAAGGTGGTTTCCAGTGTGGCTTTAAATCAAACCATCCACTTACCCACCTTTTTCCCAAATCCACAGAACAAAGGTGAGAGACTCCTGCATTCCTTGGACATTCACAGGTAGCTTCGTTACTACTTGGACAAAACTAAGGCTTTCAGAAAATCTGACCAGCTCTTTGTATCCTATGCTACAGCTTCTCAAGGGAAGGCTATATCAAAGCAAACCATTTCTAAATGGATAGGTCATTGCATACGTTTCTGCTATAGCCATCATGGGAAACCAGTTCCTGCAACCATTAGGTCCCACTCTACCAGGGCAACAGCTACCTCTACAGCCTTTCTCAGGGGGTTCCAACCAAGGAGATTTTAGAAGCTGCAACTTGGAGTTCAGTACACACCTTTACCAAACACTATCACTTACCTCTTTACTCTAAGTCCAGGGCGGGCTTCGCCACTGCAGTTTTGCAGGGCCTTATAGCCTCTACTAACCATCTATGATACCTCCCCCCTACCTTAGCTTTGGGATTCAACCCAAGTGTGATGACTGCAGCAGGGTAGTATGATGAACATAGTACAGTTTTGTACCTACCGTAAATGTAGATGTTCGAGTGTTCACCCTGCTGCAGTCCAGGTTACCCTCCCTCCATCCCCTCTGATCTAATGGCTAAATCTCTTCAATACCTTACTGATGTATTTGCTTATAGCTGAAGGGATTTTGTATTTGTGCAGTGGTTACTCCATTTGGTACTAATTTCTGACCACCTTTTTGGGGGCACCTGACATCTGGGGCAAGAAAAACTGAAGAAAATGGCGTCTGTTGCATTATATATACCCCTGGCGCACTGACGTCAGGGAAGAGGCGAACCGACGCCGGACCAAGACTTTGGAATTCTGGCCGACTGCGGGACCGCCTGACGACAGGATAACCCAAGTGTGATGACTGCAGCAGGGTGAACACTCGAACATCTACATTTATGGTAGGTACAAAACTGTACTTTTCCTTTCTAGAGGAACTCTCTTTTGGGGATACTGTTGCCCGCATGATGAGAGTTTTTTAAATGGGATTGTTCTTAAGTCTCTGACATTCAGAAAAGGTATTATGAGCTCCTCCAGATGGAGTCTCCTAAGCCATTGGCTGTTCCTCCTTTTCTAGCTGCCCTTCTGGATACCTTTTCAGCAGCTTCTGTGGCCAGTTTCTCAGATCACTGCACCCAAGAAACCTGACTGATTTTACAAAGTACCTGAGGAGTATGAATTTCTTTATAAATACCCTCCTGCTTGGCCCTATCTGTAGTGTCTGTCTCTTCTGACATGTTTTCCAAGCTGTTGCCTTCTAACGGGTTGCTCCCTTCAGGTAAGGATAGTAGGTCTATGAAGAGGCTTGGCAAAATGACTTGCACTGCTGCTGTTTTATCCTTTCTTACCATCAACTACCAGACTTGTATGACTAGGTATGTTTTGGTCCTCCTTTCTTAGGTTTCCAAAGTGGTTTCTGACCTTCCTAACTCTGAAGGGAGGGCTTCTGCCCTTTCCCTGTTGGGTTGTATCTCTCAAGTTGCTTGCCACTCTGTTAAATGCAGCTATATGGGGCTGATGCCTCCTCCCGGGCTGCTGCCTTTGGTTCAGTGAAGCATTACTCTTGGCTTCATCTTCAGGCTTTGCTTGATGACATTAAGGCCAAATTATTGGGTGGTCCTTTCGATAATAAAAATCTTTTTGATTCTTCTGCTGCTGCTGAACTTTTCTAGTCTCTCCAGGATAAGGGTAAGGGTAAAGCAAGAGTTAGGAATAGGAGAAATGAAAATGTTTCAAGTTTCAGAGGAATTATTCCTCCATATCTGTTTTTGTTCATAAGCAGTCTCACCCTCCGCCTTAGGAGAAAAAAAAAGGATTCTAGACATGTGTATTGTGCTAGGACTACTCAGACTTCTACCTCCCAGAAACCTGTTTTTCAGGACAAATCTGGTTCCATTTGACAATTTGTTTGCCCTTTCCCTTGACCAGGATCCTTTATCTCTCCTTCTTTCCCTGTCTCTTCCAAATTGATGAAGGATCACAACATACGGTTGGGTTCTGTCCATTATCCACCAGGAATATCTTATGTTTTGGAAATCTCTTCCTGTGTTTTTGGGCATTCCTCAACCTCCTCAGAAACAACTTCCTCATTTCACAGAGGTGCTACACTCTGTTTTGGTTCAGGACACCATTCTAGCTGTGTTTTCTGCCCAGGTATGGAGGGTTTTTTTTATTCCAGAATGGTTTTGATTCCCTAAAAGGAGGGCACTTGGAGACCAGTTCTAGATCTTTCCTGGCTCAACCCCTTTCTCAAGTTACCTTCCTTTCAGATGTTGTCTCTTCAGACTTTATTTCCCCTTCTACCGCAGGCCTTTCTGGTCCCTCTGAAGCTCAAGGATGCCTACCTTCATATGCCCATCCATCCCCATTTCTGGAAATGTTTGTTTCTCCATTTTATCCTTGTATTTTTAGTTCTGTGCTTTGCCCTTTCGCCAGTCTGCTGCCCCAAAGATATTCACCAGATACCTCACTCCTGTCATTGCCTTTTGCAGGATGTGAGTTCAGATCTTTCTGTAGTTGAACGATCTGTTCATTCAAGCATCTTCCCCCAACACTCTGCTTCAGGATTTCCAGTTTACTTTTTCCTTTGTTAGAGTCTGGGGTTCACCATGAACTTCCAGAAATCAGCTCTGATGCCTTTTCAGGATCATATTTTCCTCTGTTGCAGGCTGCAGACCATCCCCATGCTGGCATCTCTGCCTCTTCCCAAGGCCCTCTCTCTCACTGTCCTGTTCCAGACTCTTCTTCCCCTGGCTTTAGTCGTACCCAGAGAATTTCTCCAGATTTTCAGGTTCATGGCTTCCACCATTCCCATGCTCCCTCTAGCCAGGCAGGCTCCACATGAAAAAGCTTCAGTGATACCTCAGGTCAGTGTGGCTCCAACATTGCCACCCCCTGAACTTTCCAGTACCTTTCCTTTCCTGTCTCAAGATGGGAGCTGCAGTGGTGGAATCACCAACTTTCTCTCAACCCAGGACTTCCTTTCCAAGCTGCAGTTCTGACTGGAGCTCTTTACAGATGCTTCAGACAGGGGATGGTGGGCTTCATTCCACCCCCTCAAGGTTCAGTGTCTCTGGCCTCTTCCTCAGAGGTGGATCAAATTAGTACAAAGGAGATGAAGGCTCTAATTCTGGCTGTTCAGGCTTTTCACTCCCTCTTTCATCCCTAGCCTCTCAGACAATACCACAGTGATGTATGTCAACAAACAAGGGGGTACAAGGTCCTATTTTCTTGCAGACTAGCTCTTCAGATCTGGGATCTAGCTGTCCAGTATCAAGTAACTCTTCAGGCAGTTTGCATTCCATTGTAGCACAGTCTAGTGGCAGACTCTTTGAGCAGGTCCAGCACACAAGCTCACAAATGGATGTTTCACAGAGATATGTTCCTGGGCATTGTCCACAAGTGGGGTATTTCTTGGATAAATCTTTTGCCTCCAATCTGAACAGACAATTTCCTCTATTATCTTCTAGAGTCACAAGTCCTCTGGCTTGGAAAGTAGATATCCTGTCTTTTCATTGGAAAGGTTGTTTCTATATGCCTTCCCTCCCCTCACCTTCCTTTCTTACCACAGCTTTCAAAGTTAAAATACAGTTCAATTCACATAATTCAATTCACATAATTCTGTTCCATTACTTATATCACCCTTTTTAAATTGCAGTGAACAAGTTCTAAGACCAAAAACTTAAAACCACGCAAGCTGCCCATAGCATAACAATGTTTAGCAAGTGCATTAGTCTGTTTGTGTTTCTTGATGTCAGCAGTGTGTTCAATTATCCTTTCCTTCAACGTTCTGTCACTTACCAATGTAAAAAAGCAGAAGTAACACACTGAGCAAGATACACCAGATGACAGCTTTTACAGCCCGCAGAAAAATGAAAATCAGTAGTATAACCAACCATAGTAATAGAGCAGGTGGACCAAATGTGCTTACAAGCAGTACATGACTGACACTTAAATGTCCCATTACGATCACTGGTAACAGAGGGTGATCTGGTAGTTTGTCTATAACATAGCTGTCGTTTGAGCGAACAATTATTCCTGAAGCAAAATTGTAATGGTTAAGCCTACACCACGTAGCTCCTCATTAGCTAAAGTACTGGTCAGTTGCACCTTATGATATCACAGACTAGGTTGATGTCACTGGAGAATGTAAACAGACACCTTAAATCTCTGTTCATATCATTGTGATTAGATGATGGCAAGTCAGTATTATTAGAAAAAGATGGTCTAGCAGTCATTTCCCTAAGTGGTCTAATATCTACAGTAACCTGTGAGATCTCCTCAGGGGACTAGCCTCTAGAAAGAAATTCACTAGTTAATCTATCAAAAACATCCTCAAGGCAACTGTCATCATCATAACATAGTCTCATCATTCTCAAAAACTGTCCTTTCAAAATGTTCTTGGGTATGTATCACAGGTGCATGCTGGATCTATGTAAATAATCATCCTTTTTAAAAGGTTTTCTAAAAACAGAAATGTTTAATTTAGTAATGATATTCTTCGAAACCACAACATTGAAATAACTAACAGACACTCCCAAGCATTCATCAGAGAATTTGAGAAAAGTAGTCCTCTTTTGTAAGTGCAGCGGTAGCGTTGTTGCCTCGCAGCAAGAGGTTCTCCCTTTCGATTCTCAGTTGGAATGTGGGGAGTGCCTTCTGTGTGGAGTCTGCATGTCCTCCCCACGGTTAAGTGGGCGTTCGAAAGACATGCGTAAATGGGTGTGCCTTAGTTGAAGGTTGAACGTCGAGCTGGAACCTCGGTGTTAGTCAAAAATCTACTGCCAATCATTAGCGGACCGGAGTTCCGCTGTGGGCGACCCCTAACTGGGAAAAGCCGAAAGACAACAAGAAGTCCTCTTTTGTAAGTACTCCACATATTCATCCAATACATGTGCGGGACCCTTCCAAATCAAATTAAAAAATGTCCACAAAGTGACAGTAAAAACTGACATACTCAAATGAGTTGCCATTAAAAACTTTCTCATGTGCCCATTGTGACAGCACCATATTAGCGTTTGTTTTGGCACAAACCGTGCCCATAGCAATACCCGTTCTCTGAAGAAAGAAATCACTCTCAAAAGTGAAAACATTGTTCTCCAAGATCAACTCAAGAAGAGAGCAAACAAGTATGGTCTTACTATTAGAAAAATCAGTAAATAAGGCCAGGAACATCCTAATGCTATATAGCAAACTTGCTGGCTGACAGATTCATTGAAAACTTCACTCTCCTGTCCCTGCCACATATACCACAAAGCATCCCTAACATCTGCCCCCGACCTATTTTCTCTGAGGATCAGGGCTTAAATGCCCTCTCCAAGGCCAAAAACACAGCCTGTATGGGACCAAACAACATCCCAGGCTGTGTTCTACACGGGTTAAAATAGGAATTAGCATCACCATTGAGCGTGCTTTTTAGTCACAGCCTAAGCACTGGCTTCATAACCAGCAGAATGAAAAATATCTACCATCATCCCTTTGCACAAAGTAGGTGCATCCACGGACCCCGGGAACTGTAGACCCACTAGCCTGACCAGTCTTATCTTCAAGGCCATGGAACCTTATTAACAAAGATATAGGAAATCTCCAAAGGCTCGACCCCACCTAGTTTGGCTTTGTCAAGAGGAGATCATGCCTGTTAAACTTGAGGAACTTCTTTGCGATAGTCACCAAAGCCCTAGGCAAGGGCAAATCTGTACATATGGTCTGTCTAGACTTAGCTAAGGCCTTTGACACAATCCCCAACAGAGATCACTGATAAACACACCCAACTGGGTATCAACCCATATATATAGTCAGGTGGTTTGCAAACTGGCTCACTGATAGAACTCATACAGTCAAAATAGGAGGCTTCACCTCCTCCAGCAGATTTGTAACCAGTGGTGTTTCACAGGGATCAGTTCTGGGACCCCTACTGTTCGGAATCTACTTCTCCAAAGTACAGGCTAAAACTAAAGCACTATGGCTGACAAAGTTTGCTGATGACTGCAAACTGCGCGCAATCATTGAAACCCCTAGCAATGTCAACATCCTGCAAGAAAGTCTTGCGCAGACTAATGACTGGTGCCAAAATCATGGTCTTAATGCATTTTTTGCATTAGGTTTATCATCCCCTTCGGCAAGGTCAGCCAGTGGTGAGAGATTTGAGCACACAGGTTGACCGCAACCTTAACTTCCATCATCATGTCTCCACAGTGGTAAGAAGGGCATTTTATATTGCTTGGCTCATAAGTAAGGGCATTGCCTCCAGAAGAAAAAGAGGTTATAACCTCCCTGTGCTCTTCCCTCATCAGGGCAATAATGGAATACAACGCTCCCTTTGGTATGTTCCTTTCCATACACCTGCAGCATTTGGAGAGACCACAACGGTTCCTTACAAAGAAAATTCAAAGTCTTCAAGATCTGTATTATGTGGACAAACTGAAATCGTCACTTTACTCCATGTCATACAGACTACTCAGAGCTGAGTTGTGCCTTGTATATAGAGCAGTCTCTGAACTGCTTTAATGGAAATGCTGCACATTCGCAAGTCAAATGGCACATGGGTCACTTGCTCAAAAGACCTTAACCTAGGTAGTATGTGAACATCAGTAGAACCTGCTGGAGAGATAATTTGTCTCTGAGGTTGCCCCACCTTGGAACAAGCTACCTATTCATGTTAAACAAAGCCCCTTGTTGGCCCTAGTTAAGTGCAGTTTGGATGATTGGCTGGGAAACTGGAAGTTCACCCCAGGAGTTCCACCTGTGTTCCTCTTGGACAGGAGCAGTAGGTGCTGACTTTAGTGTCTGGTTGAACCAGATACCCATGGGAACACGGATTGAACTTGGCTAGGCTTGTAAGGACCCTGGGGCTGTTAGCCTAATAACTTCCTGTGATCCTATGGTCTCATATCCATCCTTACTTGTCATCTCTTCAGCTCATGCTACGGGTGATAGGATTTTGATCCTTTTCATATACCTCTTTTCTGAGGTCGTGGTTCGGGTTTTGCAGCAGGTCAGGGAACTCACTACCAGGAAATCATATCTAGCCAAATGGAAAATTATTTTCTGCCTGGTGCCTCTCTCACCATCAGGATCTCCTGTCTGTGGAGGTTCCTCTGGTTCTGTCTTTTGTCTGGTCTGCTCCATGCTGAGTTAGTGTATTCCTCAGTTAAAGGTCACCTGTTAGCAGTTTCTGCTTGTCTGTCCTTGCATCCTCCTCTAGATTTTAGGTCAAACAGTTTCTTAAAGGCATCCTTCATATCAACCCTCCCAGGATGCCCATTCTTCCTTCTTGGGACTTAAGTTTTGCTCTTGAAAATTTGACTCAGTCTTCTTTTGAGCCTGCTTCTTTACAATATTGTACTTGGAAGACTGTTCTCCTTTTAGGTCTCGCTTCAGCTAAGAGAATCTGTAAATTTCAGGCTGTCACAGCCATTATGCCTATCCTAATTTTCCACAGAGATAGGGTGTCTCTTTATACTAATCCTCCTTTTATGCTCAAGGTAGTTAATGAGATTTTCCTTATCAGTCTATTCATCTTCCCTCTTTTTTGTACCTTTTCCTCAGTCTGCCACTGAGAAGGGTCTTCACACCATGCACAGGCAGCTCCGATATCTAGACAAAACCAGTTATTTGCATATCTGAGCGGCTTTTTGTTTTCTTTCATGCCAGGTCATTGGGTTTGGCTATTTCTAAGTAAACTATATCTTCTTGGATTTCTAAGGCCATTTCTTTTTGTTATTTTCATAGAAAATGTCTTTCCTCGTCAGTAAAGGCTCATCCTCCTAGTTCTGTTGCATCCTCTGGTGCATTTTTTCAAGAGGCTGGATATAAATTGCATGTTTGAGGCTGCTGCTTGGTCCTCTGTTCATATTTTTACTAAGCATTAGAAGTCTGATGTTATTTGCAGGGCCACTATCCTGCATGGGTTTCTAGAAGGTCTACTGTGTTGTCGTCCTCCTGAGTTTCCTTCTTGAGCTTTTGTACTCTCTCTCACTTTGATTGTGAATACTGCATCAGTGATATGGAGGGAGATAGTGCAGTCGTGTAAAAATCTGAATACTGCAACGGTGATCTGGAAGGAGATAGTGCAGTTGTATAAAAATCTTATAACAGTAGATATCCTTCTTTTCACCGTTGCAGTATTTACTCCACCCTTCGTACCCCCTCTACTGTAGCCTTCTTTTTCTTTACCCTCCTGGTTCAGGGGCTCTTCTCCTTTTCCTCCTCCTGGATGCACATGTTTTTTCTTGGCCCTAGGGACATTCTGTTCTTCATGGGTCTTTTTCACTTCTAAGTTTGGGCGTCCATACGTCGTTGTGTGGGCGTCCATACTTCGTTATGCCCTATGCCTTGTGCAGGGAGCATATGTGATACCTAGAAGTACTAAAGGCTTTGGTATACTGGCCGGACATTGGGCCGTCTTTGTTAGGAGATCCTTTAGGTTATGAATACTGCAACAATGAAGAAAAGGACATCTACTGTTATGGTAAGATTTTACACAACTGTACTGTACTTAGATATAAAGGCACCACTTTGTTACAGTGGAAACATTTGAGTTTGGTACATTCGCTTGTACTAGGCCACGGTGGTGCAGCGGTAACATTGTCACCTCACAGCAAGAGGTTCTCCCGTTCAATTCTTGGATGGAGCGCCTTCTGTGTGGAGTCTGCATGTCCTCCCCCTGGTCGAGTGGCGTTTGAAAGACATACATGAATGGGCATGCCTTCGTTGAAGGTTTGGCATCGGGCTGGCACCTCGGCACCATAAAAAATCTGCTGCCAGTCATTAGTAGACCGGAGTTCCGTTGTGGTGACGCCTAACTCGGAAAAGCCGAAAGAAAAACAACAACATTCGCTTGTACTAGAACCAGTGGCTTACATGTTTGCCTGTCATACTTTATGCGATGGTGCAGACCCCCCCCCCCCAATGGCTTCCCCGGCACCCAAGTATAGTGCTAGGTAAACCCCTCTTGTGCTGCTGTTTATTATTTATTTGTGTATTGCTTTTGTTGACCTGAGTAGTCTGACTGGGCTGTGGTATCTCCTTTTCAGCAGAGGCTGTGGGAGAAAAGCTGCAGTAACAAAACAGACAGTTTTATGCAAGAGAGAAAAATGTGAAGCTTAAAGTTACAATATGGGCGTACAATAACTGAAAGACAGCTGTACTAGAAAAAGTCTGCAATCAATAAAAGATAGAGTTATTGCATATTAGAACAAGACAATTTGGCATATGCAGTGAGGTTTAAAGTGTCGCATTACAATTTTACTTTTGTGGGTAGGATAAATAAGAGAAAGGTTGTGTGGAGATACTAACAGAATATACAGAGTAGGTGAGGAATACTTTTGTCAGGTGGTACAGAGAAAGAGTTGCTATGAATTTGAGGTAGCTGTAGAAGATGCAGAGTATGAGTTGAAGTTTTGCTGGAAGGAAAAACCTGTCAGGTGGCAAATAGAGACAATAGAAGGGGAACTAAGGGTAAAGGGATAGAAGACAACAGGACATTTACATTAAGAATTTGCTTCATGTAGGTGTATTTTTATCCATGTTTAGTATGTGAAATACTTTCTCACCTTGTCAGTATGATTTTCATATTCTCAGTGAAGGTATTGAGTACTTGGCTTCCTTATCATAAGGTCTCCCAGTCTTCCTTTCTTCTTTTGGGTCCATGTTCAATCCTTTCTTTTAATTTTTTTTTTTCATAGGGTCTGACTGAATCTTGCTGTAACCCTGCAGGTTGGCCCTCCTTCTCCAAGAAGGCAACAGCCTTGTGGTTGTCTTCCCTTGGGACTGTTGGGCTTCCTTCCCTTCCTTTCTGCTGTCCTTGGGGATGGACTCAATCCTGCTGCAAACCTGCATGCGAGCCCTCCCTCTCTAGGAGAGAAAGCAACACTAGGATATACCCCACCCCAGAGAAGTGAGGTGGTGATTGATGGATGTACATCAAATGCATAGCTTTTTAGTGCAGGGGAGTAAAATCCATGACTGGATGGAATGGGCATAATGTCACAAGTATCACTATCTGTGATGCCAGCTCATTTGGGCCCCCCTACCAGCCACCATTGGAAAGGTAGCTTGCCAGCAACTAGAGAAATCTCTCAGCCCTTGCTAGGTGCCGTCAAAGCTGCTAGCAGAAACTCCAGTCCCTTCCCAGAGATGGTGATGCTAACATGAGGTAGTCATTTGCAACCCCCCTTCCATGTGGCTCCTCCAGTGCCTGAGCCACAAATCAAACTCTGGTTGTCTAGTTCATAGTTAGAGCTTCATCCCTCTGTCACAGTGCTGTGGCATGTCTCCCAGTAGTTAAAAACTAGTAAGTTGACATCCAGAAATTCATCTGTCAAGTACTAATTTCTGCAGTGAAATCACTATCACAGTCTTCTATTTTTCTGTGTCATGTGTAAACTTAAACATTCAAAAAGAACATTTCTTAAGTTTACAGTAGTCTCAACAGTCAGTGGGACATTTTTGACAAAGCTTACACTTCCTTTCTGGTTAGCAGAGGAGTTAAACCTCACCCTTCACCCCTGGTTAAGTTTAATGCCGATTATGCATACATGCATGAGTAAAAACTACCAAAGTCATCCCCTTTGTTATACTGAGGAAGCAACATAGTGCTGACCTTGGCTTCTAAGGCTGTATTTTCACTCCAGCTACTCACATGCATTTGGCTAAGGAAGAACAGGGTTTTTTTTTCTCATGAAGTCACTATTGCAACCTTTCTGCAATTTCATATCGTCAGATTTTAAATTCTGTTTTGATTTCCACGTATATCATCTTCAGATCTAACTTCTTTTGTTCAGGCTGTATTTTGAGGTCATCTGTGGCCATTTTACTTCATACTGCATACCTGCAGCCCCTGCTAGGTTGTCTGCAGGTCGAGACTGAACTTTGAGTACACACAAGATGGCTATTAATTCCTCTTTGAAAGAATTAACCATGAACAAAAACATTTGGAATTATCTGTGCAAATATCTGTGAAGATGGTGATGAAGCATTGGATATAATAAAGGTAAGATGAAGATGTGATTGAAGGTGAACAAAGAAGATAATTTGAAGATGATTAGGTTGAATAAGGTGCAGGGAAGATGCAATGAAAATAAAAAAGCATTGAAGGTGCAATGACTTGATGAAGATACATTGCATATAAAGACGCATTGACATTACATTGTTATATAAATGTTGACGGCATTAGCCCTAAAATATGACCAGAATTGAAACTTTTTAAAATAATCTTTACACAGTTGTGAACAAACATACTTTGCAGAGAAGCTACCATCATCATCAGCAGCCGCCGCCCCTCCCCCATTCCCATTTTCTACATGAGGATAGAGTATCATTAACTATCACCAACTCTTGTCGATTCAGTGCCACACTCCTTCCTTCTTTGATACTCATTCCTGACTGTCGCAGATATTCTGTCATGCAGTCCATCCACCTCTTTGCTAGACGTGCTTGTTTCCTCTTACCTTCTTCCTGTCTGTCCCAAATCTTCTTCACCAGATTGTCTTCTGCTTTTCTGCACATGTCCAAACCACCATAATCTGTTTTCTTTGATCTTTTCTGCAACTGGAACTACTTTTACTTCTGCTTATGTCCTCTTTTCTTTGTCTGTCCCACAGTATGCATCCTACCACCCTTCTTGGGCACTTCATTTCCATCACCTCTAGCTTCCTCATCTGCTCTGCCTTTACTGGCAAGGTTTCTGTACCATACAGTAGTACTGGTACAGCTTACTTTTCTTTGAACATTCTTCTGTCAGACTACACCTGAAACTCTGTGCCAGTTGGCTGCAGCCCCCATGATTTTAGCTTTGACCTCTTCATTCAGACTTCCCTTCTCCTCAATCACCCCTCACAGATACTAGAAGCTATTAACCTGTTCTACTGTCTTCTTTTCTGTCTCAGTTCTGAGCTTCTTCTGATTTTTCAGTATTTGCTGCCATTACCACTGTCTTGTCTGTGCTTAGTTTCATCCGTTGTTCCTTCAATTTTGCATTCCATTCCCCTATCCTTTGCTGAAGTTGCTCAGAGTCTGCCTGTAATGCCACATCTGCATACAGCAACTTTTTTGATCTGTCCCCTCTGACCTTTTGCTAATGTAGTTCATCACCAGTATGAACAGCAGTGAGCTCAAGAGTCGAACCCTGATGTACACCCACTCCCACTAGAAACTCCTCTGTGAGACTGAACACTATTCACACTTGAATCACTGGGTCCTTGTACATAGCCTGCACTAATTCTACCAATGTTTCTGGGATTTCAAACCACCGTAGTATTGCCCAAATCAGCTTTCTTGGGACCTTGTCATATGCTTTTTCCAAATCTAAGAATGCCCAGTTGGACTTTAGCTTCTTCTCAACTGTCTGTCCCACTGCAAACTTCAGGTCATTTGTGCTGCATCCTGATCTGAATCCAAACTGCTCATCTCCCATCATATATTCTACTACTCTGCATATCCGTTTGTCAATCTTCCTCGCAAGAACTTTCATGCAGTGTGACAAGGGTTTGATGCCTCTGTACCGCCCACAGTTGTGGATGTCCCCTTTGTTCTTGTAAACTGCTATACGAATATGCTTATTCTCATGTCATCTGGAATAAGCCTTTCTCTCCACACTGCTATAAGTACCCTAAGGAGCAGTTTTTCTCCTATCTCCCCCAGCATCTTTATCATATCTGCTGTGATCTAATCTGAGCCTGCTGTCTTCCCTGACTTCATTTTCCTTAGTTCTATTCTTACTACTTTTAGGGTGGGATCCTATTCTTCTCTCATCGTAGGCTGTATCTGTGGCAGTACAACTTCCTGTGGGGTTTCATCATTCAGAAGCTGCTAGAAATACTCCTGTCTGCCTCTGCTGTCCTGTGGACTGGTGAGCAGGTTGTTGCTGGCATCCCTAATGAAGGGCGGCTGACTGTCTTCTTTATCCGTCTGTCTTTGCCTTGCAACCTGATTATAGTTTGTGTGCCACCTGCTGAGTCACTTTCCAGAAGCTGTTAGAGTGCCTCCAATGCCCAGTTATTTGCTATTGCAACTCCTTTCTTAGCTTCTTTCCAACCATTATTTCTTCCTAGCCTGGTCAGTCTTTTCTGTCTCCCACTTTTTCCTGCACTCCTTTCTTTAAATGACTTCCTTCACTTCTGCATTCCACCACTAGCTTTCCTTGTGTACCTTATTTCCATACCTGGCTCAGCCGCATATCAGTTCTGTAGTCCTCGCACATTCTGTTTTCAGGTGCTGCCATCTTCTTCAACTCTACCTATTTTATTTCCTCCTGTTGAGGTGCTAGAGCCAAATAATTCCTTGAACTGTTGTGCTTTCTTTCCAATCAACTTCCAGATCTTCAGTCTGGTCTTTGTTGATCTTAGAGCCTTCTCTGACCACTACTTGCAGCTGATTCTAGTAACCAGTGGTATATGCTATGGGCCAATTGTTTCACTGGGGATTACTTTGCAATCATTGATTCTACCCCAGTGCCCTTTCTTTACTAGGATAAAGTTTACCAGAGTTGCATGATGTTCTTCATGTTTCACTGTTGCAGTCATCACATTTGGGTTATCTGCCTGCAGGTAGCACTCAGCCGACCTGAATACCAGAGGCTTTGGATTTCTGCGTCGGATACTGTCTCCTCTTCCATGACGTCAGGTCGTCAGGGATATAAAACATGCAGCCGACACCATTACATCAGTCTTTCTTGCCATGCAGTGCCCGAAGCAGAAGCAGTTCGCAAGTGCCGGTCGGCCGACTCCTAAAATATTCGTTTTTGAGTTTCAGATCTGAAGTCTTCAAAAAAGATAAGTACCTCGTTGGGGATCCTTTTTCTTGCTCCAACCGATGTCAGCAAAAGCTAACAATTGTCTTACCTGTGGAAAGCAAATACCTCATAGAGATTTTAATTCATACTGCATCCCCTGTTTAGGCCCAGACCAAGACGTCCCTCGCTGTCTGTTTTGTGCCTTGTTCAACCCCCAAACTATTCAACGTCTGGCTATTTTTGCAACGAATTACTTTCGTACTCCATCTCAGTACTCTGAAATGGCTTCGTTAAGCCATCCGATTACTGATCTTCCGAAAAAACGTAAGGATAAACACAGAGATGATGCTTCCGTTAAGCTAGTAGCCAGTCCGCCGGTACTCAGTGAGGCGCTTTTGCAGCCCCTGATACCCGCTACTTCAGATTCACAGGCCTCTACTGAGACTCCTTCGGAGTCCGGTATGCCGCGAGATGCTTC
Organism: Protopterus annectens; assembly: GCF_019279795.1. NCBI lineage: Eukaryota > Metazoa > Chordata > Ceratodontiformes > Protopteridae > Protopterus > Protopterus annectens. The sequence continues at coordinate 261,029,718 of NC_056733.1, forward strand.
TTCGACTGTGGAACCTGCGGATGTCTCCACCTTGGATGGGTCCAGAGCCACTGTGCAGGCACCGGCTTCTGAAGGTGTATTTAGGCCTACAGACTTGCACTTTAAACCAACGTCGTCGTCTCCATCCAGAAGTTCCAAATCCCTCAGGCCCAAAATTCGCAATACGCCTAGAAAACAGACGACCAAACCGTGAGCTCAGGCCCATATGCCTCCAAAACAAATGCTTAGAATGGCTGAAGACCTTATTACCTTAATTAGGGGAAGCCAGCCTTCCCCCTCTAAGAGACCTAGAACTGAATTTCCCACTGATTCTTCTGTTCAGGAAGCTGATATTTCTGCTCCTGATTACCAGGATTTGCCCTTATCTACTTATGAGGCTACTGATGCAGAGGATTCCATTCCCTCTGCTTCCCCTCCAGAAGATTTTTCTTTCGGTGAAACCTTGCATACTCTTCGGGATCATTTCTGCTGGGAGAGCCAGGATTACTCTGAGTCCAAAAAGAGAATTAGGGAACTCTTACTTCTGCCTCAACACAGGCCTTTAGCTATCCCTCCTAATGTTCATCATGTTACCCTGCTGCAGTCATCACACTTGGGTTATCCTGCCGTCAGGCGGTCCTGCAGTCGGACGGAATTCCAAAGTCTTGGTCCGGCGTCAGTTGCTGTCGCTTCTTCCCTGACGTCAGAGCACCAGGGGTATATCAGAGGCATCCGACGCCATTTTCTTCAATCTTTCTTGCCGCGCGGTGCCCAAAGCAGAAGCAGTTCGCAAGTGCCAGTCGGCCGACACCTGAGATTTTCGAATCGAGTTTCAGTCCGAAGTCTTCAAAGCTAAGTACCCCGTTGGGGAACCTTTTCTTGCCTCAGTCCGCTGTCAGAAAAAGTTAATAATTGCATTTCTTGTGGGAAGCAAATACCTCATAAGGACTTTCATTCTATTTGTATACCTTGCCTAGGCCCAGACCACGACGTCACTGGTTGTCGGTTTTGTGCTAGGTTCAATAAGCGAATTATAAAGCGACGCTTTGATTTCGCACACTACTTCAGTAGAAAATTTAATTACACTATGCCGTCGGAGCAACTGACTACCGGCGTGCATAAAAAACGCAGGGATAAAGACAGGCAGCCTAGATCCAAGCCAGACTCCGAGGCCTCGGCTGGGCCAGTCGCCGGTTCTCCGGTTTTCAGTGAGGTGCCTACGCAGCCCCTGGCTACCGCTGAATTGGATCCCCAGACCTCTTTGGATCCACCAGCAGAGAGTTCTAGGCTGACGCAGCCATTTTGTTTAGGCCCTACCGACAACAATGAAGTAGGGGAAGCCGGTGCTGTAGAAACACCTTAGGTTTCTGAAGGTGTCTTTAGACCGACTACCCTCACCATAAAATCTTACGCTAAGCTTAAGACTCCTCTAAAACCAAAAAAGCCTACACTTCAGTCTCCAGGTCAAGGCCCTATGCCTAAGAAACAGATGCTTAAAATGGCTGAAGATTTGATTTCTCTGATCAGGGGTTCCCAACCCCCCCCCCCCGACAAGAGGAGGGATTATGCCTCCTCTGATCAAGTGTCTGTTTCCTTAGGCTCCTCTGAGGAACAGGATTACTCCTTTCCCCCTTATGAAGATTCTGATGCTGAAGACTCCATTCCCTCAGCTTTTCCCCCTGAAGATTATTCCTTTGGGAACATTTCCACTGGGAAGGTCAGGACTACTCCAACTCAAAGAAAAGGCTCAGAGAGTTTCTTTTACTCCCCCAGCACAGACCACTTGCTATCCCCCCAGTTTTGGACATTGTGGATGATGTCTTCTTAGAATCTAGTCTAAATCCAGATTCTCTGCCTCCTGCTCCAGCCAAACCAGATAGATACTATAGAGTGCCTGACTCACAAATTCCTTTACAAAAGCCCTGTTGCTGATCCAGAGACAATCTCCCAGGGTCCCAAAGGGGCTAAGGCTTCTATGGCTAAAAATCCTGTACCTCAGAAAGGGACTCCACAGCACTAGATAGGTGGGGGAAGAAGGTTTACACCTAAACTACTCTAGCTATGAGAGCACTAAATTGTCAATTTCACATGCTTAAATACCAGCAATTCCTAATGTCTCAAATAAAACAAAAGATGGCCACGCACCCTCAACAGTCTGAATTCAAGGAAATGCAAGATCTGTTGCATGCAGCTGAACAGGTGAGCAAACATACTTTACAATGTGGTTTTGGTGCCTTGGAAGCTTCCTCTAGAGCAGCTGTTACTGGGTCTGTTGTACATAGGCATGCTTGGTTAAGGGAACAATCTCTGCCTGATCATGTTAAAGCAAAGTTACTAGATTTACCCTTACAGCAGGATGTCTTATTTGGGGTTAAAGCAGAGGAGGTTTTAAAGAAAATGGAGGATAAGGCACAATCTATGCAGACGGTCAAAGATTTCTTACAGGTACAGCCCCCACGCTTCAGCAGAAATTGGCCAACAAAAAATTGGTCCTTTCCAGCTTCTGACAGACCACAGAGGGGTAAATACAGGTGCCCAAGGGGCAGAGGACAAGCACAAATCCCTTACAAACCTCGCCAGTGGGGCACTACAACACAGAAGGGAGGAGAAGACAGGTCCCAAACTACTAGAAGGCAAACACAATGACTTAAACCTCAAACTGCTAAGCAAAACTCTCTTGGCAGCTCCCTTGGGAGGAAAATTAGCACTTTTTTGCAGACAACTGGCGCATCGTCACAAAGGACAAATGGGTCCTAGACATTATCTCACACGGATACAGATTCCATTTCCACACCTTGCCAAGGAAAAAAGGAGTGCCAAACCTGTCACAAAATCAATGGGCAGAGGCACAAAAACAAATTACAGCTCTCATGGACATGAGAGCCATTCGACTGGTACCTACACAGGAGCAAGGCCAAGGATTTTACTTGAGGCTCTTTCTAGTCTCCAGAAAGGACAATGCTTGGAGACCCATTCTGGACCTTTAAATTTTAAACACCTTCTTGCAATTACCCAAATTCAAGATGCTAACACTACAGCAGCTTCTTCCCATGTTGGGCAAGAAAGCTTGGCTAGTAACGTTGGACCTCAAGGAGGCATACCTGCATGTCCCTATCAGACAAAATTGCAGAAGATACCTCCGTTTCATTGCAGGTTCAACCCATTACCAATTCTCTGCACTGCCCTTTGGCTTATCTACTGCGCCCAGGGTCTTCACAAAAGGCCTGGCACCAGTAATTACATACTGCAGACAAAGAGGAATTAAAATATGCCTATACCTGGACGACTGTCTCATCCAAGCAGAAAGCAAGGACATTCTCTTACAACACCTGGCTTTTGCAAAACATCTCCTAAGTTGCCTAGGGTACACAGTAAACGAAAACAAATCAAAACTAGTGCCCTCACAAAATATGACATTCCTGGGTGCCAGCTTGAATACAACGGCCCAGATGGCTTATCTGACGCCAGACAAACAACTACAATTAACTCAAATACTTCAGAACAATGGCAACAAAGACCCAACTCCCTGCAAGAAAAATTATGCAGGCCTTGGGCTTCATGGCGTCTTGCATACTACTAATACCATTTGCAAAACTACATATGAGGCAATTATAATGGTACCTAAAAAGCGTATGGACTCAACACAGCCACAGATTGGAAACAATGATAACTCTCATTCCCTGCCTTCAACAGGAGTTTCTGTGGTGGTCACAGGCATGTCACCTCAACAAGGGTCAGCCTTTCACCCTACCTCCAGCCAGGCAAAATATGACAACCGATGCATCGGACTATGCCTGGGGGGGGCACACATGGCAGGACGGTGCGTTCAAGGCATATGGACAGCAGATCAAAGGAATCTGCACATCAATCAAAAAGAAATGCTAGCTGTACAAAATGCTCTGACAGCTTTCAAGGACCTCTTACATCCAGGCCAGCTTATCATAAGGACAGACAACACCACAGTAATGTGGTACATAAACAAACAAGGGGGTACACACTCCTACCCTCTATGCAGGCAAGCAATGACCTTGTGGAACAAAGCACTGGCTTACCCAGTTCAATTACAAGCTCATTTCCTGCCAGGAAAAAAGAACACATTGGCAGACGACCTAAGCAGAAACATCATGGATCCCCACGAGTGGAAACTGGATCCACAAGTATTCGCAATGATAGCTCAAAAATGGGGGCTCCCAGACATAGACCTGTTTGCCAGCCCTCAAAACTATCAGCTAACAAAGTTTTGCACAAGGTCTTTTCACCATCAGGCTTGGAAAGTGGACGCACTCTCATTCAGTTGGAAAATGCTAACAGTATATGCCTTTCCTCCATTACCCCTTCTCACAAAGGTGCTACTGAAAGTCAGGATGGAGAGACCCTGAATGATACTCATTGCCCCAGACTTGCCACGCCAGCACTGGTACCCGCTATTAAGGAATATGGCCCAGAGCCCACCATGGATTCTACCACAAATTACCCACCTGCTCACACAGCAAGGCAATCAGATTCTACACAGCCAGCTCAAAACCTTAAACTTGGCTGCATGGCAAATCACCTAAGCAACCAGCTACTTCCTCTCTCACAAGCTGTTATGGAAGTTATTCTGGAGGCCAGGAGGCCCAGCACCAGGAAAGCCTACTCAGACAAATGGAAAAGGTTGTGCGCCTGGAACCAAGCTAAAGGCCAAAATACCCTTCAGCCTGACATACTTCAGATTCTGCAATATCTAACTGAGATGTTGCACAAAGGACTTTCTTTTTCATCTATTAAAATCCACGCCTCAGCTATTTATGCTCACTACAACACGGATCCTCCCTTCACATCCACTCCTAAGGCAGTTTCTCAGAGGGGCCAAAAACATTAGGCCACCCAGGAGAGCACCAACACCTACTTGGGACCTCAACTTTGTTCTGGAAAAACTCACGCTACCTCCTTTTGAGCCAGCTTTCTCAGCTGACTTACAGTTTATATCATGGAAGACTGCCCTGCTGCCAGCAATCACTTCAGCTAGAAGAGTTTCAGAACTTCAGGCACTAATGGCAGTAGAGCCTTTCCTAATTTTTCATCAAGACAGAGTTTCTCTACAAACTAACCCCTCCTTTATGCCTAAGGTGGTATCCAGTGTGGCTCTAAATCAAACCATCCATTTACCCACCTTCTTTCCAAATCCACAGAACAAAGGAGAAAGACTCCTGCATTCCTTGGAAATTCACAGGCAGCTACGTTACTACTTGGATAAAACTAAGGATCTGAAGTAGTTAACTTCATTTGGGATCTGAAGTAGTTAACTTCATTTGTGCAGCAGCCTATGGGATTCGGATCCGACCTCGGATCCGAGCCGGCGTTTTCAACAGCTTTAGATCCAAGCTCCAAGCTCCTTTCCCTACCCATAATCCCCTGCCAACCCTGACTGACCTTAGATCTAGTTTGCCGCGGTTATCCAACAGCAGCTTGATCTACAGCTCCAAGCCTTTGAGACTTTTGAGAGAAAAAAATTACCTTTTTTTCTCTCCTTTCTTCTGTTTTTTGGTTGTGTGTGTTTACAGGTCCCTTTTTGTAAAAACCCTCTCTAGTTTAACTATATATTTTTTTGGTCTTTTACCTCCCCCTTCCTTCGTGGTTCCGTTAGGGTTGTGTGTGTGTTTGGGGCCTAACGTGTGTGTTTTTCTCTTTTAGTTAAAATGGCTGAGGCCCCAAAATTGATCTTTTCTAAGTGCAACGAGTATGGCCATAAGCTGTCCCTGGCGGATGGCCACACTCGGTGTGTGTTGTGCCTTAGGGTTGAACACCTGTCCTCTGGTTGGTCCATCTGTGCGGCGTTCAACCCCAGGACATTCAAGGACTGGAGGTCCAAGCTGATTTTGGCGGGTCTTCTGACCCCGGATTCGACTTCTACCTCTGGTCCTCCTGTGGCTCCCGCTGCGGCGGCTGCCACTCCTGCTTCCCTCCCCCCGGCTGGGACTCAACCTCCCGCCTTAGGCCCAGAGGAGAGGGAGGCCAGGAAAGAGAAAAGGAGGGAGAAGCACCACAAGCGGCGGGCCGAGGCCTCAGCTTCGGCCCTCCCGGCTAAGCGGTCTTCTCCCTCCAGGACTTCTGGGTCTCCTCCGTCTCAAATCCGGTCCCCGTGCTTTTCACCGGGTCCTGAGGAGGAGGAGATCCGATCTCCTTCGAGGTCATCGAGGCGACACTCCCGTCCCGCCTCGGTGGCCTCATCGAGGTCTACCCGAAGTCTCACGGATGCAGATTTGGACTGGATGATGAGAAGATTCCTCCAGGCCCAACTGCAGATGGGAGTGCTCCTGCCTCCTCCCCCCCCCCCTCCAGGGGGGGAGCTCGACCCCTTTTTTTGCCCCGATAGCTCCTTCTCTGTCCCGCTTCCCGGGCTCAGAGTCTTCGGAGCCGGGGGGGTGTCGGCTCCGATAGTCTCGGGTACTTCAGCGCCGACACTTCCCTCGAGTCTGTCAGGTTCATTTTCTTCGGATCCGAGCTCTCGGAGCCGAGGGCTGAGCTTTGGATCCAGCGGTATCGGTATGCTTTCAGCTCCATCCAGGTCTGAGCATACTGGTCCGTTGGATCCGGGTCCGTTGGATCCGATCGCTTCGGAACCGGCCCCGATCCATCCGTCGGATCCGAGGGAGGGTCTGCTTTCGGATCCCAGAGAGAGCAGCTCTCCCTCTGCATTCGACGTGGTGGAGAGGGCTCTGTCGAGAGATTCCAGGCCCCCGGCCCTTGCCACGGCTCCACCCTGCACTCCTTCTCAGTTGGGCCCGACTTCCATCACCCGGCCCTAGGGACAGCCTGCTCTGACGTCCCAGGTCGTTCCTTTGGATCAAGACATGGCTGGTGAGACCTCCTCGGACAGCCCCCCCGAGGAGGTTCCTCACAAACGAAAGTGCAAAAGGAGGCACCTGGACTCCCCCGAGTCCTTGACTGAGGACATGGATTTGTAGGAGGGGGAAGGCACCCCAAGATCACCCCCCCCAAAGATGTCTCATTTGGTGACATCATGGAGATGCTCAGGATAAAGGGGGAGTGGTCTGCCCCAAAGCCTACCTCGGACGAATCCGTGTTCCTGGAGGCGTTTGAAGCAGGCCCGTCTACCTCTTGGGTGTCCCCTCCGGCCGACCCCCTGGTAGATTTGATTACTACTAGGGCGTGGAAGGAGCCGGACACTGTGGAGCCAGTCCCCAAGCGCCCGGACAAAATTCTTAGCCCACCCTCTGGCAAGTCCCACTGGAGTAAGGGTCCCCCTGTAGATGCCATGTTGGTGGCGGCTGCCACCAAGAGGGAACTAGCTCAGGAGAGTCCCTCGGTTCATCCCCCGAGCAAGGAGTCTCAGTCGATGGACCATTTAGGTAAACTGGTCTTTAGGTCGGCTACCTTCTCTGTGAGGTCGCTGAACTACATGGCACATGTGCTTCGGCTGCAGCAGGACCTTATCAGAGAGTACGCTGCGTCACCCCCGAGTCCATGTCAGCGGAGGACAAATGTTTGCACTCCACCCGGATGGCCACTCTCCGATCCATATCAAACACCTCTATGCGGCTTCTATCCCATGCCACTGAGGGAGCCGCTAGAGCCAGCGGAGCGGGCCTTGTCATGAGGCGTCAGGCCTGGCTCTGACACTGTGATTTCGCGGAACCCACTGTGATTTCGCGGAACCCTTCAAGGTGTCTTTTGCTAATGCCCCTTTCGATGGTTCTGCCCTCTTTGGCAAAACTGTTTGCGATACCTTGGTCCAGAGAGAGAAGGACGGGAAGACGTTGTCTGCCATCGGAGTCCGCTTCTCTGCTCCCCAGAGGTCCTTCTCTAAGAACCAAAATGGACAGAAGAAGATGTGGTTCCGGAAGTCGCAACAGTCCCATCCCGCTCCGGACTCCCAGCCCTTCCGCAGCAGAGGAGGGTAGGGTGGATGCCACCCTAAAGGCAGAGGGTGCCCATGCAACTTTGCATCCAGAGAACCCTTCTCGGACCAACCCACGCAACACCCCTGAGGGGTTGCCCGACTGCTCCACTCTGGAGACAGTCGGGGGGCATTTCTCGAAGCACCTAGCAGCTTGGGAGTCCATCATGACAGACCGCTGGGTGCTTCACATTATATCCAGAGGATATCAGATTCCCTTTTCTCTTTACCCACACAGCCCCAGATACCTCCCCGATGTCCCACCTGATCAGAGGGAGGCCGCAGCAACAGAACACATCCCCCCAGACCAGTGCGGGTCGGGGTTTTACTCCAGGTTCTTTTTGGTGCCAAAAAAGACGGGGGGACTTAAGACCTATCCTTGACCTCTCCTCCCTGAACCTGTCAGTAACCAAAGAGAAGTTCCACATGGTCACCCCCCAGTCCATTCTCCCCCTTTTGCGGGAGAACGACTGGATGTGCTCTATAGACCTCAAGGATGAGTACTACCACATTCTGATGGACAGGTGATCCAGAAGGTTCCTCCGCTTCCGGCTGGGAGCCAGTCCTTTCCAATTCAGGGAACTTCCCTTTGGTCTCACCACAGCCCCCAGGGTGTTCACCAAAGTGTTAGCAGTGATTGCGGCCCACTTGAGGCACCAGGGAATCCAGGTCTACCCGTACCTGGATGACTGGCTTCTGACCGCCCCGACAAGGCATCTACTCTGCGCAGCCAGAAACTACATTCTTCGTCTAGCTCCCCGGCTGGGGATCACTATCAACATAGAGAAGTCGTCTCTTACCCCGACTCAGACTATAGACTTCATAGGGGCAAGATTGGACACAAACCAGCTCCTAGCTTTCTTGACCACAGACCGGCTACGAACCCTGAGGCTACATGTGCGGGCCATTCTACATTCTCCAGCTCCTCCGCCGGAATTGGTCCTGAGGGCTCTAGGCTCGATGGCAGCGGCAATCAACCTTTTGCCAATGGCGCATTTGAACAAAAGGGTCTTGCAATGGACCCTCCAGGTCCAGTGGTCCTTTCTTCGATTTCCTCTGAGCCATCCCATTCCCCTCAGCAGGGCTTGCAAGAGGGCCCTCTTATGGTGGCTCCAATCTCCGAACCGCCAGGAAGGACGCCCCTTTACTATGGCCCCTCCCCTAGCCACGGTGACCACAGACGCCTCCTGCCTTGGGTGGGGGGGGGGACATTGTTCAGGCAGGACAGTCCAAGGCACGTGGGACCCCACGGAGACCTCTCTGCATATCAATGTCCTAGAGATGAGGGCAGTGCTGTTAGCGTTGCAAGCACTTCAGCACGTTCTGCCTGTAGGAACTATTGCGATTCAGTCAGACAATATGTCTGTTGTCTGGTACATCAACAAACAGGGGGGAACCAGGTCCTACCCACACTGCCGAGAGGCCATGAGGATGTGGGAATGGGCGATCTCCACCAACCACTTTCTTATAGCAACTCACATTCCGGGGCAGTCCAACATCCTAGCGGACAGACTAAGTCGCACCATCCTGTTACCACACGAGTGGTGTCTGAATCCCGAAATAGCGAATCAGATTTTCGCCGAATGGGGTCAACCCTGTTGCGATCTCTTTGCTTCTCCCTCGAACACATAATGTTACGACTACGCTGTCATTTCCCCCTCCGGGGAACCTCCGAGAGACACTCTGGTGCATGCTTGGCCTCCCGGTCTACTTTATGCTTACCATCCTCTTCCTCTGATGCTGAAGTTTCTGCAGAAAGCCAGCCGGTTGGGGAGCAGGATAATCCTCATTGCCCCATTCTGGTCTCGTCAACCCTGGTTCCCTTACCTTTGGTCTCATCTGTTGAATCCCCGTCCGGATCTAATATCCCACCCCCCAGATCTCCCAGTCCCGAATCTGGACAATCTCAAGCTCACAGCTTGGCTGCTCCAGTTCCACTTGTAGCTAGGACTCCCGGTATCTCTTCCCCAGTTAAAACTATTCTAGTAGCAGCGCACAAGCCTTCTACTAGAAAGGTCTATAGTAGCAAATGGAAACGTTTCTCCATTTGACGGACCGTCGAAATTTGGATCCTTTCACAGCTCCTTTGCCAGCGGTATTAGACTTCCTGTCAGGGCTGTTTCATCAGGGGGCTAGCTCTTCCACAGTCAAGGTTCAACTAGCAGCTATCTCTTATTATCACTTGGGAAATGAACTGGGCCCTTTGATCACCACGAAATTGTGTAAGACCTTTTTGAAGGGCACCTTTCTACTCAGACCTCCAGTGAAGGATGTAGTCCCTCCTTGGGATTTAACACTGGTGCTTCAGGCCTTAACAGCCGTTTGAGCCTGCAGCTTCAGTAGATCTTAAATTCTTGTCATGGAAAACGGCCTTTCTTGTTGCTATCACCTCTGCTCAAAGGGTCTCTGAACTACAGGCCCTCTGTGTAAAACCCCCATATTTGACTTTTCACAAGGATAGAGTTTACCTCAGGACCAATCCCTCCTTTCTTCCCAAGATTGCCTCTGAATCGAATATTAACCAGTCCATCAACCTACCAGTCTTCTTCCCTAATTACCAAAACAAAGGGGAGTATAAATTACACTCACTGGATGTGCGTAGACAACTTCGCTTCTACATCCACAGGACATCTGGTCATAGGCAATCTGACCAGTTGTTCGTCTCCTTTGAAAAATTTAACTTTGGTAAATCTGTGTCCAAAGTCATGCTGTCTAGATGGATCTCGCAGTGTATCCTTTTAGCATATGAAAGTTCTGGCATGCCCACACCTCAGGGAGTCCATGCCCACTCTACTCAGTCTGTCTACCTCTGCAACTTTTAGAGCTAGAGTCTCTTTGGATGATATTTGTTCAGCAGCCACTTGGGCCTCATCTCATACCTTTATCAATCACTATAAATTGGACATTATCTCCAGAGGGAGAGCATACTTTGGCTCTGCAGTGCTCCGAAACATCCTTCCATGAAGGCCGCCCAAGGTTCAGGTAGCTGGGGACTCTGTCCCATAGGTTGCTGCACTAATGAAGTTAACTACTTTAGATTAAGAAGTTATGTACTCACCATAACATTCCATCTGAGTAGGTAAACTTCATTTGTCAGCAACCGTCCCTCCCTCCTACCCCCTCACTTATGAATGTTTTCATACTCGGGTCCATGGGTGTTACCCACTTATCTTGAAAGTATTCGTCTTCGGGCAGTATCTGCTTTTGGGCAAACTTGATCTGAGGTCAGTCAGGGTTGGCAGGGGATTATGGGTAGGGGGAGGAGCTTGGAGCTCGGATCTAAAGCTGTTGAAAACTGCCGGCTCGGATCAGAGGTCAGATCCGAATCCCATAGGTTGCTGACAAATGAAGTTTACCTACTCCGATGGAACGTTATGGTGAGTACATAACTTCTTATTTTCAGAAAATTTGACCAGCTTTTTGTATCCTATGCTACAGCATCACAAGGAAAGGCTATCTCAAAAGAGACCATTTCCAAATGGACAGGACATTGCATACGATTTTGCTACACCCACCATGGAAAACTAGTTCCTGCTACCATAAGGCCCCACTCTACCAGGGCAGCAGCTACATCTACAGCCTTCCTCAGGGGGTGCCAACCAAGGATATTCTGGAAGCTGCAACTTGGAGTTAAGTACACACCTTCACCAAACATTACCACTTACCACTTTTACTCTAAGACTAGAGCTGGCTTCGCCACTGCAGTTTTGCAGGGCCTTCTAGCCCTGTTTGACTCCACCTCCCATCCTTAGCTTTGGGATTCTACCCAAGTGTGATGACTGCAGCAGGGTAACATGATGAACATAGTACAGTTTTGTACCTACCCTGCTGCAGTCCAGGTTACCCTCCCTCCATCCCCTCTGAACTAGCTGAACTTATCTCTACCACTCTATTTTATACTACTTCTGTGGTGTATTTGCTTGTGCCTAAGGGTTTTGTTTTATTTTTCCATATAGCTATATGTATAATCTATATATTTTTTGCCTACCTATTTGGGTCACCTGACATCTGGGGCAAGAAAAACTGAAGAAAATGGCGTCGGATGCCTCTGATATACCCCTGGCGCTCTGACGTCAGGGAAGAAGCGACAGCAACCGACGCCGGACCAAGACATTGGAATTCAGGCCGACTGTGGGACCGCCTGACGGCAGGATAACCCAAGTGTGATGACTGCAGCAGGGTATACACTCGAACATCTACATTTATGGTAGGTACAAAACTGTACTTTCTGAACTTTGTAGATAATGCTTTCTTGGAATCTAGCCTTACCCCAGACACTTTACCTCCAGCTCCCGGAAAACCTGACAGGTACTACAGAGTACCTGACTCTCACAAGTTCCTCTTCAAGAATCCTTCTGCGGATCCAGAGACCATTTCCCAAGGACCAAAAGGCATTAAGGCTACTGCTGCCAAAAGTCCTACCCCTTCTGATAGAGATACTAGAACCCTGGACACATGGGGCAAGAAGGTATACACTTCTGCTACTTTGGCCATTAGGTCTTTAAATTGCCAGTTTCATATGTTGAAGTATCAGCAGCATATTATGGGACTACTTAAACAGAAAATTATGTCGATTCCTGACTGTGCTGAACACAAAGAATTGCAAGATTTAATGCATTTTGCAGAACAAGTTTGTAAACATACTTTGCAATGTGGTTTTGACGCTTTAGAATCATCTTGTAGGGTTGCTGTCACTAGGTCTGTACTTAGAATGCATACTTGGCTTAAGGAAAAAAAACTTGCCAGATCATGTTAAAGCTAAATTACTGGATGCTCCCTTAAACCAAGACCACCTTTTTGGCAAAAAAGCAGAAGTCGTCCTGAAAAGGATGGCGGCAAAAGCTAAATCTATGCAAACTGTTAAAGATTTCCTACAAGTACAGCCTCCCAGATTTAGTAGGCATTGGCCTTCGAAGAACTGGTCCTTTCCAGCCTCTTCCAGGCCTTCTCAGTCCAAACCCAGGGACAGCAGACCACCTAGGTTACAGTCTCAGGCTATGCACAGACCTAAGCAGTGTGCGGCTCCCACTTCCAAAGCAGGGAGTAGTAAGCCCACCCCCCCTACAGAAAAATGGCACAATGACTTAACCCTTCCAAGCCCTGCTCAACTACCTGCTCCCTTAGGAGGAAAGCTCGCCCTGCATGCAAAAAACTGGGAACTCATTACCCAGGACACATGGGTTTTGAACATAGTTTTCCAAGGATACAGATTCCACTTCCACACACTACCAAACCCAAACAGTTGGCCAGACCTACCCCCAAATCAGTGGGCAGAGTCCCAACAACAGGTTCTCTCTCTCTCTTCTCAGTATCAGGGCTATTCAACCTGCCCCAGCAGAACAAAGGGGACAAGGTTTTTATTCAAGACTTTTCATGGTATACAGAAAAGACAACTCCTGGCATCCTATCCTGGACCTCTCTATTCTCAACACCTTTCTGGTAATTCCAAAATACAGAATGCTAGCTTTTCAACAGCTTCTTATGCTAGCCAAGGATGCCTGGCTGGCAACCTTAGACTTAAAGGAAGCTTACCTGCACATCCCAATAAGGGAATCTTGCAGGAAATACCTACGCTTCAGGGCAGGCTTCATGCACTATCAGTTCTCTGCACTTCCCTTTGGCTTATCTACTGCGCCCAGAGTATTCACAAAGTGTCTAGCTCCAGTCATTGCATTTTGCAGGCAGAGAAATATTCAAATTTATCCATACTTGGACGATTGTCTGATTCAGGCAGAAAGCCAGGACTTGCTATTACAACATCTGGCATTCATAAAGAAACGTCTAACCTCACTGGGGTACACCATCAACAAAAAGAAATCTCACCTAGTACCCTGCCAACAGATTGTATTCCTAGGAGCAAGCTTGAACACAACTTCCCAGATGGCATTCCTCACTCCAGAGAAACAAGTTTATTTGACAACTTACTTCAAACTGTTGGCCACAAAAACCCCAGCTATCTGCAAGGAAAATACTGCAAGCCCTGGGGTTCATGGCCTCTTGCATTCTACTAATTCCATATGCAAGACTGCATATGAGGAAACTCCACTAGTATCTAAAAAGCCTATGGTGTCAACATTCTCAGGACCCGGAAGCAATGATTTCTATCATTCCTTGTATGAAGACAGAGTTCCTTTGGTGGGCAGAGGCCTGCTACCACAACAAGGGACTCCCTTTCACTCTACCCGCTGCCGCCCAAACCCTAACAGACGCATCAGACTATGCATGGGGGGCTCACATGGCAGGGCAGTGTATTCAGGGCAAATGGAACCCGAGACCGATGCACCTGCATATCAATCAAAAAGAAATGTTAGCTGTACAGAATGCTCTGACAACCTTCAAAGACCGTATTCTTCCAGGCAACTGTTGGTAAAGACAGACAACACCACAGTTATGTGGTGCATAAACAAGCAGGGGGGAACCCACTCGTACCCCCTCTGCAGACTAGCCATGGCCCTGTGGAACACAGCCTTGAGCTACCAAGTACACCTATAAGCTCAATTCCTGCCAGGCAAACTAAATTTCACTGGCAGATGACTTAAGCAGAAATCTTATGGACCCACACAAATGGAAACTAGAACCCAAAATATTCAACCTCTTGAAAAACAAATGGGGGACACTAGAGGTAGACTAGTTTGCCTCCCCTCAGAACTACCAGTTGGACAAATTCTGCACAAGAACTCCCCACAGTCAAGCCTGGAAAGTGGATGCCCTGTACTTTACCTGGGAAAGCTGCTCAGTTTATGCCTTTCCCCCTCTCCTCTCGAAGGTTCTACTAAAGATGAAACCGGACAAGCTGAGGACAATACTGATTGCACCAGACTGGCCACGCCAGCACTGATACCCCCTCTTGCGCAGCATGACACTGCTGCAACCATGGCACCTGCCTCAGACCCCTTCCCTGCTGTCTCAGCAGGTGGGCCAGATTCTGCACCCTCAGCTTCAAACCTGAACCTTGCAGCCTGGGTAATTCTTTGAGCTCTCCACTAGCACCCCTCAGTAAGCAGGTGCTGGATGTCATTCTGGAGGCAAGGAGGCCTAGTACTAGAAAATCCTATGCTGAAAAATGGAAAAGATACTGTTCCTGAAGCCATGTTCAGGGGATGGGCACAACGGTGCCCAGTTTACTTCATATTCTACAGTACTTAACAGAAATGCTCCACAATGGCCTATCCTTTTCGTCAATTAAAATTCATGCCTCTGCCATTTCAGCACATTATAATACTGAGCCACCCCTCTTCTCTGACCCCATGCTAAAACAATTCCTTAGAGGGGTCAAAAATTTAAGACTCCCCAGGAGAGCTCCCACTCCAGCCCGGGACCTTAACTTTGTATTGGAAAAACTCACTTTCCCCCCCTTTGAGCCAGCTGCAACAGCAGAGTTGAAATTCCTTTCTTGGAAAACAGCCTTCCTTCTAGCCATCACTTCAGCAAGAAGAGTGTCTGAATTACAGGCCCTCATGGCAGTGGAACCCTTCATTGTCTTCCATGGGGGCAGGGTTTCCCTCAGGACTAATCCTTCCTTTATGTCCAAGGTGGTGTCTAGTGTGGCCCTAAATCAGTCCATTCATTTTTTCCCTAACCCACAAAATAAAGGGGAACAAATACTGCACTCTCTGGACATGCACAGACAACTTAGATTTTATTTGGACAGGACTAAGCCTCTCAGAAAATCTGAACAGCTGCTAGTTGGCTTTGCTGCAGCGCAGAGGGGAAGGCCATTTCAAAGCAAACCATTTCCAAATGGATAGCCCATTGCATTCATTTCTGCTACAAGCACCACGGAAAACCTACCCCACATGGGATAAGATCACATTCCACCAGGGCTGCATCTATCTCTGCGGCTTTTCTCAGAGGAGTCCCTACCAGAGACATCCTAGAAGCTGCTACCTTGAGCTCTGTACATACCTTTACCAAGCTTTACCACCCGCCTATCTTTTCTAAATCCAGAGCTGGATTTGCCACTGCAGTCGTGCCAGGCTTAATAGCTGGCCCTAATGCTGTTTAACTTCCTCCTCGCTTCCTTAGTTTTGGGAATCAATCCAAATGTGATGACTGCAACAGTGAAACACAAAGAACATAGTACATTTGTGTACACTTACCATAAATGTAGATGTTAGAGTGTATTTACTGTTGCAGTCCTGGTTACCCTCCCTCCAGTCCCCTGACTTCTCTTGACTCTACCTTTCCTTCTTGTTTGGTATATTTATTTTTTCTGATGTATTTTCTTTTTGTCGGGGGAGTACCATACCATATAATTGCTTCCTATTGTGGGGGCACCTGACATCTGGGGCAAGAAAAACTGATGTAATGTCGTTGGCTGCATGTTTTATACCCCTGACGACCTGACATCATGGAAGAGGAGACAGCATCCGACGCAGAAATCCGAAGACTCTGGAGGCCGGCTGAGGGCTAACCTGCAGGCATATAACCTAAATGGTGATGACTGCAACAGTGAATACACTCTAACATCTACATTTATGGTAAGTGTACACAACTGTACATTGCCCACTCTTGTATGTGATCTTGTGACTTTCTCTCTTTCTGTGTTGGCTATCAAGCCATTTGCCAGACAAAAGTCTAGAGTGGCCTCTCCTCCTTTATTACTGTTGCCCCACCCTTGTGGACCCAGACAGTCCTCGTATCCTGTTCTGTCTTTCCTGATATGTGCATTCAAGTCACCCATTATCAACACAAATTCATGTTGTCCTACTTTATTTAGTAGGTCCTGCAAGTGCTGCCCGAATGCATTCTTTTCCTTGCTGTCACAACCCTGCTGTGGTACATAGGCTGAGATAGTGAATACTGCCTTGTCTTTACACTGGAGTCTGATTATCACAAGTCTGTCACTAATTCTGATGATATCCCTCATTGCCTTATGTAGCCTCTCTCTCACCACAATTCCCAAACCATTTCTAGCCTGATGTTCTTAGTGTTTCACTGTTGCAGTCATTACATTTGGGTAATCTGCTGGCAGGTTGCCCTCAGTCGGCCTGATTAACGAAGTCTTGGGTCCTGTGTCAGTTGCTGTCCCTTCTTCCATGACGTCAGGGGTATAAAACATGCAGCAGACGCCATTACATCAGTCTTTCTTGCCGCGTGGTGCCCGAAGCAGAAGCATATCGCAAGTGCCAGTCGGCCGACTCCTGAAATTTTCGTTTTCGAGTTTCAGAACCGAAGTCTTCAACTAAAAAGCTAAGTACCCCATTGGGGAAAATTTCTTAGTTAGTAATGGCATTACTTGTGGGAAGCAAGTACCTCATAAGGATTTTCATTTGTACTGTATTCCTTGCCTAGGCCCTGACCACAACGTATCTTGCTGTCGGTTTTGTGCTAAATTTAATCAACGCACTATTAAACGTTGGTATATTTTTGCCTTTAAATATTTTGGCTCATGCTTTAATTATCCAGAAATGTCATCTGTTAGCAATCCGACTACCGGAATACCTAAAACAATCGCAAAGAAAAAGACCGAGATAGGTCATCGAGGTCCAAAACTGACGACGCTTCTAAGTCAGTCACCAGTTCACCTGTACTCAGTGAGGTGCTTTCGCAGCCCCTGATACCCGCTACTTCTGATTCGCAGGCCTCTACTGAGACCCATTCGGAGTCCAGTATGCCACGAGATGCTTCAGTTATGGAACCCGAGGATGTCTCTACCTTAGATGGGTCCGGAGCCACTGTACAGGCACCGGCTTCTGAGGGTGTTTTCAGGCCTACTGATTTATATTAGATTATTAAATTAGATTATATTTATAATAGACCAATGCCATCTTCAAAACTAAGGCCAGAATGTAATCTATGTCTAAAAAACTGACGCCTGGGCCACATGTGCAGGCCCCTATGCCTAAAAAACAAATGATCAAAATGGCTGAAGATTTAATTACTCTGATCAGGGGTAGCCAAACTCCCCCCCCCCCTTCTAAGAGGCCTAGGCAAGGCATTGATTATGAATCTTCTGAACAGGATTCTATTTCTTCTGACTCTTCTAATGAACAGTGTTCCTGACTCCCACAAATTCCTTTTCAAAAATCCTATTGCAGATCCGGAAACCATTTCTCAGGGTCCCAAGGGCATTAAGGCCTCTACTGCTAAAAATCCTACCCCTTCTGATAGAGATTCCAGGGCGCTGGATAGATGGGGTAAGAAGGTTTACACTTCTGCATCCTTGGCATTCAGGGCTTTAAACTGTCAGTTTCATATGCTTAAATATCAACAGCATATCATGTGTCTGCTTAAACAGAAAATGTTAATTTCTGAGTGGAAAATTAAAGATTTACAGGATTTATTGCATTCAGCTGAACAAGTTGGAAAGCATACTTTGCAATATGGTTTTGATTCTTTGGAGGCCTCTTGCAGGGCTGCTGTAACTGGGTCTGTGCTAAGAAGGCATGCTTGGCTCAAAGAGCAAACTCTGCTTGATCATGTTAAAGCAAAATGGTTGGATGCTCCTTTGCAACAGGGTCGTCTCTGGTAATAAGGCTGAAGAAGTTTTAAAAAAGATGGAAGATAAAGCTAAATTGATGCAAACTGTGAAAGAGTTTTTACAAGTGCAACCTCCAAGATTTAGTAGGCACTGGCCTGTTGAGAACTGATCCTTTCCAGTTCCTTCGAGAGCCACTCAAGTCAAAACATTCCAGAGGTTACAGGTTTCAGTCACAAGGGACATTTAGAACAAAACAATGGGTGCCTCCTTCTCCAAATCTGGAAACAACAAGGCACCTCCCTATGGTAAACAATCTCAATGACTTCCCTTTACACTTACCAAGCACTTACCTTTAGCCGCCCCTTTGGGGGGAAAACTGGCACTTCATGCAAGAAACTGGCAACTTATAACCCAGGACAAATGGGTTTTAAATATAGTATCCCAGGGATACAGATTTCATTTCCACACGTTGCCAATCCCAAACAGATGGCCAGACCTGCCCCCAAATCAGTGGGCAGAGGCCCAGAAACAAGTACTGTGTCTCATGAGCATGGGGGCTATTCAACCAGTACCAGAAGAGGAAAAGGGACAAGGTTTCTATTCAAGACTTTTCCTGGTACCCAGAAAAGATAAATCATGGCGTCCAATTCTGGATTTATGTACTCTAAACACATTTCTGGATATTCCAAAATTCAAGATGCTGACTCTTCAACAGTTACTTCCTATGCTAGGCAAAGATGCCTTGTTGGTAACTCTAGACTTAAAAGAGGCTTACCTGCATATCCCAATCAGGGAATCTTGCAGAAGATATCTCCGCTTCAAAGCAGGCTACTGGCATTACCAGTTCTCTGCACTGCCCTTTGGCTTATCTACTGCGCCCAGGGTCTTCACAAAGTGCCTGGCTCCAGTAATTGCATTTTGCAGACAAATATTCAAATATATCCATACCTGGACAATTGTCTAATTCAGGCAGAAAACAGGGACATTCTTCTAAAACATCTGGTGTTTGTAAAAAGGGTCCTAACTTGTCTAGGGTACACCATAAACGAAAAGAAATTACAAGTGGTACTCTCTCAAAAAAATTACATTCCTGGGTGCAATCTAGAAGAATACAACTGCCCAGATGGCTTACCTTACGCCAGGAAAGTAAATTCATTTGGTAACTTACTTCAAACAGGTGGCCACAAAAACCCTGCTATCTGCAAGACAAATTCTGCAAGCCTTGGGGTTCATGGCCTCCTGCTTTCTTCTAATTCCATATGCAAGACAGCATATGAGGAAACTTCAGTGGTACTTAAAAAGTTTGTGGAGTCAACATTGTCACAGCCTGGAAACAATGATTCTCATCATAACTTGCCTGCAACTAGAGTTTCTATGGTGGGCAGAGGCCAGCCACCAAAACAAGGGACTGCCATTCACTCCACCCCCTGCCGCCCAAACCCTAAATACAGACGCATCAGACTATGCTTGGGGGGCTCATCTGGCAGGGAAGTTTATTCAGGGCAAATGGAGCCCAAATCAAATGCACCTTCATATCAATCAAAAAGAGATGCTAGCTGTACAGAATGCACTGACAGCCTTCAAGGACTACCTTCATCCAGGACAATTAATGATAAAGACAGACAACACCACAGTTTTGTGGTACATAAACAAGCAGGGGAGTACACACTCCTACCCCCTTTGCAGACTAGCCATGGCATTGTGGAACACTGCCTTGACCTATCAAATACAACTACAAGCTCAGTTCCTGCCAGGATAGCTGAATACTCTGGCAGACGAGCTAAGCAGAAATCTCACGGACCCACACAAATGGAAACTGGAACCACGGATTTTCAACATGTTGACACGCAGATGAGGGAGTCCAGACATAGATCTTTTTGCCTCACCCCAGAACTATCAGTTGGACAAATTCTGCACAAGAACTCATCACAAAAGAGCTTGGAAAGAGCGGATGCTGTATCATTCAGCTGGAAAAACCTGTCAGTCTATGCTTTTCCCCCTCTGCTCTCCAAAGTTCTACTAAAAGTCAAACAGGACAAACCAAAAATGATTCTGATTGCTCCAGACTGGCCTCGCCAGCACTGGTACCCACTCCTGAGCAATGTGTCACACCTTCCACTGTGACACCTGCCTCAGACACCTTACTTACTGTCTCAGCAGAACAACCAAAGTCTGCACACTCAGCTCCAAACTTTGAATCTTGCAGCGTGGCTAATCACCTAAATTCACCCTTAGCATCCCTCAGCAAACCTGTGATGGATGTCATTTTGTAGGCAAAAAGGCCTAGTACTAGAAAATCTTATGCTGACAAATTGAAAAGATTCTGTGCCTGGAATCAATCACAAGGGATAAGCACAGCAGTGCCCAATATTCCTCAGATTTTACAATACGTAACTGAGATACTTCACAAGGGCCTGTCCTTTTCTTCTGTAAAAATATATTCCTCAGCCATTTCAGCTCATTACAACACAGAACCTCCCCTCTTCTCTCATCCTATGCTAAAGCAGCATCTCGGAGGGACCAAAAAACTTAAGACCACCCAGGAGAGCTCCAGCCCCCTGCCTGGGACCTCAATTTTGTATTGGAAAAACTCACTCTCCCTCCTTTCGAGCCAGCTGCTACTGCAGACCTAAAATTTCTCTCCTGGAAAACAGATTTCCTTTTAGCAGTCACTTCAGCTAGAAGGATTTCCGAATTACAGGCTCTTATGGCAGTGGAGCCTTTCATTCTTTTTCATGCGGACAGGGTGTCTCTCAGGATCAATCCATCCTTAATGCATAAGGTGGTATCCAGTGTGGCTCTTAATCAGACCATTCATTTGCCAACTTTCTTTCCCAATCCACAGAACAAGGGGGACGGATTCTGCATTCATTGGATGTACACAGACAACTTAGATTTTACTTAAACAGGACAAAATCTCTAAGAAAATCTGAACAACTACTGGTGGCATTTGCTGCAGGGGCAGAGGAAAGGCTATTTCAAGGCAGACTATTTCCAAATGGATAAGCCATTGTACTCGTTTCTGCTATATGCACCATGGTAAAACTATCCCCCAGGGGATCAGATCTCATTCCACCAGGGCTACTTCTACAGCCTTTCTCAGAGGTGTTCTACCAGAGACCTTCTAGAAGCTAATAACTGGAGCTCAGTTCAAACGTTCACCAAACATTACCATTTGCCTTTCTTCTCTAAATCCAGAGCTGGCTTTGCCACTGCTGTCCTGCAGGGCCTTATAGCTGGTCCTAATGCTGTACAAGTCCATCCTCCTAACCATAGCTTTGGGAATCTACCCAAATGTAATGACTGCAACAGTGAAACACGAAGAACATAGTACAGTTGTGTACACTTACCATAAATGTAGATGTTCAAGTGTATTCACTGTTGCAGTCCTGGTTACCCTCCCTCCAACCCCCTGTTTTTTTCTCTTACTATACCTCTACTTTCCTTTACTATGCTTAAAAGTTTGCTTTTTGGAGGTATATATTTTTGTGTTTTTAATTACTTAAATATTTAGCTCCCCATTTGGGGGGCACCTGACATCTGGGACAAGAAAAACTGATGTAATGGCGTCGGCTGCATCTTTTATACACCTGACGTCATGGAAGAAGGGACAGCAACCAATGCAGGACCCAAGACTTTGTTAATCAGGCCGACTGAGGGGATTCTGCCAGCAGATTATCCAAATGTAATGATTGCAACAGTGAATACACTTGAACATCTATATTTATGGTAAGTGTACACAACTGTACTTTCTCCTCCTGCGTAGTAGACTCTGAATCCCAAGCCAAGTGGCTTTGCTGCACATCCCGTCCATCTTGTCTCTTGAATGCATAGGATACCCAGCCTCCTTTGTATCATCATGTCAACCTCTTCCAAGCTGTGTCCGGTCAGTGAACCTACATTGTGCATCATTTCTCAGTTCATGTCTGGCAGGTTGATTGGTTTTACGTCCAGCATCCTATGTAACCCAGGCTGGCTGGGCAACTAGACACCGGCCTTTCAGCTTATTGACCCAGGGCTGCTGGGATTTATGGCAGACACACACTGGTGAATAGCGGCACGTACAGCATTCCCACCGTTAGCATGGGTTCCTGGCTTAGGTTGGAGTTGGCCAGGTCCTCAACCCACTTATCACTGGTAACTACCCATGCCCATTTTGGCAACATTAGTCAACATGACCGAATCACCTAGAGCCATATTTTACACCATCAAGTAGCTAGCCCTGCCGCAGTGGTCAGGTTGTGATCCGTGTTCTCCTATCTTGAGGATATTGCGCACCACAGTAGATGCCCAAAACGGTTGGTCTGTACAACTCTTCCCCCTGTACGGCACCATGTAGAGTCTGTGCTGCTGCCTGCAGGCTCCATTCATTGGTGAGTTTGAGATGGAAACACTAAGCATGTTTTTGGAGGTGGGAGAAATCCCACAGAGACACAGGGAGAGCATGTAAACTCCAAACAGGCATTGGCTGGCGATCGGGATCATACCTTATGCATGGAAGGCAAGTCCTTAACCGTTATGCCAACAGGCCTCTAACATGCTTATTACAGAAAAGCTGCCACTGGGATGATTCCACATAGAAGTGGTTCTGCTGATCTGTAGTGAGATGAACACTTCTGAGAAGAAAACAATGGGTATGTGAATCCCTAAAGTGTTAGCCCTACAGTAAAGGATGTTTGTGGATAGTATATTAAATGGAATTATAGTGCTGGAATGAAATTTTTTTTTGTAATCTGTGAAAATGAAGATAATGATTAGTTGATTTTGAGGTTGGGCTGCATTTTGTGTCTTACTTTCTGTAGTCCACAGCAAATGTCAATGCATAAAGTGGGCATGCCTACTACAAACTATTTCTTCCCACATTTTCTCCATCAGAAGTCAAGACCAAATTGACATGCAGTCTGGAACTGATTGATACCTGTTGTGCCACTGACACAAAATACACTCCCCTTTTGTGCTGAAGGCTGTGAGTTATCTTCCTGCATCAGGTAGCCAGCCAACTGACACTGCATTCCTGAGATTGCCATCCTTTAGATGAGATGTTAAACTGAGGCCCCATCTGCTTGAGAGTTGGTCATAGCTCATATAGATGTAAAAGATGCCATGGCAGCAATTGAAGAGAGTAGTGGTAAAATAAATACCATCTCGAGTATCCCGCAAAAAGAGGCCACTAGCTTAGTGAAACTAACCCAGTCAACAAAGCATAAATAAATAAAAGTAATTGGAAACCTCAACATAGCATAAATGCAAATACAGTGACTCTGATAAAATGCAAATACAGTGGCTCTGATATGAACTGTGAATTTTAGAAGCCAAAAGCTCCCTTTATAAAATGAGAGCATAGTTACAGAAAAACAAATCTTTGCACATGATTGTGTTCTCATCTGACATGTGTGAAATTTTTAGAAGTCTGTCTAGTCTAGATTATTAATGGGTGAGTTACGGAAAGAAATTCATGATTTCTTAGTAGTTATAAGGACATTATTCTTTATTTCTTATAAGTGTACAGTAATATTTTTAACATTGCTAACTTGATTGTTGCCATTTATCTCATTTGTTTTCAAATTTTAATTTCCCTTGTTTTTGAATATGTGTAGATCTTTTTAATTTTGTCTACATTCCATATCTAATGTCCTGTTTAAGCATTTGATGTCATAGCCAGAAATCTGCCTGTCTGCTTCTTGGGTAGAACTTGATAAAATAGTGTTCTGTTTTAGATTAATGTAATGACCAGCAGCTGCAGCTGCTTCTGTAGCCACACTTTTACTGGGTTTTGTGGTATTAACAATTGAAGCCCCAAGTGGTAAGTTGCCATGAAAGTCTTCATTATCGTATTTGCTTTTGTGTGGTATGTTATCACTTGAAATAAATGTTGTATGTCATGTCTTAGATTAGAATCCCTTATATTACAGATTAATTTATTTTTCTTTACTTCTGATTTGTGGTCACAGTTGAGTTTTGCATGATGAAAATATTTGTGTTGGCTCTTACATTTTGAGATTGACAGGTAATTGCATCATATGCTTCAGCTATCGAATTAGGCCATCCTTTATAATTCAGCATATTGATAAAATGTTTTCTCCATTTTCTGCTCCATAAGCCCTGATGTGGCAGTTAGTGCGGAGAAACAAACTCTTAGCTGTTAATGAGCTGCTCCTTATTCCCAGAGTTCAAAATTTGATTCCTTCATTTGCTTGCTGTGCGACTCTGAGCAAGTCACTTAATCAGATAGTGCTCCCAGGTCACCCCTGAAAAGGGACAGTTGTGTACAACGATCCAGTCAAAAATAAGTCAAATAAAAGTAAAAATAACATTTTCAAGCTATACGATACCCTTTGTACTTCAGAGTATGCTTCTGAGACATATTTTTAATACAGTCTTCCTAAAGCTATAACTTTTTTCCATGTTTTTAATGGGTCTGTATTACCAGGTCGAAACTTTAGTTACTCGAATACCTAAAGATCAGTCTGGTAATATCGAAATCCAAAAACCACGAACAGCCAATTACACGCAGGGAAAGAATTCCCTTGACCATATAAAAAAAAACTTTAAAACCCAAATGGGGGGGGGGGGGACTGCCCCCCCACAACCCCCTTGATGTGGGGGGCTATGCCTCCCACCCCCCCCTGACTAAATATACCAACTCAGAGATCGCTCTGCATTGGACAAAAGGGCATAATCCGCATAACAGCCAAGGGAATTCTTTCCCTGTGTGAAATTGGACGTTCGCTGTTATTGGATTTCGATATTACCAGATCGATCTTTAGGTATTCGAGTAACTAAAGTTTCGATCTGGTAATATAGACCCGTTTTAATGCACCCTAATATCCAAAGACTCTCAAGACTACAGTGTTCACTGCTGATGTTTCTATTTATTTCAATAAAGTCAGCGAATGGTAGCAATTCAACAAAGCAAGTTCTATGAAAAGGTGTAGTAAAAACGGGTAATTAAATATTAAATTCTTAAAATATAAGGACAAAAGGGTGTAGTAAAAACGGGTAATTAAATATTAAATAAATTTTTAAAATAGAAGGACAAAAAAGGTTAGTTATGAAAGTTTTAAGAAAAAAATTAATATTCTGAATCCATTGATAACTTTCCTAAGAATTGGGTTTGCTGCACTTCTATTAAAGTTTAGTATCGTAATTTTTCTATTTGGGGGCTGGCACTTTTTCTTCCTTCTGCATTATCCTTCAGGTCCCTACACAGTGCCCTACCCCCCCCCCCCCCGACTTGCTCCAACAGAGCTGGAGCTGATCTTAAGGGCATCCATCATTATCAGTCGGTGGAGTTTCCTTTTTTGACCTACCCCGTTACTTTCCTCCTCCCATATGGTTCCCATGATAGCGACTGAGGGGGCTAGGCTTGCAATGGAGATGTGTAGCATTTTGCTCTGCCTCCATAGCTGCTCAGCATTGTCCTGACCCTATCACCTTTTGGACCATGCTTTCCCAATAGTGCCATCACTAGACTCATCTGGGATCATTGCATGAGATGCCCACAGGACCCACTCCCACAAGGGATGGTAACACCCATTCCTCCTGCCCTCCCAAGCTGAGCTATTAATCAAATCCAGGTTGTTTCGGCCATAGTCAGCGTTGTACCCCTTTTCACCACAGGAGTAGCTCTGGCATCATAATTTTCCTGATTTGTCATATTACTGGACAAAGCCATTGTGCAGTATTACCTTATTGACTAAATAAGGAAGGTGTGTACTGCCCCATGATATTATTTAATGAGAAGAACATGTAAGCATATGCTACCAAAAAAGGAATAGTCAGTGTAAAAAAAAAAGCAGTAGTGCAGTGGTGCCATTGAAGAAAAATAAAATTAAAAAATAAGTAGCCAGTCTAACTATTTAAGTGTCAGATGTTTCAGATTTGCATTCTTATGTGACCTTTAATCATTTCAAGGTATCAACCACAATGTATTTTATTTAAATTAATAATTTAATCATCCTTGGTCATGTAGGATAACTTATATATTTATAACATATAAATATATTTAAAAATATTAGAATTTGTTTATATTAAATTTTTTAAAACATCTTTATTGCTATTATTATATGTTTCAGTGTGAAAACAAATGTTTCCCATATCCTACATTTCCCTATATTCTTGATTATGACAACTTCCTACTTGGTGTTTGACTGTCACAGTAATATTGCATTGTCCATTGTTCTATTTATTATGGAGAGAAATGTTATAGTGCTTTTGTATATTATCTCCTTTTGATTCCGTCTTTTGTCAGTGACCCAATAGATAGCATATTTGCCTTTGGTGCTGGAAGATCAGATGGTTGTGGGTTCTAGTCGGACCTTAGGTTCTGGATTTTCTCTTTACCGAGATTGCAGTGCAGCATAAAGTGAGTAATGCACTCCTGAGTGTGACATCTTTTGGATGAAATGTTGAATGGAAGTTCCATCTGCCTGAGTTGGTGTGCAAGATCCTATAGCAGTTATCAAAAAGAATATGGGTCCATTTTTACATGTTTTATTTTTATATTCATGATGTCCATCTTTTCAACTTAAAATAAGCAAATGATTATTTTAAAACAAAACAAATTACTCCAAATATGCATCTTCTGTACACATGTCACTTCACTTAGTTACCCCTGCCCTTGACCACCACCTCCTTATAGACACACTCAAAAACCTGTCATTGGACAACCATACTATACAGTGGTTCCAATCATACCTACATAACAGGCAACAGGCTGTACTATGGGAAAATGCTTTATCTTCCCACGTCCCAGTCACTCTAGGGGTCCCGCAAGGATCTATATTAGGCCCATTACTCTTCTCTATCTTTACAAATGACCTTCATTCTGTAATTCCTCAAGCTGACTGTATCCAATACGCTGACGACTCCACACTCATAAGCGCTGCTGCTTCTCAATCAGAACTTCAGTCAGTAACTCAAATGACCTTTAGTACAGTTGAAAACTGGCTCCTACAAAGACGTCTTATCCTTAACCCCAAAAAAACAAAAATGCTACTATTTACCCCCACCCGCAGAACCTCCCCACTTAACTTTACTATTACTTCAAATGATGGAACTATAATATCTCCTGAACCAACCACCAAACTACTCTGGGTACTATTAGATAACAACTTGTCCTTTGAACCTCACATTAACAACACCATAAAAATAGTAAACAAGAAACTAGGTTCCCTCTATAGAATAAAACCCTTTCTTACACCTCCAGCCAGGGTTACTATTGCTCGTACCCACCTCATCTCTACCTTGCTCTATGCCTCCCCTATCTATACCAAAATATGTAGAAGTAATCTGAGTAAACTTACATCCTCCTACAACAATATTGCCAGATTTGCAGCTGGGTCCTCCTATAGAACTCATCACTGTATCAATCTGAATCAGTTAGAATGGTTAGAGCTGCCAAATTTAATACTTTTCAATCAATTAATAGTAGCCCATAAGATACTGTATTTACCTCAAAATACACCCATACTTACATCCCTAGTCATCCCGTATAATAACCTCAAGACCTTATGCTCAGCTAATAACCTACTTGTACAAATATCAAAATCCAACAACTTAGCTGGTGACACCTTGTTCTCCAATACAGTAGGTAAAGCCTGGAACATCCTCCCAAGCCAGCTAACCTCAATATCCTCTGCCAGCTTATTTAAAAGCAAGCTTAAACCCTACCTCAAATCACACTGGCTATGCCCCTGTGTTAACCCAGACTAAGTACCTAACTGTTAACTAGACTCCCACAATTCCTAGCCTATCATGATCTTGTGTTGTCTCACTAATTTTTAGTGAGCTTAACCTTCCTTAGGATTTTTTCTCATGTAAATAAGTATATACTGTGGAATGATCAAACACCTTCATATAGTATCACAACCTATGTGTTAAATAACACTAGAAATCCATCCTTGTTTGCTGTTCTTCTATATTCTATCTATTGATCTCTAGTGTTTTTCTTTCTTAGGTTTTTGTGAGACCTTAGTATCTCTTATCATAAATTACTAGATGTATCTAATTTTGTAATATGTTATAAAGATTTGTACTACACCATTTCTAATACAAATGTATTAGTCTTATTCATCTATTCTTAGATAAATTTTTCCTTTTTCCTACTGAAATATAAAATATGTAATCTTAGGCTTGTACCATAATTGTTAAAACTTATGTACCAAATTATACTGTTATTGTCTTTGTCTTGACCTTTTATGTTGTAATTTGTGGAGCTTTTCTCCCCAGGCCTCCACTGAAAATGGACATATATCCAGCTGGACTAGCCCGGTCAACAAATGTAAAATAAAATAAAATAAAAAATTCTTACTTTACTTTAGTTTTACAGATTTCAGATAGAATCCATTTCTTATTAAACAGTACCTCATTTATTCTAGCTTTCCATGTTCCGTAGTTATCTGGAAGATATCCTTTTCTATTTTTCCTCATGTAGTTTGTCGTTGTTCATACAATCTATGTTAATATGTTCATGTTAGTTTCCACTGTGCTTTAATATTTACCAATCTTGTTTAACAAAGTTATCCCAGATATTTGCCCTTTTCACATTGTTAAAAAGTAATTTCTGTTAGTATACAATAAAATCCAGCCTCTCTTGTCACTCTGTATAACATATTTTCTTTCATTGATCTCTTATTAGTGGACAATCTCCAGAAAACAATTCTGGACACATTATTAAATATTTATATATAAATTTTCTCTTTTTGGTTTCTTCAGTAATGTCTCCACATAAATTTTCATAGGGATTACAACAGTAACTTTTTCTCAAAAGAGAAGAGAAATCTTGATAAGTGGATGGGAAACAAAGTTCACCCCAGGGATCACTACAGTGGTTGCACTTGATAGAGGCTCTGGGAACTAACATTGAGCAGCAAGATGCCAGGGCACCTCTATGAGCTAGACTTGTTAAGCCTCCAGGGCCATTAGCTTAGTACACACCTATGAACCTATGAAATATTTCCATGCCACTCTCTGATTTCTTTCACTGTGTTGTAAATGTATCTTGATACAGATATTGCATTCTGGTAGTCTTTTAATTCCTCATTCATAACAGTTCTGTAATTCTGAGTTTCTACAATTGTCCGATATGCTCATCTCTTTCATGCTGTCTAGAAATCAAAATCCAGTACAAGTGCAAAGAAGCATCATTCACTATTGTATTAATTATTCCCAGACCAAATTGCTTATCACCCAGATATAGTATTCCCTGTTTTTACAGGATTTAAACTAGAACCCCAAATAATGTTGAAGGCTATCTGTAAAACTTGTTTCTCCTTACTATTTGACAGCATTTACCCATTTCCAAAACTGGCTAACACCGGTATTATAACTGCATTAACTATGCTTTTTTTGTAAAAGAAAACCCGTACATTTTCTATAGCATACTTATTTCATTTTTCTTTATTTAACTTTTTCGCTGTTCTTCCATTATTTCTTTTTAATCAAATGTTATTCCTAATTTTTTATTTCTTTTAAGTTCTTCCATTATTTGTTTTATCAAATGTTATTCCTGATAGAAATGTCACTTATTTAAAAATAAACCTGTTCTATTCCTGCTGTTATCCAGATATTTTACTGTTTCCTTTATTCAATTCTGACCCTACTTCTTGTAGTAAGCTCTTCAAATGAATCAGTACTTCCTTCATTCATAACTTATTTAGATACAAATATGATGACATCTGCATAAGACAAAAATGTGGATATTTTATTGAATCCAGTATGCACCTTCTTTCAATTTTTCACTTAAGTTACATGCAGTTCCATTCATTTATTAATGAAAGTAAAACGGTGTTCGTGGTGCATTCTTGCCTAATTCCCCGCTTAATTAAAATAGTTGACTAAGCCATCCAGTAACTAAAAGTGTCAGTTCGTTTTTCCCATATGCTGATTGCAACACATTCAGTATCTATCATTTAATTCCATGTTGCACTAAAATAGTTCATACGCTATTTTGTTCCACATTATCATATGCTTTATTCACACGTCCAGCATCATCTTTACAATCCAACCCCTTCTCTTTCTCTCATTATAACCAGTAATTCCTGATTCTTATTCCGTGTACTACTGAAGTCATAACTTCCTGTAATACTTTTTCAAATCACATCTGTAACACGGTCATTAAAATTTTGTAGGACTCTTTACTTTTAAATATTTTTCCATATAAATTTAGAGTCCTTCACATATTTCAGCTTTAATAAATCTTTAAATTTTCCAGTCATTTAATAGTCTTAAAAGTAGCTTCTTGTGCCAAATTTCCAACTTTGTATTAATGAAAATTATGTTTCTAAACATTATGCTGGCGATCCTTCAGTGGATTAAAGTATCTTTTGTAATGAATAGATTTAGGAAGAGGCTATAAACCTCTTCTAGCTTCCTTCTAGAGACATTACAGCTCATACCATTTAAATAACACTCATCAAATTCTGTTTTGGCAATATTTGGGTTTTATGCACAGAAAGCCAGTTTGCAAATACCAGGGAGGTATTTCACTACTAATTCAGGGTTACAGTGACATCAATTTTAGTGTGTATTAGTTTTATAGAGAAATGGGGGAAGTGTTCTCTCACTCTGAATAATTTGTTTTGTTCACATACTGTGATTATTTTACATTTTATGCGCCATCATTCAAACAGCAATTGATGAATGCCATATCGGTGCTTGACTACTAATTATTTTATCAGTGTGACTCACCGTCAGTGTTCAGCTCTGAGCTAAATTCAAGAATCCCACCAGAATGTACCAGAAATACATGCTTGAGATAAGTTTTGTCTGAGTTTGCTTCTACTCCTTGCTGGGTTATCCTACATATGGATCTGTGTTGAATAGTCTGTTAGAGCAGTAGCCTCTCTACCATAAGAAGAAATGCCTGGCTAATTCCACAGTCTTGAGTGATATTAAGATGTTTCATAGGTAGGTAGTAGGCTATCTGCCCGAAGGCATTTATAAGCCTAGCCAGAATGTGTTGGCTTTCGCCACCCCCTTAGATTAATTCCCTGTGCCTCTGTCCAGCAGAGCCACTGAAGTGATCCCTGGGGTAAACTTTGTTTCCCATCCACTCGTCAAGGTTTCTCTTGGAAGAGCGCTAGCGAAGAGCTCTGCCTAATGTAGATTGGATTCTTGTTCCAAAGCATGGGAAGTCTCTGAGACAGGAATCTATCCCTCCAGCACATCCTATTTATTGTTGTGGTGAGGTTTAGATCCCTAGAGCGTGTGGCTCAAGGGGATAAGGTTTTCTTTAGGTGGAGCATGTCCATCAATTCTGGGTTGGACATGCCCTTGTATGTCAGGCAGAGATCACCTCTGAGCAGGTGCTATGCAACCGAATAAGTTTCTTCAGTCAAGCTGCATAGGGCATCTGTTTGAGGCCAGTGATCCTCTTGGTGAGGTACTTCTGTGGTCTTTCCAGCTGTTGCAGGTGTCTTGTAAGGTACATCCCAAATGGGGCGTTGTACTCCTATGATGGGTCTGATGAGTGATGAGTAGAGGGGCACAATGACGTCTTTTAATCTGGATGCAAACCCTTTTTTGATTAGGTGGGCCACATAGAAGGATTTTCTAACCACTTTGCAATGTGATTATCAAAGGAGAGATTACTATCTACTTAGGTCCCCAGATCCCTTATTACATTTTCCGTATTTAGGGGACTACCACCTATGCCGGTAGTTTGTGGGTACTTTATTTCCAAAGAGAATAACTATGCACATTTTGGCATTTAGCTTGAGGCCATGATTTTGACACCAGGTATCCGTCTCAGTTAGACCCTTTTGGAGGATGTCTGTGTCAGCCAGTGAGTCATTTATAGCCCCTAGTTCGCAGTCATCTGCGAACTTGGTCAGCCATAGTCCTCCTGTGCTTGTCTGTACTTCTGAGAAGTATATGCCGAACAGGAGGGGTCCTAGGACTGAGCCCTTGGGAACGCCACTTGTAACCAGTTTAGAGTCAGACCTAGCTCCCACAACTCTCAGCATGTGGGTTCTGTCCGTGAGCCATTTGGCAACCCATCTTGTGACATAGGGCTTTATGTTCAGGCTGGTGAGCTTGTCTATAATACCAGAATAGGAATGGTGTTGAAGGCCTTTGCGAGGTCTAGGTAGGCTGTGTGTACCACCTTTCCGTCATCTATAGCCTTAGTAACTGTCTCAAAAAAGTCCACCAGGTTTAGGAGGCATGATCTGCTCTTAACAAAGCCGAACTGGGTAGGGTCCAGTGTTTTTGGAGGTTCCCAATGTCTTTGTTAATGAGTTCCATGATAATGCGCTCCATAGCCTTGCAGACCAAGCTAGTCAGGCTTATAGGGCGATAGTTTCCGTGGTCTGTTGGTGCTCCACCTTTGTGGAGCGGAATAACCATTGCTGTGCACCCACTCTATGGGTACATAGTTGTGGAGAGGCTGAGTTTGAACAGTGCATTTAGGTGAGGGGTTAGTTCGCCTTTGAGCTCATGTAGGACGCAGCCTGGGACACTGTCCGATCCCATTGATGCTGTGTTTTTGGCTTTGGAGAGGGCTATTTTAACCTGAGTGTCTGTGATTTCAGGGGCTCTACATTCTTCAGGTATGGTTATGGGCCTTTTTGGGGGTGAGAGGGGGGTGAGGTTTGCACTGAACCTGTCTGCTAGGATGTTGGCAATATATGTTGGTTCAGTGTATTTTGTGACATTCTGCACTAACTCTGAGCAGATCTGAGCATTGCCACTTAGATTCTTGACATAGCTAAAGAATGCCTTGTGATTCTTTAGAGTCCTTGGCAAGTTTTCTTTCAAAGCTCGCCTTAGACGATTTTATGAGGGATCGTAGTTTCTTGCCGATACTGATCAGGGATGTCTTCTCTTCTTGGGATTTTACTCTCTTCTGTACTAGTTTCCTCCTCCTATTGTATAGCTTGTTTATGGCAGGGGTCCACCAGACTGGTTTCCTTTTCTTAGAGGAGTGAGTCTTGGTTTTGCTTGGATAGCACAATCCATGAATTCTTGTAGGTGCCCGTAGAATGCATTAGTAAAGGATTTTTCAGTTTGGACAGTGTTATCCTTTAGCATGGGGGCTTTGAAACTTTCCACCTCCATCTTAAGTAACGTGAAGTTTGCTTTTGAAAAGTTTTTCACAGTGGTTTCCTTGTCCGGGGGTGGAGGCGGAATGTGGATATCCAAAGTGATTTGTTTATGGTCAGATCTAACCAGCGAGGGGTTGACCTCCGGTGTGGAACACCGGTCGCCCATGTTGGTGATGACTAGGTCCAATATGTTGTCACCTCTGGTGGGAGAGTTGACCAGTTGTTCCAGGGCATTTGAGTTTATAAATTCTAGGAAATGTTGGGCAAGGGAGTTAGTACTTGAGTAGTTCTCCCAGTTAATGTTTGGGTAGTTGAAATCACCCAATATTAGGGTGTTTGGTAAGATCTTTATGTTACCCAGTGTTTCCAGAAATGCGGAATGAGGGTCCTTGGGACATGGTGGATGATCTGTAGCAAGCTACAATTTGAATTGCAGTTTTGCCCATTGTTAGTTGCACGTGGATAATCTCTGAATCATCGTGCTGTGCCACTAACCTGGAGATGTGGGTATCCTTGATGAATATGGATACTCCCCTGCCTTTTGTATTTCGGTCTGGATTCTGTGGCCGAAATTTATGGTATGAGTTGTAGCCTAGTATTGCTGGGGTGCTCTCTGGAGCCTTAAACCAGGTTTTTGTTACTGCACATATTTCTCCATACTGAGGAGTGCCTCAAGTGCGTGCATTTTGAGGTTTAGGCTTCTGGCATTGAGTAGTATTACACTCAGATTTTTGTTACTTGTGCTATTTACGGCCGTGGGTTTATTTTTTGAGCCTTGCCTAAAAAAGGCACTATGGGGGTGGCAAGAGCCTTGACCAGTATTTGAAAGCCTAAGGGTGACAGGTGCAAGGCGTCTCTAGCGAAGCAGCGTGGCTTGTCGAGCATGTCATCCCAGGCAGACAGACACTGGATCCCCTTTGAATGACACCAGAAACTTAGCCAATTGTTGAAATTGATAATTTTTTCTTTATACCGTGGTAGCATTCTTGGTGAGGGCAGGATGCTACTCGGGGTCATACCGGCCTCGGCTATGGGATCAGAGGGCTCTTCCATGTCTCTTTTCATGTAGTCCAGGGAGGTACGGCTCGGGTCATTCACACCAACATGGACAATGACAGTTATATTTGTACTTGTTCTGGAGTGACCTGATTGCTTGTGTTATGTGCCGGATCCTGGCATCCAACAGGCAGCTAACAGTAACCTTCTCCTTATTCAGAGTAGTGAGTGGGACATCAGTCTGCCCGACTATAGAGTCACTTATTACTAGTATGTTGGGTATGTTATTTTGCCTTGAGGGCTGTGATTGCGTGGCACACTGGTTTTGTGAAGCATGTGTTTCATGATTTGTGTTGAGGGGGTGGAGGTTGCTTGGATGTCTGCTTTGGAAGGCTCTGTTGTTTTTGCAGATTTTTATTTAGAGCCATTGAGTATGTTTTCGTCTATTTGCGTGTGTGTTTTGCCGGTGCTGGTTTAATGGGTCTATGTGAGACTGTTGGTGTGATGCCAGTATTTCCTTTCTGCCCTTGACTGTCTGATTCAGTCTTGGGTTGAGAGAGCTTAGCCTCTAAATTGGCTGTATATTTGCTTCTCTCGCATGTATTAGTGTTTGGTGGTAGGAGGAGAGGGTTGTCTGTGTACATGAGGCAGTTGTAACATTGCCTCAGAATGCCCAGATTCACCAGTTGGACTGGAGAGTACACCTGAAACTGCCCTTTGGACATGCCAGGATAGGTACAGTAAACTGTTTTACTGAATGGTTGGTAAGGTCGAATAGGGCGCCTTGTCCTTCTGTAGTGCTAGGATTTATAAGTGCTTGCTATGAGTTTTGAGCAAGTGCCAGGCTGAGAAATGAATGACTTGAGTGCTTAAGTTGAAAGTTTGTCTAGTTCCATGGGAAAAATTGAAGAGGAGACTTTGTGGAGCCGGGAATAGTTATACCCTAGCTAACCGGCGCTGCCCGGTGCTCAAAACAGGGCAAATGTGGTTTTTATAGCAGGGAAATTAAAGAGATAGAAATTAGCCCAAAATGGCCAATAAACTACTACTTTCTGGGCTGAAGCCACTTCTCCAGGGGACAGATAGGCTGCTCAAAGCTCCCCTCTCTCTCAGGTGAACAGAGAAACTTCCTTCTGTCCAAGTAAGGTATGGGCAAACACAGAGATTTGTAACACAGCTCTGAATTCAGCACTAACCTGAAAACTGGACTTATAATAGCTTAGAAAGGCTGGAAACAAGTATATATTTTTTTCAGAAAATAAAGCAGATACAATAAAAAAACACTTTAAATGCACATAAAAAGATGCTTATTTTTATATATCTCAGTTCAGAGTTGTAGCCAATGCCCCTAGTAATAAAGTAGGAAGAAACACAAATACAGTAAAAGCAGATGAAGTATTTTCTGAAAAAAGATGCTATTTGACATTGTTCTAAAAAAAAGTTTTTTTAAGGTTTGTGAAAAAAAGTTCAGCACCAGAACAACTCAAACATGTTTCATGAACTCAGTCCCACAGTTCATCAAGAACCTGTCTAATCCGTAGAGACCCATTTCACCACAGGCATCAGTTTGGCCAGCAGCAGCAAAATGATAAGCAGTTGGTTTCCACTTATTCTGCTCCTCACCAGCAGCAAATTAAGTCAGAGTGACCTACACATTACTTTTCCATCCTAGACATGCTTTGCTGTCTTGTAGGGGGAAATCGTATCATGTTAAGAGATCTTTGAAACCGTTCATTATAGACAGGTGATTGTTACAATTGATGTTAGAAGGTTACTCCCAGGTTGGTGCTTTGGCCTACAGATATAGGTACTTTATTCCCCGACCTCTTAAGGTGTCTTACTCCAAATGTAGCCTTCCTATCTGCTAATAAATTGCTTTTCTATTTAAAAGGATGGATAAGCAAAGGTTTTACTATTCATTTGCAGAAATTAGCTCCTAAATGACATGTTAAATTTGTTATGATCATAAATACAATACGTATTAGAAAATATATATTTTTTTCCAAGTAGAGTAACAGTTTTGTTACATTATATTTTTAAGTTTGAGTAACAGCAGGAGACTGTAACCTCTGTAATCTGACTTTAAACATTTAACATGAATGTTCCTTCTTTTTTAACAGAGTGTCCAGCATGAGAACACATACAGGGACCCCGTGGCAAAGTTTTGTTATGGTGAGAACCCTCCTGAGCTACTTCCTGTATAAAATGGATATCAAGGGCGATGCTCTTTACTCCAGACATTATCCAGACTTTTTTGTAATGTGGCTCTCACTAGTTGCTTGAATCCTGGACCTTGTTAGGAAGCCTCTCATAAGAGCATTACCTCACATGTTGATTTGCTGCATCGGGCATTAAGAAGATTTAACTGAGAGCAGAGGACATCCTTTCCTGTAGCAGTTAACACATTTTATGAGTCACCTGGATATGTGGGTTGTATTGTAGAAAATTAAATTGAATGCCTTTGAAAAGTAAACCAGAACAGTCAGATGATGACATCATTATGTACCACACAAGTGACTTTAACTGCAAAACCTCTGCCCTTTATAGCACACAATATCAATATTAGTAGCTGGAAAGTGAGGAATAGAATACCATTTACCTGCATGCGTGAAACTTGTACAAATGGCAGCAGGATTTTTATTTTTATTTTTTTTGGATCCAGCATTCACAAATGAGGACAAACTGTTTAAATGTAATAGCATATAAGGGTTTGTATATGCATTTCTTCAGTAAAGAAGACAGGTGACAGTGATATTCTGCCCCATTTCTGAACATAATTTATCAAATGCAGTGTGCTTTTGCTGTAGCCAGAGACAATATCTTTATTTAAAAGCTAAAATGATAGTGTCGTTCTTGCTGAACCAACACTGATGAAGTAAAAAATGTAATTGTGCGTGAATTAATTAGTTCTGTTTATAGGATTTTTTTAAGACGTCTGAAATTCCAGTTGGTGAGTTCAGAGTAGTAACTTCATTATGCCAATAAAGACACATGCCTTCCAAAAGAATGGCTACAGAAGCGTTATATATAGAAATGACGAATGAGAGGAGGCAAACTAAGATCCCAAGTCTTAAGCCACATAGACCTGAATCACTACAGTAGTCATGGTTATCAACTCTGTTAAGATTTCAGGGGTTATATTTGTCATATATTTAATTCTAAGAACATTACTGAAAATTGATATTATGTAAAAGCACTTCATTAATTTCACTAAAGCTGAGAATGATTGTCAGGTGGTGCTAGTAGCTAGAACAAAATCTGTTTAATCTGGTGCTGGTGGGTTATTTGACCACATTGTAACATTTGTATTTCAGACTGCATTTTTGTTGCAGTAGAAATGCTTTTGAGGAGCTAACTGTTACAGCACTTCTGTAGCAGAATATCAAAAGCTTGAATTATTTGTCAGTCACTGTTCTCATATTTAATTTTAGGAATTATATAACATAAAAAATAACCGTTTTAGTTGTCTCTGAATTCTAGAAACAAGGTTATAGGTAGCTTCACTGCTTTGACAAGAAGTACCCAAGAAAAGCCGTGCAGTATGAAAAATATCAGCAAAAGGCAAGGGTTACAAGACATGTCAGCTAATTCCTTCAGATTCTTTACTTATTTCAGGCAAATTATTAGGCTATCCCAGAAAAATAGAAAATATCACAGAGAAATGAATGTAGCTTAATTTAAGATTGCAGTACTGCCGCCGAAACTTGGAGTGTTAAATGTCTTTGGAAAAATATTTGCTTCTGTCATTTAAATAAAATAAACTGAAATGCACTTTAATGCTGGAAAATGTAACTCCAGGTGCTGTTATTCTCTGTATTAAAATAATATATTTAATTTCTGTAATCATATGCTGTTATCTTTGTATGCTTATGCAATTTGTTTACAATTTTATCAGAATTTTGGTGTTAACAGGTTTTGCCAATTCCCTTATTTTGCTGATGGTATAAATAGTAATTTTTTTAAGTTCTTTTCTGCCTTATGTTACGTTTCGAATACTTTAAGAATGAAGACAGATACAGTTCTTTCTCTCTTTCAGTGTTTTTTATTATCTACAGTACACACGTGCGGGAGCCTCATGGAAAGCACCAGGGAGACTCCAAGAACAAAGGAATAAACAAGCTTGTATACTGATGATATTGCTGACAGTACACAAAATATAAAAATGAGCCAGTTAGATCATTATACAGGGCAATTAACCAATCAAAGGTTTACCCATAAACATAAGACATTTCACATCATCATATCTCTGGGTAAAGAAAGAAAATCGGATGCATTTCCACATTTCCTGATTTCAGGCAGACTTGCTTTTCAGCATTTTCTCGTTGCTCAGAGTTCATTCAAAGTTCATAGTAAACAATACGTTTTAATACATACAGACTGTCACATACTCAATTCCCTCAAACACATACTTTGACTGTTCATATTCTACAATCCCCCATTTGATGCTGTGTAAGCATCATCACTTAACCTATCCTACATTTGTCCCAATTCTAGCATAACCATGCTACTGGTCTTTTCATTATTTGAAGACATTATCATTTTATCATCTATATTCATAGTTGCAGGCATATAAAAATTAGGCACTTTTCTCACAGTTTTTGAAGACATTAATTTCAAGATCAGTGCTTTGATTAGGAATAAGTCAAGAAAAGCAACAATTACTAATACTGCAATTAATAAAATCAGCTTCAACAGTCCACCTCCCCAACTTGAGAATAGGTTGGTTAACCATGCCCATGTTGAGCCATCGGCCTCCTTGGCCTTTGAGAGTTTAGAAATTCTTTGTATCAGTTCAAGATGACTTTCAGTTTCGTGCTGATTATCAGGAATAAACGTACAGCACTCCTCCTGGATTAAAGCGCAAGTTCCTCCCTACGCCACAAGGGTGAAATCGAGGGCCATACGATTTTGGAGTACTATAGCCCTCATAGCAGTCAGTTCATCAGTCACTAGTTCTAAGGCAGAAAATGTAGCATTGCTTAGTATTTCAAGCAATTTAGATAGCTTTCTCAGTTCCCAGATTGATTTCACTGCTCCGTATGACAGAATTATACCAGCCCATGATATGAAGTCATCACCCAAGTCCATATGGGACAGTCCTTTGGTACTAGCATGAGCTAAGTCATGATGATAAATCCATGAAGCATCAACTCAACCTACAGGATTGACAGGCTTCTTAACCTATCGAACGTTTCAAATTTTTCCTTTAGGTAGTACAAATACATGTCTAATAGCTGGAACCAGGTAGCCCAGGAAGCAGCTACCAGACCAGTCTCCTGGTAGCCATTTATATGCTTTTCTTCCGCACACAAAATAGCAATTTTCTACTTTAATGGTGATGTTGAGAGGTTTGAAACGATCCCAGGCATCCTGTAGTCCTTGGAATATTTTCGAATAAACCGTTTCTATTTTCTGGGAAAAATTAGCTGTAGAGTCTTTAACAAGTCTTTTTATAGGTGAGAAATCTGTTACACAACCCGAATTGTCTGCAGTGCAGTTATATACCACTGTTTTGTTACAATGGGTCCACCCGACTCTGGTTTTACCCAGTTTTTGAAAACACACATTTCCGTTTTGACGGACGGACAACTGTAATGCTATTTTGTCCTTTGAAATAACATGTGATGCATTGTAGATCAAATTTGTCCAGGTTTCATTAATTCCTAAAGGGACTATGTTTAGCATCAATCCCCCATGAACAGTAGGAATAGCTGTGCAAACCCAACAGTCTGAGATGTTGAGGGATGATGCATATGCGTATTTAATGGCTTGATAGGTATTGAAAGGTGGATGCCATACAGCTTGTTTGGTATGAGTCGTAGTTGAAGCAGGAAATAAAAATGGCCACAGTAAAAATATCAAAACAACAAGAATAACAACCAAAATTGTTGTGCAGTACTTTTATGGAAATGGCGGTTGCGCTTGATGAGTTTGTGCAAATGGATAAACTTCAGGCATTTTCAGATACTGGTATAGTATGGCTGCGAGTGCAAGTAGCAATAGGTGGAGAATCTGGGCTAACAAAAGGCAGAAGTTGCAGATCTTCAGACGGGATTACCTTCTTGACGTGATATGTGAATCCAGGTGGGTGAGCCTTGTAGTCGAACCGCTGAAGAAGTGGTCAGTAGAACCAGGAAGGGCCCTTTCCAACGTGGTTGAAGAGCTGTTTTTTGAGAGAATGACTTGTTGTATACCCAGTCTCCTGGTTGTAGTGCTGAGGACAGGAAAGGATCAGGAGTTTGTTGAGCTGCTGCTACCTGGCGATGATGAAACTGTAAAAAAGAAAGAAGAGAAGTGCAATACAGGAGAATATTATGATCAAATTAATCATACTCAGAAAAGGGTGGTGGTGGAGTCATGAGGCATGGGCATACGCATAAGGCGGCCCATGAGGATTTCATGAGGAGAAAGACCTTTAGTAAGATGTACTTGAGCTCTCATAGAGAGTAGGGCTAGAGGTAGGGCCTGTACCCAAGTGAGGCCTGTTTCAGTAGTAATTTTAGCCAGTCTTGTTTTCAGTGTCTGATTCATGCGTTCAATAATACCTGATGCCTGTGGTCTATATGGGCAATGAAATTTGAGAGTGATGCCTAACATTTTACACAGTGAATCAATTAACTGAGCAGTAAAATGTGTTCCACGATCTGAATATATTTGACAGGGAACACCAAAACGAGGTATCAATTCATAACAAAGTTTCTTAGCAACTGAAATAGCATCATTCATGATGCATGGGTAGGCTTCTAAACACCCAAAAAAAACATTAACAACAGTTAAAACATATTTGAAACGAGCACAAGGTGGAAATTCAATAAAATCCCATTGCAAAGCGCAGAATGGTCCCAATGGTTTTGACACTGGTTGTGTGGGAACCATAGTGCCTTTGGAAATATTATACTGTAAACAAGTGGAGCACGTGCTCACAAAATGCTGTACAGAAGCAGAAAGTCCTGGGGCAAACCAATCCTTTTGGATTTGTTTTATTAATGATTGTACCCCAACATGAACTGGTAAGTGATATGCTTTAATAAGATAATTTAACATGGACATTGGGCAGACCAGTCTGCCATCTGAATGTTGCCAAATGAGATTAGAGCGTTTAAAACAACCTTGAGCCAGCCATGATTTTCTTTCTGATTCTGGAGCTTCAGTCCATAGAGCTTTCAACACTGTAGTATCAAAAGTAGCTATTGGTTATAGAGGCTGCAAAAAATGTCCCTGAACAGTTTGTGAAAGAACAGCCTGTTTTGCAGCCCAGTCAGCAAAATTATTGCCCTTAGTTTCAAAAGAGTCATTAGATTGACGGGCTGCGCATTTTACAACAGCAATTTCAGATAGTAACAATAAATGTTGTAACAGGTTATTAATATAAAAATGTTTTTTAACGGGTGACCTGGAAGAAGTTAAAAACCCTCGTTCTTTCCATAGGCTACCAAAATCATGAACAACACCATGGGCATAACGGGAGTCAGTATATATAGTGACGGACTGGTCCTTAGCTATTTTGCACGCATTCGATAGTGCCACTAGTTCCGCAGCCTGTGCGGAAGTGCCTGGGGGTAATCTTGCTGATCTTAAAACTTCAGTCTGTGTACAGACTGACCAAGCTGCTTGGAATTCTCCGGAGTTTGTTCGTAAGCAGGATCCATGAGCAAAAAGAATCAAATCATGATTTTGCAAAGGAGTGTCATACAAGTGTAACCTAGGAGAAAGAGCAGAGTTAACTACAAGCACACAATCATGTGGTCCGCCCTCATCCGATGTTGGTATTAAAGAGGCAGGGTTCAGTGCTGGGCAGCGTATGACTTGCAGGGCGGGATTATTTATTAAACTTAATTCATATTTAGTAAGGCATACGTTCAAAAGGTACTGTGTTTTTGTTTTTAAAAGTGACGCCTGAACTGCATGTGGGACAGCTTATATTGTTTCATGTCCCAGGGTTAGTGGAGCTGCCATGTCAATCAAAATAGCAGCAGCTGCTATGGCCCATAAGCAAGCTGAGTAACCAGAAGCAACCGGATCTAGTTGAGTGCTATAATAAGCAATAGGCCGGTAGCCTCCAGTGCGCTGCTGGGCTAAGAGACCCAAGGCAGTTTTGTTTCGCTCACAGCAAAATAAAACAAATGGTTTTGAATAATCTGGCAATCCTAAGGCTGGAGGATTTAATAAGACTGCCTTTATAGCCTGAAAACCCTCATCGTGGTGTGATGTCCAGGGTAAAGGTTCTATGATATATTTTTTTAAAAGTTGTAACAGTGGGGCTGAAAGTTCCGAAAAATTAGGTACCCATTGTCTGCAGTATCCCGCTAGGCCAAGGAATCCTCGAAGCTGTCTCTGCGTTATAGGGCGTGGGGCTTTCTGAATAGAAGTTATACAATTTGGGAGTATTTTGATGAGAACCCATTGTAATAATATGTCCCAAATATTGCACCTTTTCCTGACAAAATTGTAATTTTGATTTATTTACTTTAAATCCACGTGTAGGTAGAAAGTTTAACACTAGTAGGTAGAAAGTTTAACACTAGAAGGGAATCTTCCCCACGGGAGTTACAGTCTGGCGAAGCTATAAGGATGTCATCTACATATTGAATTAGAACAGAACGTGATGGTAGTTGTAG
Organism: Protopterus annectens; assembly: GCF_019279795.1. NCBI lineage: Eukaryota > Metazoa > Chordata > Ceratodontiformes > Protopteridae > Protopterus > Protopterus annectens. Next base: position 261,072,681 of record NC_056733.1, read on the forward strand.
ATCCTGTAACTGTCTGTGCATCTCTCTAGAGAATAAGCTTGGGGATTCTACGTATCCCTGGGGCAATCGAGTCCAAGTATACTGTTGACCCTTATAGGTAAATGCAAATAAATACTGACGGGATGCACTGGAATAGAGAAAAAGGCTGATGAGATTTCTTTCACTGTGAAACATTTTGCAGTAGGTGGGATACAGCTTAAAATAGCTGGGTTTGGTACAGTCGGGAAGACGGCAAAACAGCTTTGTTAATTTCCCGCAAATCGTGCACAAATCTGTATGCTTGTTTGCCGGGTTTCTTCACCGGTAATATTGGGGTGTTACATGGACTTGTGGTAGGTACTATGATTCCTTGTCGTTCCAATGCAGAAATAACAGGGGCAATACCAGATATAGCCTCAGTCGTCAAAGAGTACTCTGGCACTTGCGGTAACTTTGCTCCTGGTTTTAGGGTTATTTTTACAGGAGTAGCTGAGGTCATAAATCCAACATCATTGTCATGAGTAGTCCCCAAGTGAGGGGGTAGGGAATGTTAATATTCGTCTCTGCTAGAATTTGGCTGAATACACATCGCCTGTAAAATGGCAGAGTCATCCAAAGCTGCCAGGGTACTATCTTGTTGGTCTGAAGGTACTTTGAGATAAACTCCATCCGCTGTGCAAAAAATGGTAGCCCCCATTTTGCAAAGCAAATCTCTTCCTAAAAGATTTAAAGGTGCTGAAGGTCCTACCAGGAATGCATGGTTATCCTGCAGAGATCCCAAGATGACTGGGACTGGAATAGTTTTGGAGTATTTGATAGGTATACCAGAGACACCCACCCCTCTAGTTATTTTGTCAGAGAGGGGAACAGTCATGGCTGCTTTGCCAGCTAACATGGATTTAGTTGCTCTGGTATCAGTTAAAAATGGATAGGGTTTATTTCTAACCAGTAACATTACATGTGGTCCATCCTGATCCACAGGAATAAAAGGACACAATTGCTGTTGTTTCTGTTCAGGGGCTTTCATTGAGGTTGCTGTCGACTGGAAGGTGTCTAACTAGAATTCCATTGTTGTGACGTATCTGTGTATGGTGCAGGTTGCTAAGCCAAATATGGACATTTATTTTTCCAGTGGCCTGATTCGCCACAGTTGGAACACTCTGATTACTAGAGTTTTGGGGTGGAGCCGACTGTGTGCTCTGCCAATTTTGTCTATTCTGATTTCCGGGTCCTGGGCGTCCACCTCTCCCTCTTCCCCTTCCTCGCCCTGTACCCCGTTGACCAAAAACATTACACATTTGGATTTGTGCTTTTACTAATTTCTCCTGTAAATCCTTCTGTTCTTTAGCTAAATGGTCGGAGAGGTATTGTACCTGTTGGACTAACTCATGCAGGCCCAAACTAGGCCAGTTTAAACATGCGTCTTTCAACTTGTCCCTTACTTGAGGGCGTAGCCCATCCACAAAGGCGGCTGACAGTCCGCTTTGTGCTGGTCCTTCAGTGGGCTCAGGGTACCCAGAATATGCCTCAAAGGCTTCAGTGAGTCAATTTAAATATTTGTCTATAGGCTCATCCTCTTTCTGTATGATTGATTTGCTTTTCAACCAATTGGGGGTAGGTGGCACAATTACAGTGACAGCATCAACTATACGTTGTCTAACCGTTTCAAATCCATTTTCCCCTTGCATATTGTGCTTTGGTATTGGTGTAGGAACATTAGCATGATCCCAGATATGTTTCATGAGATCGGCTGGGACAGCGTATTGGAGAACAGCTCTAACCTCTTCTATGGTAGGATTTTGCAAACAGACATGTCCTGCCAGTACGCGTTGAAACTTTGCTGGGTTATTGCGAATAGGCGGAAGTGATTTGGTAGTGGCTTGAAAATTAACTGCCGACCACGCCCTAGGCACTACTACTGTAGCTGGTTGTCCCCCATCTCTAGCATGGGCTGGGTTTGGGACTTATTGGAAATATTCTCTCCATCTGATGAGCTGGTGCCCGATTCAGAGTCCGGATTAGATTTATCCAGTCCACTGTAGTCGTCTTTGTCTTCAGTTATGATTGGACATTATAAATCTTACCCTTGTGTAAATATACGGCTTTTTTATTATAATATTTTTTCGACTGGCTAGGCCTAGGGTCAAAAAGCATTTGTGCCTTTCTTTTCTACTTTTTTGTCTTCGAGAGGGTTAATCTAGGTTATGACTTACTTGGGGTTTCTGTTTGGTCAGGTCGCTCTATAAGCGGTCTACTAGGCTGACTTCCCATTGCCTGAGTTCCGCTTCCAGAGTCGAGTGCGGTCTGTTCTTCTCCCCGTCGGCATCCGCCCTCTGTTGTAGAGCTCACTGCTTTGTCTTGAACCTGCGAGGGCTGATATAACGGTGGAGGAGCTGTCAGGGGTAGGGGAAACCAGGGGTTATCATCCTCAAATGATTCAGTTATTTGTAATTTATTTAATTCTTGTACAGGATATAATCCTTTAAAGGGCGGTTCCTTTAAGCGTTTACCATTTGCTACATCTAGATTAGTCGCAGTATGTCGCAGTTCCTGTATCTGCTCTTTTAGTTTCTTTTGATTATCTTTAAGACTACTGATGACCGAATCCTTTTCCCTTTCTTTAGCTTCACACATCCAATCATTACAAGCTGCCCAACACAACCCTGGTAGTTTTCCTTTCTTTTTTAACTTTTTTTTGCAAATTAATCAATATATCTTTATTAAAGCTACCATTTTCAGGAAAGGCAAGGTTACCGTCATTTTTAGTTAGGGCGATCCACTGTTTTAAAAACATACAACTGTACCGGGACACACGATAAAACATATAACCAGCTGGTGTACCTCTTTCTGGCTCATTTATTTTTCCCCACACTCGCTCTCATTTTCACTCAATAAGCTATACTTGTTTAACACAGGTTTAGCTAAGGCGTTATATAAGCGTCTTTTTACCCCACTATCATTCCTCCTTTCATACTTATGACGGCAGTATTTCCGTATCACCCCACTCTCATAATGCACAATTAATAGCAGAGAAGAAATGCATGCCACTTACCTTAAAACAACTGAATGAGAGAAATGATATCTTTTGCTCTGCATAAAAAAAATTTTTTTTTTTTCCAAATCTTTAAGGCAGGCAGAGAGATGAAAGAGACACTGCAAAAACAGAAAAATCTGTTATGGGCCCTTTCATTAGTAGTATGTCTTCCGCTTCCTGACTGCTGCAGCTTGTTCCCAATTCCGATCCGAGTAAACGGCACCAATTGTTATGTTTCGAATACTTTAAGAATGAAGACAGATACAGTTCTTTCTCTCTTTCAGTGGTTTTTATTATCTACAGTACACACATGCGGGAGCCTCATGGAAAGCACCAGGGAGACTCCCAGAACAAAGGAATAAACAAGCTTATATACTGGTGATATTGCTGACAGTACAAAAATATACAAATGAACCAATTAGATCATTATACAGGGCAATTAACCAATCAAAGGTTTACCCGTAAACATAAGACATTTCACATCATATCTCTGGGTAAAGAAAGAAAATCTGATGCATTTCCATAAAAGGCACATTTCCTGCTTTCAGGCAGCCTCTTGCTTTTCAGCATTTTCTCGTTGCTCAGAGTTCATTCAAAGTTCATAGTAAACAATACGTTTTAATACATACAGTCACATACTCAATTCCCTCAAACACATACTTTGACTGTTCATATTCTACACTTACTTTGGCATATTCTACACTTACTTTGGCACTGTTTAAGTAAGATTGCTTTGTACAGTACTTGTATGCAGTGTTATCTGTTTATATTTTTTGCATTATGTTTTTTATGCTAGCACTTTAGTGTAGCTGCATCTTACAGAAAACTAAGAAATACCTTTCAGTGTAGTAACTAAGAAATAACATATTGGTGTACATTTTGATTACATTAATTTGAGTTTTCAAAAAGGTCCCTGAATGTAATAAATACACATTTGGCAGAAATAATAGCAAATCAGCAGATAATTCTGCAAAGAACCTGCAGTATTTGGCTCCGCCTCCAAAGAACAGCAGTGGCTACCAATTGGTATCTCCATTCTGTGCTTTCTCCTCACAGTTCTTCAGAGATGGGGATCCCACATGTAGAGCATATGTGCCTTCCTGATATCCAGCTAGACTAAAAGTTGTGAACTATGAAAAAGGGTTTTCTACTCTTTCATTTTAGACCTTTGAGCTTTGCCTAGTTTATCTCACATGTTCCAGTTGTCCCTTATGGTTTAAGCAGCACTTTCTAATTCTAGGATCAAGGTGCTCTGAAAAACACTCTTTGCATGGCATCTTTGGTTAAATGTTATGTTGCCAGTGTCAGTCCCCACTGTTGCTCTGGATTGTGTATCTGTAGCTGACCGTTCAGGATGAGCTTCAGTAGGCCATGCTGTATAGTCATTTCCAATGGATGTCCTTTCTGGGGAGACTTTTTAATTGGGTCATATAGACTCTTCAGAAGAATGGAAGAGGTTTGACTTCTGTAAAAGGAATGTAAAAAAATGTCCAAGCTTCCTATTCCTTTGCTTTCTTAACTCATCCCACCAAGAGAAATAGACTTTCTCATAGGCAGACAAGACTGCCCTAGTATCACACATTTTTTCCTCCAGAAAGAAGCTCTGCTAAGTCTTCCAGGAGGACAGCTTTGCAGAAGGCACAGCAGCATTCCCGACTACTATCTGAAAGTGCTTGCAAAAGACTGGATGTTCATCATATAGTTCACTGTTGCAGTAGCAACTCGTGGGAATTCAGTCCTAAAAGGCTTGGGTAATCAGCCCAACTTTCACAGCTTATCACCCTTCTCCCTCCAGGCCAGGCAGATACTCTTCCCAACTGTGTGTCAGAACATCAGTAGTACAAGAGCGATGTCCACCTGCACCATCTTAATTTCTTTTCTTGCAATACTTTGTGCAAAATTGAATGTACTGTTGTGAGCGTCAGTAATCATCAGTTGGATCTGCAGAATAGAGTTGGCAGATAAGAATCTCATTGAGAAACAGTTCTTATGTAATTTTTGTACCTTAGCTGTTTGCTTGGTAACAGAACTGTGTCAGATACTGATAATGTGCACAGTTGTGTGTAGGAAGCAGATGACCCGCAAAGGCTTCCTCATCAAATGCATATTTTACCTTAGTCTTGAGCATGATATAGAGGATTATGATTAGCTCACCGATCATAAACAGCTTATGTTTTGGAGACATGGATGCCAAGAAATTAACCTTGGGACTAGAGCACGGGTGGCTTATCTTGGCATGCATGTCAAGAACACATGATAGAGGTTATGGTCAGGAACCTGATAATTATGAAGCTTTATCCATGAACTACTGATTGCAGAAAACTGTTAAAGCACGTAGCCTAATATGAATCTATGAACCTAACAACCACCAGGGTCTTGGCAAGCCTAGCTGTGCAACCCAACCTGGTTTTCTCCCAGAGTTCTTTGGAAACTTTATGTTGGGAGTATGTTGGTTGGGGATTTACTTACTTTTACTTACTGTCAACCTCTGTCCATCAGAGACTTTGGCCAGGCTGGGGGAGAATTTTGCATTTTCCCATTCAATGATCAAGGTTTCTTTTGAGAAAGTTCAGGGATGAACTCTGCTTCACAAAGATGGGGATCTTATTCCATAGCATCGGGATCCTTTGAGACACGTCTGTCCCTCCAGCATGTTCTGTTTGTCGCAAAGTTCATGTCGTTGGCTGTAGTGTTTGTCTTGCAGATGTGCAAGAGATCCATCAGAGATGGATCCGAGGACACCTTGTATGCTAAGCACAGAGCACCTCTCAGTAACCTGTAGTAGACTTGAGTATAGAGATTGGACCTTAAGGCAATGTGTGTAGGACAGCATATTCATACCCTGGATTCTCCTGATGAGGAACCTTTGAGGGCATTCCAGTTGTTGCAAGTGCCTGGCTAGATAACTGCCAAATAAGACATTGTACTCAATCATGGGTGTGATAGGGGCTGAGTGCAGTGGTACTATTACTTCCTTGGATCTGTATGCCATACCCTTGCATATGAGTTGAGCAACTTAGACTGATTTTTAGACTGATTTTTCTTAAACTTTTGGCTACATGTTGGTCGAATGACAGATTTCTGTCTATATATGTTCCTAGATCCATAACTATTGGGTCAACTCTTAGGGATATTTTATTGATGAAATAATTAGCTTGGATGGGTGCTTTTCCATAGAGTATTATGATGCATTTCTTTGTACTAAGTTTTAATCCATGGCTTTAGCCCCATTCATTTGTTTGTTAGATCACCTTTTAGGATGTTGGTGTTATGGGGGGAATCTGATCGATCCCATTTTGCAGTCATCTGTGAACATGGTGAGCCAGAGGCCTTTGACATTAGACTTGAATTCTGAGAAGTAGATGCCAAACAGGAATGGGCCCAACACAAAGCCCTGGGGTACTCCTCTGGTGACCAGTCTCGTGGTGATGTACTCACTGATGCTGACTTCTTGGGTCCGATCTCTAAGCCAGCTGGCAATCCAGTAAGTTATGAAGAGATTTATGCCTAGTTCTGAGAGTTTGTCAACAATACCCAAGTGGAGTATTGTATTGAATGCCAGGTCACGATAGGTGGTATGCACCATTTTTCCCATCATCTATAGCCATGGTGACCCTCTTGAAGTCTACCAGGTTAAGTAGGTAAGACCTTCCCTTACATCTAAACTGGGTTGGGTCCAGTGTCTATAGGTTGAAAAGTCCTTGTTGATCATTTCAATGATAATTTGTTACATGACTTTGCATATTAGACTTGTCATACTAATGGGTCTGTAGTTCCTGTGGTCAGTTGATGGTCCACCCCTATGAAGAAAGAGAGATTGTTGCAGCCCTCCATTCACCTGGCACACTACCTGTTTCAAGGCTATAGTTGGAGGCCTCAAGTGGTCCTGCTAGGTCATGTTTTAGGCTATTTAGAAGGCTATTAGGGATATTGTCATGGCCCATTGAAGCAGTGTTTTTGGCCTTAATGAGCACCTTCAGGGCCTACTCCCTGTTGATAGTTGGGGAGGGGGTATATGTCAGAAGCGATTTCACAGGGGGTAGTGGAGGGTAAAGTTAGAGCTTAATTTATAAGCCAGCAGATTTACTGTCACCCTGGTCATTGAAGGTTGTGCCATTTGCCACCAGTACTGCACACTGCTGAGTATTACCTTTAAGATTCCTGACATAGCCAAAAGAGGCCTTGTAATTATCCTTAGCCTGGGAGGCTATCTTGACCTCATAATCGGCATTGATGGACTTTTATACCTCTTAGTTTCTTGATTAGTTGAATCAGAGAGCTCTAGTCTCCGAGAGTTGCTGTTTCTGATTTTGTCCATATCTTTTTTCTTTTGTTATATAGCCTATTAAGGTAAGGATTCCACCAGTGTGGTTTGTCTTTGGTGTTAGATCTGGGCTTACTTCTGGTGGGCACAACAGCCTCAGTGCAGCCATTTACGTGTTTGTGCAGGGTTTTTGTAAATAATTCTGCATAGGTAGCTGTGTTCTCAGGGTTTGAGGGGGCCATGAATGTTGATCAACCATTACTTAATGGAATGTAGTTTGCTTTAATATAGTTCCTAACTGTTACAGGATTAGTTGAGTTTTCCAAGATGATTTTTATACTCATCAAACACTGTCATATAGACAGCAGCAGACCAATCCGCTTATTACCTTAAGAATGCAAGTGAAGGTGAAGTCAAAGGAAGAAAATCAGGAACACTTTTTAAATATTGCTATAATTCATTAAAAAAAGTTAATGAAACAGCAGATTTTTACATCCATATACATTTTCTGAACAATAAGAAGAGTAAAATTGTATTTCTGGCATATTTGACTGACTGTAATCCTTAGTGAGGCAAAATACTCTGGGACAGTTGAGAAGCAAGAAAAATCCTTAACAGAAGACAAGATCATAACCTTAGGGGATGTGTGACAGTTAATGTCCTCCTATATCACTGTTGCAGTATTCTTCACAGTAGGGATCCCCTACCAAAAATAGCTCAATGGTCCGTTCAGTATACTAAAGACTTTAGTTCTTATGTTTGCTGTACATCACATATATGCTCCTATTCAGAACATGAGCCATAAAGGTGTGACGTATGGATGCAGTTGCCCAGACCTTCTTTGCCACCAGTCCAAACACCATCATAGCTCATCAGTCTGAAACCCCCTTTGCTGTGCTGAATACCTAGCCATCAGATAAGTGCCTCGTTGGGAGCTTTTTTTTTTTTTTTTTTTGCTTGTTTGGTCTTGTTCTTTTTTGCCTACCTAGAGTTCATGTCATCCAATAAGGGAAAATGTCAGTGTGGTAGGGCAGATTCCCCATAGGGATCGTCACAAACTGTGTCTTTTTTTTCTGGGTGCTTCCCACGACCATATAACCTGTAGCATTTGTAAAGCATTTCTGCCTAAGACTCTTAGAAGTTGGTTCCCTGGTCATCTGTCTTGAGAACCAGAGGCTTAAACTGTTAGCCCAAGGTAGCATGGCAGAATCATCTAACCCCCAAAGTACTGTTAAGTAAGAAGGCGGCTAAGGAATTTTGGCCAGATTCTTTGGATGTGTAGCTTCCACCGGACTTTTCTGTAGGAGTGGATGATAGCATGTAGGCTGTCCAATATCTATATCTGATTCCCATACCATGACCCCATTGGAGGCCAGCATGGATCCTTCCTTTTGCACATCCTCTGAGGCTTTAAAGGCATCTTCCGCAGACGTTGCGGGAGAACCACAATTTATCATCTTGGAGGGCCCTAGAGGGATTCCACAGATTCTGTTCAGGGAAGAGGTTCCTGGTACTTTTAATGATTCTCATCAGGCTGACATTCCTACGAAGAAAAAGTAGAAGAGTAAGCGTACTGGATGCCATAAGGATCCTCAAAGGGAATGGCAGGAGTTTACTCTGGGCCTTTTTAAAACCTTAATGGCACTGAAGCCTCTCCAAGAGGTTTCTGTGCTTACTCCTCCCCCCACTTGGACTTCTACTCTTTCCACATGGGCTAGGGAACCCAACTCCTTGGGTAAGGACTCTGAGTCTGATGATGGGTCCTTGCCCTACTCTTCCCAGATGGCTTTGCCTTTAGCTTATGGTTCTGATGACTGATGAAGAAGAGTCTGTGAGCCCTTAGCCTCCTTTAGAGGAATTGTCTTTTGGAGTCACTATAGCTAGAATGATGGAATACTTTAAGTGGGATTCTTCTCAAGTGTCTGATATTCAGGAACAATATTATGAACTGCTTCAGGTGGGCACTCCTAAACCTTCTGCATTACCTCCTGTGTTGGCTGCTTTGTTAAACACCTTTATAGCTGCTTCTGTCTCTCCTGATTTCAGCCTCTTGCTTCAGAGAAACCTGACTGGTTCTAAGAAGGTTCCTGAGAATAGTCTGTTCTTATTTAAGTCTCCTGCTGACCCTGCTTCGTGTCAGCCTCCTCTGACATGCCTTCTAAACATTTGCCTTTAGATAAGGATAGGCAATGGATAGAATTGGTAGTAAGGGTTATACTGCTTTGGCTTTTAGGCCATCAATTACCAGACCTACATGACCGGCTATGCTCTGGCCTTGATTGCCCAGACTTCTAAGGTTCTTTCCAACCTCCCTGATTCTGAAGCAAAATCTTCTGCTCTATTTTGGGTTCTACCTCTCAGGTGGTTTGTCACTATATTAAGTGTAGTTATGATGCTGCTGATGTATCTTCCAGAGCTGCTGCCTTTGGGTCTGTCATAAGGCATTATTCTTGGCTTAGCCTACAATCTTTACCTGAAGACATTAAGGCCAAGTGATAATAAACATAGCAGCAGCAGCAGCAGTCCCAAAGAGATTTTTTAAGTCTCTTCAGGAAAAAGCTAAAGCTCTGAAAAGTCTTAAACATATTTTTGTGTTCCCCTATGTCTAAGTTCCAGAGGAACTAACCTACTAGGTTTGCTTTTGTTCAGAAGCAGCCTCATCAGTAAGGCAGTAAGAGTGGTAGGCGAGCTTCTCCTGTTAAGTCTTTTCAGGCTGCTCTGGCACAAAAGACTCCTTTATCTGACAAGCCCACTTATCTTTGGTATCTTGCCCCCCCCCCTCGACCATGTTCCCTTGTCCCTTCGGCTCTCCCTTTGTCTTCCAATCTGACAGATTATCAACTGGTATTCTTGGGTTCTGTCAGTCATCCATCAGGGTTATTTCATGGTGCAGAAGTCTCCCTCCTTTTTCAGGGATTGCCCAACCTCATCTGGAACAAATTCCTCATTTCCCAGAGGTCGTTGGGTCCCTGGTAGACCAAGGAATTATTCAACTTGTCCCTCCTTAGCAAGTAAGAAACGGATTATACTCCATAGTGATGTCCTTCAAGAATGCAACTGCAGTCCTGACATATGGGTTGTCCTGCCTCAGGTAGCCCTTCGGTCGGCCGGATTCCAAAGTCTGGGTCCGGCGTCGGCTGATGTCGCCTCTTCCCCGACATCAGAGCGGCTGGGGTACAAAAGCATCAGCCAACGCCATCTTCTCCAGTCTTTCTTGCCGCGCGGTGCTCGAAGCAGAAGCAGTTCGCAAGTGCCGGTCGGTCAGCTCCTGTGTTTTCAGATACCGAAGTCATCAAAAAGCTAAGTACCCCATTGGGGAACCTTTTCTTGCCTCAGCCGATGTCAGATAAAACTGCAAAAGTTAATAATTGCTTGTCTTGTGGTAAACAAATACCTCATAAGGACTTCCATTCTTACTGCCTTCCCTGCCTCGGCCAAGACCACGATGTCTCGGCCTGTGCTGCCTGTGCTTGCTTCAATAAGCGCACACTTAGGCGCCGGGCAGAATTTGATGAAGACTTTTTGGGGAAAATTACTCCTATATCATGCCGTCGGAACTACCGACAGCACATATTTCCAAAAAATGGAAGGACCGGGACCGACATTCTCGGCCCGCGACTTCCACTGACACCACGCTAAAGCCTACTGCGAGTGCATCGGTCTCTTCGGAGGCGGTAATTCAACCACTCCAGGCTGACGACACCGCTTTACCGCACACTTCGGTCCCGGAGGCTACCCCAGTGCCGGTTGTTGATTTTCCTCCTGAAACCGAAGCCCAAGATTTGCCTGACACCATACCGGTGGACAAAGTTACTCCAGCACGTGGGGCAGCTAGGCCTCCTGTGTCTATGTCCATCAAGGCCTTCACACGTGCTAAGGCTGCCAGCCAGGCTAAGTCTCACTCTCCTAAATCTTTTTCACAGGGTCCCACTTCTGATAAACAGATCATGACTTTAGCTGCAGATCTAATTTCTTTAATCAGGGGCTCTCAGGCTCATCCAGACAGAGGTTCTCAGCCGCCTTCAGACAAAAGGCCTAGGGTTGAGCAGGCAGATACTCTTTCCACAGATGAAGCCTCTGGTGAGTCAGGCCATTCAGATTCCCAGGAAGAATCCTTCCCGGCCTACGAGGATTCTGATGCTGATGAATCCATTCCCTCTGCCTCTCCTCCTGAGGATATTTCTTTCGGGGAAATTCTCCACTCCTTGAGAGAGCATTTTCAGTGGCAGGGCCAGGATTTCTCCGACTCCAGGAAAAGGCTTCGGACTATCCTTAAGTTACCCCAGCACTGGCCTTTAGCTATACCCCGGTGTTAGATGTATTGGATGATGTGTACTCCGACTCCAGTACTTTTCCTGATTCTCTCCCTCCTGCTCCTGTCAAGCCAGACAGATATTACAGGGTTCCTGAAACTCATAAACATCTCTTTTAGGCCCACTCTGTTGATCTAGAAACTATTTGTCAGGGGCCCAAAGGAGTGGCCACTTCCACGGCCAAAAATCCTTTGCCCGCAGACAGGGAATCTAGGTCCCTGGAGAGGTGGGGTAAAAAAGTTTATACCTCAACCACCCTTGCCATGAGGGCACTTAACTGTCTTTTTCATATGTTTCAGTATCAGGATTTCTTGCTGGATGATTTGCAGAAAAAGTTAGCCTCTCCTGAGCCTTTAGATAGAAAGGCCTTGCAGGATTTGGTTCATAATACTCAGCAGGTTAGCAATCATTTTCTTCAGTGTGGTTATGATGCATTGGAAGCTTCATGTAGGGCAGCTATGACAGGGGCCGTCATACGTAGACATGCTTGGTTGAAAGAACAGACATTGCCAGATCATGTTAAAGTAAAGCTTCTAGATGCACCTCTGGAAAAACACAAGCTATTTGGTGATAATGCACAGGGTGTGTTGAAATCAATTGAGGAAAAGGCTAAATCAGTACAAACAGTCAAAGATTTCCTCCAGGTTCAGCCACCAAGGTTCAGCAGGAATTGACTTTCGAAGAATTGGTCCTTTCCAGACACAGACAAGTTCCAAAGGGGAAAAAACAGGCGTGCTCGAGGTAGAGGGCAATACCGAGGCTCCTACAAGTGCCGCCAATAGCAACCAACTAATCAGAGAAGTGGCGCAGGGACATCTACTGCTCCACAGGGACAATCACAATGACTTGACTTTGACACCGCCGACCAAGGCTCAAAGAGAAGCACCTTTAGGTGGAAAATTATCTTTATTTTCAAAAAATTGGCACATTTTTACAAAGGACAAATGTATTTTGGACATAATAGACATAGGTTACAGGTTCCACTTCCATACCTTACCAACAAGACAAGGCATGCCAAACCTGCCACAAAATCAAAGGGCAGAGGCACTCATACAAGTTTCAAAGCTGCTACAAATCAAAGCAATAGAAAAGGTTCCTCCTCAGGAACAAGGCCAGGGGTTCTACTCAATGTTCCTTGTTCCAAGAAAAGAAAAGCAATGGAGACCTATACTGGACTTGTCTGCTCTAAACACTTTTCTCATTGTGCCAAAATTCAAAATGCTGATGTTACAGCAACTTCTTCCCATGCTGGGCAAGGGGTCTTGGCTGGTTACTCTGGACCTCAAGGAGGCATACCTGCATGTCCCAATCAGACACAGCTGCAGAAGATACCTCAGATTTCTTGCAGGGTCAGAGCACTATCAATTCTCAGCATTGCCTTTTGGCTTATCTACTGCGCCCAGAGTATTCACGAAATGCCTGGCATCAGTAATTGCACATTGCAGACTTCAGGGGATACAAATATACCCTTACCTGGATGACTGCCTAATACAAGCGGACAGCAAGCAAACCTTGATAAGAAACTTGGACTATGTCATTCACTTACTACAGGCTTTGGGATACACCGTCAACAATCAAAAATCAAGACTACTGCCATCCCAACAAATAATTTTTCTAGGAGCCAAACTGGACACAAACTCACAAATGGCTTTCCTCACAGAAGAAAAACAAGAACAATTACCAGATTACTTCAAAAGCCTAGCAAAGCACACCCAGATGACTGCAAGGAAAATCCTGCAGGCCCTGGGTTTCATGGCATCTTGCATTCTTCTGATTCCACTGGCAAGACTACACATGAGAAAACTACAATGGTACCTAAAAAGTTTATGGTCTCAACACAGCCACAACTTAGAAGCAATTATTCCACTCATTCCATGTCTACAAAAGGAATTTTTGTGGTGGGCACAAGCAAGCCAGCTAAACAAAGGCATGTCTTTCAACAAACCTCAAGCAAGCCAAACCATTACAACAGATGCCTCAGATCATGGATGGGGGGTGCACATGGAGGGCAGATGCATTCAAGGGCAATGGGCACCCTGGGAATTGCATCTGCACATCAATCAAAAAGAGATGTTGGCAATGATTCATGCAATCGAGGCCTTCGAAAAATTTCTTCAGCAAGGTCATCTGCTAATAAAGACAGACAACACCACTGTTATGTGGTACATAAACAAACAGGGAGGCACCCAATTCTTACCCCCTCTGCAGACTAACAATGACTCTGGGAAAAGTCCCTGAAACTGAACATACAGTTGCAATCCCAGTTTGTTCCAGGCAAGGACAATGTTCTGGCGGACAGTCTAAGCAGAAACATTATGGACCATACGAATGGATGTTGCATCCAGACATTTTTTCACAAATAACTCATACATGGGGAAAGCCGGACATAGATCTCTTTGCCTCACACCTCAATCATCATCTGAAGAAGTTCTGCTCAAGGACACACCATCCTCAAGCCTGGAGAATGGATGCTCTCTCCTTCAGCTGGAATTCTCTAACAATCTATGCATTCCCACCTCTACCATTAATGACCAAGGTGTTGCTGAAGATCAAAGCAGAACAACCGAAAGGCATTTTGATAGCTCCAGACTGGCCAAGACAGCACTGGTATCCTTTACTAAGGAGCATAACTCGTACCAAGCCGTGGCCCCTGCCTCAATGGCCTCTGCTTATAACTCAACACAATTACAGGACTGTTCATCCCAACCTGCAAACATTGCAACTGACAGCTTGGAGGGTTCCATGACTTCTCCCCATATCTCTCTCTCCAAAAAAGTCCAAGAGATCTTACTGGAAGCACGCAGGCCTTCCACCAGAAAAACTTATTCAGCCAAATGGAAGAGATTCAACATCTGGAATACCAACAAGGGTTAGGATGCATCAGTAATAAGCATCCCACAGATACTAGAATACTTGGCAGAAATGCTTCACAATGGCCTTTCATATTCTTCCATAAAAATACACACCAGCAATTTCAGCAAAATACAACTGTGATCCACCTATGTTTTCACATCCTTTGCTAAGACCGTTTCTAAGAGGGATAAAGAATATCAAACCTCCAAGAAAACCACCAGTGCCTGCATGGGACCTCAACTTCATCTTGGAAAAATTAACTCTTCCTCCTTTTGAGCCAGCAGCATCTTCAGAATTGCAATTTCTCTCCTGGAAAGCAGTTTTCCTGTTGGCAATTACTTCAGCAAGAAGAGTCTCGGAGATACAGGCCCTCATGGCAGTACCTCCATTTCTCATTTTCCATCAGGACAGTCTCTCTTTAAGAACAAATCCTTCATGCATGCCAAAAGTGATATCCAGGGTTTCTCTAAATCAAGAAATTCACCTGCCTACTTTCTTTCCCAATCCTCAAACTAAAGGAGAAAAGCTTCTGCACACTTTGGACATACACAGACAATTGCACTACTACTTGGACAGAACAAAGGCTAACAGAAAGTCTGACCAACTATTTGTAGCTTGCGCTGCTGGAGTACAAGGAAAGGCAATTTCCAAACAAACAATTTCAAAATGGATTGGAAACTGCATCAGATTCTGCTACTCTTTCCATGGAAAAGGTGTACCAGCCAATATCAGGCCACACTCCACCAGAGCTACAGCCAACTCCACAGCCTTTCTAAGAGGGGTGGCTACAAAGGACATTCTAGAAGCTGCTACATGGAGCTCCGTGCATACATTTTCCAAACATTACAACCTGCCTTTATATTCCAGATCCCGAGCAGGCCTTGCTTCTGCAGTCCTGCAGGGAATTTTAGCTACACCATCCTTATCTTAGATCCTACCACCCCCAGCTTGGCTATGGTATTCAACCCATATGTCAGGACTGCAGTTGCATTCTTGAAGGACATAGTACAGTTTTGTACCTACCATAAATGTAGATGTCCGATAGATATGCAACTGCAATCAGGTTTTCCCTCCCTCCTACCCCTCTGTAATCCTCTTTTTTGGGTCTACTCCCCCTTTTTCAATTAGCTGGGGATATCTGTTATGGTGTATCTGTTTATTACTGTTGTGCATGTCTGGAATTTTTCTCCATTCTCTAAATTTAGCCTTCCTTGGAGGGCACGTGGCATCTGGGGCAAGAAACACTGGAGAAGATGGCGTCGGCTGATGCTTTTGTACCCCAGCTGCTCTGACGTCGGGGAAGAGGCGACATCAGCCGACGCCGGACCCAGACTTTGGAATCTGGCCGACCGAAGGGCTGCCTGAGGCAGGACAACACATATGTCAGGACTGCAGTTGCATATCTGTCGGACATCTACATTTATGGTAGGTACAAAACTGTACTTTTCTGATCCCTTGAAAGGAGGGCACTTGGAGATCTATTCTGCTCAACACTATTCTCAAGGTTCCTTCTTTTCAGATGCTTACTTTTCAAACCTCGTTACCTCTTTTCTACCCCAGGCTTTTATGGTGTCCTTGGATCTGAAGGATTTTTGCCTTCATATTCCTATTCATCCTCTTTTCAGGGTTTTTACATTTCTCCATTTTTTTCCTTTCATTTTCAGTTCCTATTTTGCCCTTTAGCCTCTCTTCTGCCCCAAGAGTATTCAGAAAATGCCTAGCTCCTGTGATAGCCTTTTGCAGGCTCCAAGGCATTCAGATTTTTCCTTTCTTAGATGACCTGTTGCTTCAGGTACCTTCTCCCAGTTGCCAATATCAGGATCTGAAGTTCACCATATCTCTCCTTCAAAGTCTGGGATTCACTATCAGTTTTCAATAGTCTATCCTGACTCCCTGTCAGGATCATGTATATCTGTGTCGGAGGATTCAGTCTCAATGTTGGCCTCTGTTCCACCTCCAAAATTTCTGTTCTTGACCTCTTTCTTTCAGTCTCTTCTTCCTTTGCCCGATTATTCCAGCCTGAGAGTTTCTTTGAGCCCTGGGATTCATGGCCTCTTCTGTTCCAATGCTTCCTCTTGCCAGACTGCACACGTGGAAGCTTCAGTGGTACCTCAGGTCAGTTTGACTTTAGCATTGCCACCCTCTGGATTTCAGTGTTTCTCTCCTTCCTTGTCCAAAGCAGAAATTTGAGCTTTCTACTTCCCAATCCTTTTCTTGGTCTTTTTGTATTGTTCCTACTGTGAAGAATATTGCAACAGAGATAGGACAACGTATTACAGTTGTGTAAAATCTTACCATAACAGTAGATGTCCTCTTCACTGTTGCAGTATTCGCTGCCTCCTTCCAACCCTCTTTTTTTTCTTTTGGATTTTGTTTTGGTCTCTCAGCTGGCTGAGGGTCTTCCTTTTTCATCTGCATTTTCTTCTGGATGTGCATAGCCACTTTTGTCCTTTGGAGACTGTTCTGTACTGGGGTAATTAAGTTCTGCATAACTGCTTCCGTACTTCACCTTTATGCCAGATATCCTAAAAGGGGAGCATGTGTGTGACGTATGGTGCATATAAGATCTAAGGGTTTCGGTATATTGGCTGGACATTAGGTTATCCTTGGTAGGAGATCCCTATTGTGAAAAATACTGCAACTGTGAAAAGGATATCTACTGCTATAGTACAGTATTACACAACTGTACTTTACATATACTGCTAAGCATTAAGATTGGTTGTTTTTCCCCCAATATTGGATTAGAATAGCAGTGCAAGGTTCACCAAGAAGATTATCACGTGAATAGCAAATTGTCTCCAAGATTACACTAGCCAGGAAATGTTACTTGTCTTGTTTAAGATGGCATTGGCCAACTCTGCTGCTGATGCTCCACCAAAAAAAGGAAGCATTTGGAGAACTGAAATGGAGTACCAAGAATTTATGAAAATCTGGTGAGGTGACTTTGCAGCCCTGAAACTGTCATCTGCTTTGACTAAGGATTCTGGCATTATTCCTATGGAAGCTATGATTTATTCTGATGATGGCATGTCCTCACAAGATGAATTGCCTCCAACATTCTTTCCATGAAAACTTCACTGCAGGCCTCTGGTTACAAGCAAATTTATTTTATTCAAGGGGAGGGCATTTTACCATCTGTCATGCTAGAGCATCAATGGTTCTGGGTCAGGTTCTTAGACACCTGCCCACCTGATGAGACTTCTAATGCAGTGTGTACCTCCCTCCAGTCTATGGCTAAGCAGTCCAGAAAAAAAAGGTGCCATGTGCTGAACAGGGCCTCACCCAACCCACCATCCCACACTCCCTTCCATGGTCACATGAAGCCTTGCAGCTTTTCTTTTAGTAACAGTTAGTGTCAGGATTCCTCCTCAAAAGAAAAAAACAGACTGGCCTCCCAGGACTCTGCCTCATATGACTCAGAGGCAAACAAACTGGCCTATGTGTTAACCAGATATCCTTCCTCTTCTTGAGTCTGACTGACAATACCTACCCTCGGCATCTCCAGCACAGGTTGTCCCATTTTGAGATAGTTTTGTTAGACTGAGGGATTACTTCAGATTGTAGGCTAAGGAATTTTCTCTGGTCCAGATAAGATACTGAGAGCTTTGGTGATTGCTTGAGCCTAAGCCCTTGGCCATTTATCCATTCATTGAAACCTTGGAGGATGCCTTTGCAAATGCATTCTTGTAACCAACCCCCCTCAGGAAACCTTGTCTGCTTTTCAGGGCTGAAGACATCTTCAGATACGTTTATAAAAACCTGTTCAGATTTAGTTATGGTGTCCATGGATTCCTGCAAGGGAAGAACTGACTCAAGGCAAGAATGCCAGTGACTGGAAGAGTACAATTCTCGATAGACTTGAGAAGAAAACCTTCACCTGCATCTCTGCTACCCTGGCCCACAGGACAAAACCCTGCAATAATTAAAATATGCATACAGGTTCTCCAGTATACTGCCATTTAAAGCCAGAAGGGATATGGGAATAAATATTTTAATGCCCAAGACTGGAATATTACCTTTCCTTTTATAGCTTTAAATTCTAGCTATAAAACAAAGTCTGCAAACTACAACAAATAAAATGTGCTGTTTCACTTCCTTGGCTGACACAAGGGAGCAATACTCAGCATTATTAAGAAGCAAAAGTAAGCGGCCTTCCATCTACTGACTGTGCATCACTAAACCTACGTTCTGTGGCATTCAAACAGGTAAACAATAGTTGCACTCTGCCATTCTTAGAAATACATACAAGCCCCATATCTTTCTCCCTTAGATCAGCTAATGCTGACAGAACTCGTTATTCTACCTCTGTTAAATGAAGCATGAGGGGAAAAGTGCTTCACTTAGACTACCACAGCAGCATGAAATTCTGTCCCTCCAGTAATAAGATGCATTAAATAGCACCTATTATTAAATCAAAATTTGCTAGGCCACTTGAGGAAAGGATACAAATGTTTTTCAGTGGCTAAAAATACAGAAAACAGTAATTATAGAGACGAAAGATGTACCTGCATATAATATTCCATCACTAAATATGTAGTGATTATATTACTGTATAATTCTCTACTTGTGGACCTCTTTTAACTGTGTCCTTAGTGTATCTGTAGCAGTGATATAAAAGTCTTCCAACTATAAAACCTCACTGAACTTTATCCTAAATCTTCTAGACTTTGTTGCCTACTTGGGAGCCATACATATGTCCTTCCATTGTTCCCTAGTAAATTGTTTTTCCAGTCTCTCTTCCCAATCTTTTCTAACCTCCTCTGATTAATTGTTATAGTTGACATGCACTATTTTATAAACCCTACTAATTAGTCATGTTTAACAATGGTTTCTGTTCTAGATTTGACTTAACTAGTAGAGCACGTCTTTCATTTAGGATACCCTATTCCTTTCTCTTTGCCTATAATCTGATATCAGTCTCTAATAGGGAGGGTAGTCTCTACCCCACTCTATCACATTTCCCTCTGAAGTTATTTGCTCCCAGTACCTTGGTTCCTTTGCCAATTTTTTCTAGTAAATTCCAGTCACCTCTGGCTTATTTTCTATACCCCTATTAGCAAAATCTCCTTTCTCCATTCCTGTGTTGAAATAGTTCTTGGAATACTTTTTGCAAATTTATAAATATTATATTCTGTTTGGTGGTTATTACTCTCCTTAAGGATCTGCCTCCAAAATACCACTCTCTCTTTTCTCCTTATTTCTTAAACTTGTCCCCAATGCACACACCGCTTTAACATAATTCCTTTCCACTTTGAATTATAACCTTCTGCTTGTGTTATGAATATGGGCATTAATTGTGTAGCTCTAAAAAATCCCTTCAAATGAAGTAATCATCTTGTTCTGTTGGGAGGACCAACTTATCTCATTTTAACTCTTGCCTTCCCCTCCCAGATAAATTTCTTAAACTCATTAATTGCCCACAACTTTCCCCGTAGTTGCTAAAAACATGCCTGAAGTATATATAAAACTAAATGGACTACATTCTCACTGCTTGAATCTTACTGTCAATATCCATAAACAAGATCTTCCAGTTTCCTGATTTTTGTATTATCTTTTGTTTAGTCTCTTCCCACATATTCTTAGCTGCTGTAACAGAAGCCTTTTTAGTTTATACCCCTTAATACTTCACCTTATCATATCCCCATAAATGTGAGTATTGGTGAACCAAGTCATAAGTGGATACTTATTTTATGGCTATATCCTTTCTTTTAGCTTCATTAATTTTATATCCCCAAAAGATGTGAAACTGTCTCAAAATGTTCCTTTTCTGGAGTTATCAAGTACAGAATAATATAATCTGCAAATACAGCCATCTTTTCTTGATTACCATATCAATTATATCCTTGAATTTCTTTGTCCCTCATTTTCTTTGCCAGTGTCTCTTAAATATAAAGCAAATAGCAAAGGAGAAAGAGGACACCCTTACTTGGTTACTCTGTTCAAATGCAACTTATCAGAGAGGAATCATCCCACTTTAATTATTGTCTCCAATCCTTCATATATCCTCCTAAGTAATCTTATTATTGTGTCATGGAATGCAAATGCTTCCACTGCCCTACTCATAAAATCCCAGCTTACTCTGTTGAATGCTTTCTCTGCATCAAGACCCACTAACAGTGGTGGTATGTTTTTTTTTTTTACATTGTGCATCCCTCTGGATCATCATTGTTCTGTTAAAGTTATCAAATGTTTGCCTCTCCTCCACAAAACTACACTGATCCATATCTATCAGTTTTGGCACCAAGTTTTGCCATTTGTTTAGCTAGTATACACACAAACACTTTATAATCCGGTTTAAATTTGAAATGGGTCTGTATGAAGTTGGGTCTGATGGATCTCTTTGGGTTATACAGCCACCACAGCCTTCTTGCAAGATGCCTGTGCTTCCCCTCCTTTTAAAATACTGTTAAATCTTCTTTATCAAAGGAATGCCATCCATTCCTGGAGATGTCCCTGCTTATCTATTAGTATTTTAGCTTGTCTTCCTCTAATCTTATCTTAATTAAGTGTGCCATAAATGTTTCTATTTGTGCTATCTCTTGGTTTTACATTCCTCTAGTTTGTACAAATGTTCATAAAATTTCTGAAATACATCTATTACCTTCATAGGATCTCTGGTTATTTTTCTTGTCACAGGTTCCCTAAGTTTGGTGACAACCTTTTCTACTTTCTGTTGCCTACACCGTTCTGCTAAACATTTTTGTGCTCCGGAGTTATCCAAAAATAGCTGCTTAATAGCAATCTTTCTAGACTCATGCATATTATCCAAGTACTGTCTTGTTTTCTCTTTAGCATTTTGCAGTTGCCCCTTTTCTTCTGTGGGATTCCATTTATTTAGCAACACTTTAACCTTTGTCTTCCCCTGTAAATATTTCCTATTGCTTCTTAATCTTATCTGTTTATTTTATTTCTACCTTATTTTAAACTCATTTTCATTTTATCACAAGTATTAGCTATTCCTTGTTGTCGTCTCACAGTAAGACACTGTCCGGTTCGATTGAGCGTCTTCTGCGTGGAGACATGCGTGAATGGGCATACCTTCGTTGAAGTTTGTGCATCAGGGCTGGTAACTTGGCACGTAAAAATCAACTACCAATCATTAGCGGACCGGAGTTCCGCTGTGGCGACCCCTAACCGGGAAAAGCCGAAAGACACAACATTAGCTATTCCTTCTGAAGAAATTTCTATCTTCCCTAACAACTCTTGAGTAATACTTTAAATGTTTCTTTTTAACAGTTAGGTGGTAAAGTGACAGTGTCTCATATTTACTTTATTAGCCTGCATTTTTTTGTCTTGTTTTTTGTCTCTGCATGATCTGAAATAGTGAAGCAATTTGTTATGATCTGAAATAGGTTGTTGGATGTGTGTTGGAGCTTTCAATTAAATGTACACGTTGCTGCGAAATATGATTTCTATCTAGTCTAGTTCAGTTATTGTACCTTGGGAAATATGTAAATTCTATTTTAGATCCTACTACTGAATTCCCATATTCCATATTAAATATTTTCATTAATTTCTCCAGAAATCTACTCTCTCGTGTTATATTTCCCTTTGTTCTTCGCGTTTCACTGTTGCAGTCATTACATTTGGGGGTAATCTGCTGGCAGGTTGCCCTCAGTCGGCCTGATTAACAAAGTCTTGGGTCCTGCGTCGGTTGCTGTCCCTTCTTCCATGATGTCAGGTCGTCAGGGGTATAAAACATGCAGCCGACACCATTACATCAGTCTTTCTTGTTGTGCAGTACCCGAAGCGGAAGCAGTTCGCAAGTGCCGGTCGTCCGACTCCTGAAATTTTCGATCTGATATTGTTAATCCTCGTTCATTCCTTATGCATGGGTATCTGTTCCGACCTCAGAACCGAGCCGGACATTTTTCAACCTCGCGTCAGCTTCAAATTCTCGAGCTAAACTCTTACCCATAACCCCCCCTCTCTGTGTTACCTCAGATTGAGTTTGTAAGTCAAAAGAAGGTAGAGGCTACCTCTGGTCAAATAACCTAAGAGTACTGGATGGTGAGATCCACTAGAAGCCACAGGAGGGGGAAGGGAGGGAGGGTCGTAATGACTGAACGAGGATCAACAATACAGATGGAACATTATGGTAAGACATAACTTCTTTATCTGATATTGTAAATCCTCATTCATTCCTTATGCATGGGGCAGAGTCCCAAGCTACCTCTATTCCTGGGAGGCTCTCATGGACATTCCAAAATTCAAGATGCTGACTCTTCAACAGTTCCTACCTATGCTAGGCAAAGATGCCTGGTTGGTAACTCTAGACTTAAAAGAGGCTTACCTGCATATCCCAATCAGGGAATCTTGCAGAAGATACCTCCGCTTCAAAGCAGGCTACTTGCATTACCAGTTCTCTGCACTGCCCTTTGGCTTATCTACTGCTCCCAGGGTCTTCACAAAGTGCCTGGTACCAATAATTGCATTTTTCAGGCAAAGAAATATACAAATATATCCTTACCTGGATGATTGTGTAATTCAGGCAGAAAACAAGGACATTCTTCTAAAGCATCTGGCATTTGTAAAAAGGGTTCTAACTTGTCTAGGGTACACCATAATGAAAAGAAATCACAACTGGTACCCTCTCAAAAAATTACATTCCTGGGTGCAAGCTTGAATACAACTGCCTAGATGACTTACCTTACAGCAGAAAAGCAAATTCAATTGATGACTTACTTCCAACAGGTGGCCACAAAAACCCTGCTATCTGCAAGACAAATTCTGCAAGCCTTAGGGTTCATGGCCTCCTGCATTTGTCTAATTCCATATGCAAGACTGCGTATGAGGAAACTTCAGTGGTACTTAAAAAGTTTATGGAGTCAACATGGTCACAGCCTGGAAACAATGATTCCTATTATACCTTGCCTGCAACTAGAGTTCCTATGGTGGGCAGAGGCCTGCCACCAAAACAAGGGGCTGCCATTCACTCCACCCCCTGCCGCCCAAACCCTAAATACAGATGCATCAGACTATTTTTGGGGGCTCATCTGGCAGGAAAGTGCATTCAAGGCAAATGGAGCCCAAATCAAATGCACCTACATATCAATCAGAAAGAGATGTTAGCTGTACAGAATACACTGACAGCCTTCAAGGACTACCTTCATCCAGGACAACTAATGATAAAGACAGACAACACCACAGTTATGTGATACATAAACAAGCAGGGGGGGTACACATTCCTACCCTCTTTGCAGACTAGCCATGGCATTGTGGAACATGGCCTTGACCTATCAAATACAACTACAAGTTCAACTCCTGCCAGGAAAGTTAAATACTCTGGCAGACAAACTAAGCAGAAATCTTATGGACCCACACGAATGGAAACTGGAACCACAAGTTTTCAACATGTTGACATGCAAATGGGGGAGCCCAGACATAGATCTTTTTGCCTCACCTCAGAACTATCAGTTGGACAAATTTTATACAAGAATTGATCATAAAAAAGCTTGGAAAGTGGATGCTCTGTCATTCAGCTGGAAAAACCTATCAGTCTATGCTTTTCCTCCTCTGCTCTCCAAAGTTCTACTAAAAGTCAGACAGGACAAACCAAAAATGATTCTGATTGCTCCAGACTGGCCTCATCAACACTGGTACCCACTCCTGTGCAATGTGTCACTCCTTCCTCCGTGGCACCTGCCTCAGACACCTTACCTACTGTTTCAGCAGAGCTACCAATTTCTGCACACACAGCTCCAAACTTTGAATCTTGCAGTGTGGCTATTCAACTAATTTCACCCTTGGCATCCCTCAGCAAACCTGTGATGGGTGTCATTTTGGAGACTAAAAGGCCTAGTACTAGAAAATCTTATGCTGACAAATGGAAAAGATTCTGTGCCTGGAACCAATCACAAGGAATAAGCACAGCAATGCCCAATAATCCTCAGATTCTGCAATACTTAACTGAGATGCTTCACAAGGGCCTATCCTTTCCTTCCATAAAAATCCATGCTTCTGCCATTTCAGAGGGGCCAAAAATTTAAGACCTCCTAGGAGAGCACCAACTCCTGCATGGGACCTCAACTTTGTTTTGGAAAAACTCACTCTCCCTCCTTTTGAGCCAGCTGCTACTGCAGACCTACATTTTCTCTCCTGGAAAGCAGCTTTCCTTTTAGCAGTCACTTCAGCTAGAAGGATTTCAGAATTACCGGCTCTTATGGCAGTGGAGCCTTTCATTATTTTTCATCTGGACAGGGTGTCTCAGGACCAATCCATCTTTCATGCCTAAGGTGGTATCCAGTGTGGCTCTTAATCAGACCATTCATCTGCCAACTTTCTTTCCCAATCCACAGAATAAGGGTGAGCGGATTCTGCCTTCATTGGATGTACACAGACAACTTAGATTCTACTTAAACAGGACAAAATCTCTAAGAAAATCTTTACAACTTTTGGTGGCATTCGCTGCAGGAGCAGAGGGAAAGGCTAATTCAAAGCAGACTATTTCCAAATGGATAAGCCATTGTATTTTTTTCTACTATATGCACCATGGTAAACCTATCCCCAAGGGGATCGGATCTCATTCCACCAGGGCTGCATCTACTTCTGCAGGCTTTCTCGGAGGGGTTCCTACCAGAGACATTCTAGAAGCTGCAACCTGGAGCTCAGTTCATACATTCACCAAACATTACCATTTACCTCTCTTCTCTAAATCCAGAGCTAGCTTTGCCACTGCTATCCTGCAGGGCCTTATAGCTGGTCTTAATGCTATATAAATCCATCCTCCCAACCATAGCTTTGGGATTCTACCCAAATGTAATAACTGCAACAGTGAAACACAAAGAACATAGTACAGTTGTGTACACTTACCATAAATGTCGATGTTTGAGTGTATTCACTGTTGCAGTCCTGGTTACCCACCCTCCAGCCCCCTGTTTTTCTCTTACTATATGTCTCCTTTCTTTTACTATGCTTAAAAGCCTTTTTGGTATATTTGCTTTTGTTTGGAGGTATTTTTTTTGTTTTAAATTATATACATATATATTTTTTTTTCTCCCCATTTGGGGGCACCTGACATCTGGGGCAAGAAAAACTGATGTAATGGCGTCGGCTGCATGTTTTATACCCCTGACGACCTGACATCATGGAAGAAGGGACAGCAACCCATGCAGGACCCAAGACTTTGTTAATCAGGCCATCTGAGGCCAACTTGCCAGCAGATTACCCCCAAATGTAATGACTGCAATAGTGAATACACTCGAACATCTACATTTATGGTAAGTGTGCACAACTGTACTTTCTGAATCCTCCTGATACATCCCCACTATTGCAAATGAAGTTCCAGTCCTATAAGTTGTATTCCCTGCTGAAAGCTGATTTGTTCTCAGAAATTTTTCTTAAGCTCCATAATAGCAGTTTTTGGTGGAAAATAAATATGTGCCAGTAAAATTCTCTTCCTTTGCCAATTTCCCCTTACTACCACAAATCTACCAATATTGTTTTTTTTTTTCTTCTATTATCATGATTGGAGTCCCTCTAGCAATAAGTGTTATTTCTCCCCTTTAGCTGCAGACTTTTTGGCCAGGATTCACGAATGCCTACACTTCTGACCATCAGTGATGACTTGTGCTGTTTTGTATTCATAAAATAGCTCTGCCCATCTCCTCTAGCTGCAAAACAAGAGTAAGGTGTTTAGAATATGCTAATTACTGTCTAGGTAGGTGAATTACATACTGCCGTTAACATGGCAGAGGCAGTGCAGGAGTGTATAAACCTGTGCCTGCATGCCCTGCTCTCTTTAGCCCTCATTTTCAATACTCAAATACAGCCATGAAGACGCTTAGCAGCAGTGACCCATAACATTTTTTTTTATCATTCATCAGTGCAACAGGCTTTAATACAAGGGACTGTTGCTGCCAGACCTCTACTTAGAAGACAAGGAGTGTTTAGACCATGTTTGATCTATCATGGACTTCATGATACAGAAATAATAGAGTGCTACTGGGTTGTTGGGGATACTTTAGAGCAAACAGTGTCTGTGGTCCTCACTTGAGGTCCCCCAAGGAAATCATGGAGAACGCATCCCACTAGAGACCAAGGCATATGTAGCATTACATATGCTAGTTAGACACATTTAAGAGGCCCACAGTGGACAAATTAGGAGTGTCACAGGCCTCCGCCTCAATAATATTGCACCAGATTCTCACTGCAGTGCTGCAACATATAAGACAGTCTGAGCCATGTTGCGTAACATTGTTAGGAAATAGTTGCAAATGGAAGGACAAAGCTAAGGACCACAGGGCCAATAGACACAGATGAGTCATTTGAAGAACCAGCAGCTAGGGATGGTCTTGGCAGACACAAGCATGCACAGCATGCTATGGCCCTAATGAAGAGGCAGGGAGTATCTCATACACACACACACACTCTACTTAAGTGAAAACTTAAGAAGCTAAGCAATGTACAAACTAAAATTGATACCTGCAAAATCTTCAGCCTTTACTTGATCATGTAATGACTGTTCTGTGAGCATCAGGCACATTTAACCCCAGAAGAGACGAGTTATATTAGCAGCATTAACCAGGGTAAGAGCCCAACCTGTAAAGAAGAGATAAATCACCATCATATGTAAGTATTGTACTTCCATAAGATAAAACATTGCTCAACTGTACAAGAATGTCAGAAGTAGCTCATGAGTGATATAGGCAACATAAAAAAAGTAAAAACAAGTAGCATATTAAAAGGTATATAAAAATGGCTTTTCATAGCACATGTATATAGTCTGTGTATCTAGCCAAAACAGGCTCATGTCAAATGAATGTTGTTAAATTTCACCATTATCCACATAGGTATGTGATCAAGCATAATTATGCTCCCTAATAAATCGAAAATATAGCATACTTATATAAATACATATGGTTTGCTGACTGGGGTGCAGCACTGATCCCACTGGACCAATTTCAGTCCTGGGCCAGAATGTGAATGCACATAAAGTGGAAAAAATAGAAATAATTTACACAATAAAATAGGACACTAAAAGTAAAGGTAGAATTAATATCTTATAGTAAAAAATAGTTTAAGAAAGTAGTCGACAGAAACCACTATTTGCAATATTTACATTAGAGTAGCAACATGTTAGGAGTTAGAGAAGATATGCACTAGTGAAAATGATAAGCAGTGTGTGTTTGAGATTAGGGAGAATAAATTATGTGACCTAAAGAAGATCATTAAAAAGCAGCTTGTGTTGTGAAATGTTCTTTCAGTTATGCCAAAAAAGAGCAGGAGTTAGAAAGGTCTTTAAGATTTGAAGGAAAATTCCTCAAATGCTTGTATCCAGGCAAATAAAGAGAGCGGTTTGAGCACTGCACTGTAGTTTGGTTTAAGGTGCTTGCAAGAGAGGCTCTGAGTGGCTATGAGACCTAAAGTTATGTGATGGAGACTGACTAAATTAGAGGAAAGAGAAGGGCAGGAGTATTGTTTCAGGAGCTGGAAAAGTTGGGAGCCAAAGAGTAGATCAGCTTGTTATTGAACTGGCAGCCATTTGGCTTGGGCTAATGTAAGATAATGATATTCATACTTTGAGGAAAGGGTAATGAAGTAGCAGATGGACCTGGAGACTGGATAATGGTATAGTTTCTTTTCATGGAAGATGCTACAATAGATAGGCAGTATCAAGCTGAGCTAGAGGAATCCCTTTGCCAGTAGCATTCTTGTTGGACAGGAGAGGAAAGAGCAGAATTTGTTGGCCCAAAAAAGTAGGTAGTTTCTCTTTTTCCTGATGTTTTTGAGATTATAGTAGAAGTTAAGTGAGGGATCAAGCCAGACGTCTAGGTATCTGAAGGTGTTAACCTGCTCAATGGCATTGTAAAGGTAGTCAAGAATAAGAGGTGAGTTTTGGTTCTTTTACCATTAGTGAAGATTCCAAAAAACATAGTTTTAGTTTTTGAGGAGTTTAGCAATAGTTCTTTTTTTTTTTGCTATTGAGCCAGTTAATGAGGGAGAGGAAATCATTTTGCAGATGATGTTGAAATGAGTGAGTTGTGTGTTTGGAGTTGAAGATAACTATGTCATATAGTAAGACTAGAAGTTGGGGAAGTTCAAGTGTAAGATTAATTATAAAAATGGAGAAAAGAAGAAGAGCTAGTATGGAGCCTTGAGGGGCTCCTTTATGTAAGTGGTCGATGTACTATTGTTAAAATTTACTGAGATGTCGGTTGGATAGCTAATGTTGAAACCAGGGAATAGCATCAGGGCTAATTCCAGTGTCAGTGAGAAAGTTAAATGGGATTGGGGGGGACAACCTGGTCAAATGCTCTGGTAAGGTCTACAAATATGGCTCCAGCAAGGGGCATTTGTTCATAGCCAAAATGGTGTGATCAGTGAAAGTCCAAAGTACAGTTGAAGTGCTGTGGCCAGACCAAAACATATGTTGCTTGGAAGAGAGTAGTTTGAAAGTTGATTACTGACCAGTTTTTCCAAGAATTTCCCAAAGATTGGGAGGATGAAGATTAAGCAATAATCACTGGACATCTTGGGGTTAGATTTTTGGGGAAGAAGTATGATGTTATGCTATTTTCCATATATTGGGTATACAGTTTTGAGTTAGCAAAGGTTATAGAATTGCAGCAGAGCAGTAACAATGTACTCCCTACATTGTAATACGAACCAGGAGTAGAGGGTGTCTGTCCCTGCAGGCGGGTCAAGTTTTAGGTTTTCAAGGAGAGGTGTAATATCTTTGGTTAAGATCTTTTAACAGTAGAAAATGGGAGTATAAGGGGAGGTGAGGGAGAGGTTGAGTGAGGAATTGAAGTATATGAGCTGATGGAGGGGAGAGTAGAGAAGTAAATACTGAAGTTGGAGGATGAGAAAAGATGAGGAAGAATGAGCATTGGGAGGAGTTTTACAACCTGTTAACTGGTTAATTTCTGCCTAGAATTGTTTACAGGAGTGAAAAAGGTTTTTGTGCTCTCGTATAATAGCTGTTATAACATCTAATTCCTTATTTGGACAGGTTTCTGAAGAGAGTGTAGTGTTTGGAAGAGGGAGTTGGGTTGGGCTTCAATGAGTGCCATGCTTTGTCTTTGAGAGATAGGAGGGTTTTGAGTTCATAAGTGAGCCGGGTGTTTTTCTTGGGCTTGTGCACTATTTTTCTTGGGACTATAGGGAAGAATGAGTCTTGTACATTCAGGGGTGGCTCGTGCTATAGGACTGCAGCCCTCCCACC
Source organism: Protopterus annectens (assembly GCF_019279795.1). Taxonomy (NCBI): domain Eukaryota; kingdom Metazoa; phylum Chordata; order Ceratodontiformes; family Protopteridae; genus Protopterus; species Protopterus annectens. Next base: position 261,102,290 of record NC_056733.1, read on the forward strand.
TAAAAACAAATAAAAATAAACAGAGAAACACAAAAACAAACACCGTAAATTCAAGGAAGTGTGCGCATGCGTGCATGCTCTAAAATAGATGGGAACACTCTGACTGTTTTCTCAGCAGTCTAGATAGGGAGAAAGGCATCTCAGCTCATAGATGCCCAGCAGTCTGTGCAGCAGTGACGTCACGAAATGGAGGCACTCCGGACTGCAGCAGCAGGCTGGACCAATCGCGGATTTGAACTGTTCGGGATGGACCAATCACACAAGGAATACTGGCAAAGGGGCTGTTTGGATATCGGTGGCAAGGGAGCAGTTATTTGGCTCGTCGACAAGGTAAGCAGGCAAAGCAGATATCGGCAAGGTGAGCAGTTATTTAGCTCATCGGCGGCAAGGTAAGCAGGCAAAGGGACTGTTTGCATATAGGGGAGCAGGTATTTAGCTCGTCGGCAAGGTAGGTATGTGTGTGTGTGTGTGTGTGTGTGTGTGTGTGTGTGTGTGTGTGTGTGTGTGTGTGTGTGTGTGTGTGTGTGTGTGTGTGTGTGTGTGTGTGTGTGTGTGTGAGAGAAATGCCACAGGTGCTGTATACTGGTGGCTAGAGCAAGCTCATGGTGGTGTGGTAGGGAATACCTCAGGCTTGAACCATGTACCTTGTATGCAGGTGTTAAGGGCCTGAATTCCCTGCCCACCACCATTTGTAAATAATTTGCAGATTTTTGCCTCATATTTGATCTGTTCTGTTCCTCATATCTGTGGTTTCTAAATGTTTAAATGGTTAGATATTTGATGTTGCAGTGGTAGCATTGTTGCCTCACAGCTGCAGGTTCTCAGGTTTGATTCTTGGCTGGGGTGTCTTCTGCATGGGGTCTGCATCTTCTCCCTGTGTTTGTGTGGGTTTGCTTTTGTGTCCTGTCATGTTACAAAGACATGTCTGCATTACTTCTTCCTGGGCCTTTGCTGAAAATTGTTTTTTTTGTTCCAAGTCAGACTGTTTTGGTTAACAAATGTTAAATAAAATTGACAGACATTTGAATTTCAGACTTCAGGTTTCTGAATTGTTTAATTCTTTAAATATTTGATGGTGCAGTGGTAGCATTGTTGCTTACATCTATTAGTTTTTTCTGGTTTGATTCTTGGCTGGGGTGCCTTCTGTGTGGAGTCTGCATCTCCTCCCTGTCTTTGTGTGGATTTGCTCTGGTGTCCTGCCATTTTACAAAGACATGTATCTGCAGTATTTCTCCCTGGGCCTCTGCTGAAAATTGTTTTTGTTCTGTCAGAAGTAAAATTGACAGGCATTTGAATTTCAGACTTCATATTCTTCAGAAAATACATAGTAACACAATCTTTTATTCTAGCAATTTTCTAAGTTTATAAGATGAATATTTCAAATTTGTCCCTATTTTTGGGACTGTATTCCCCCATTATTGGCTTCGTCCAGGTTTTTAGTGCTAAGGTTGACAGCTATGACAAGAACTGAATTCACTGAATATGTTTGAGGGCTGTATTCCCTGATTACTGGGTTTGTCCAGGTGTTTTGTGCTAAGAGGTTGACAGCTATGGTGAGAACTGAATTCACTAAATGATAGCCATTTAAGTTTCAGTCTTCCTCTCTTTCACAAAGCAGCTGATTTGGCGTAGTGGTATGTTGCTCTGACTGTTTTGCACAGGGACCTTGGCAGTAAAATGTATGGTGGTAACACAGCATTTTATTCTAGCAACTTTCCAAGATTATACAAGCAATGTTTAATGTGTCCCTGGTTTTTGGGCTTTTGACCCCCCCCCCAATAAATTTTGGCTTTTTCCAGATTTCTTGTGCTGCGAAGTTGAGATGCAGTTGAGTATTGAGTAGATTTTACAAGGAGCTGAGAGCTGCAGGGGAAGAGAAGTTTAGTGATGCTTATGCTGAGCCTGCTTGCATTGTTAATAGCACAAGTTGTGTACTTGCTTTTGATGCAGAAGGATGTGGGTTCTACTCCCACAAGGGGTGGATGCTGCCATACTGAGAATGTCCTCCTTGGCGAAGATACTATGAGCCTGTTATCAGTTTGCCATCCATTTCCTATTGCAATATTACTAGCTTATCATTTTTCTTTTATGTAATATAGGCAATTTATTCCTCAGGGGCAACAGACACTTTATTTTTTGATGAAACCATGAAATATAAAGGTGTTTGCTAGCAGCAACCTCTTCATTAGTTACAGATTTCTTTAATGTGGATCATTGGAATGTCTGCAGGAGGGGAGGCTCCATTCGATCATGATTTTATGAGGGGGAAGGGCGGCAAACTCAAAGACAGCCCCAGCTGAACTATACCTCCCAAGTGTCCAGATTTTCAAAGAATGAATAGATTTTTGGTTCTTATTTTTGGTTTGTTCCTCATAAAATTTGTGGTTTTCTGGCAAATCATTTAGGAATTAAGTCACTAAATAATGACACACTGAGTTTCAGACTTCATAACCTTCAGAAAAATGCATACTAAAGTAAGACCTGTTATTCTATCAACTGTCTCAGTTTATACAAGAGCAATTTTTAGTACTGTTTATATGTTCCCCCAATATTTGCCCTTGTCCAGATTTATTGTATTAACAGGTTAAGAGGTACATGCATATAAATTGCTTTATAGAATTAGACATAGCCAGACCTCTCAACTGTCCCCAATTTTGGCTCAAAATGTTGCTCTTTCCCTTAATAATCCCTCTGCAAAATAGGAATGTTTTAAGAAAACATGGAGGGTTTACAATTAAGAAATAACTGTAATAATCAGAGTTATAGATTACTTTTAGTTTAGAAATGCATGTAGATTCTTTTATTTTGTCAGCTGCTCAAGTTAGCAGTACTAATATTAAAGTGTCCCTTCTTTGACAGGTTCCCAGCTGCATTGTGTGGCTATTTTATATTTTTGCATCACATTCGTGGTCCATTTTTCATAAAATTTTGGGGGTTTTTTTTGGCAAATTAGTGACAAATCATTAAATACTGAATCTAGAAAATAATGACAGACATTTGAGTTTCAGATTTCATACCCTTCAGAAAATTCATACTAATGCAATACCTATTCTATTATCTTTCTAAGTTTATAAGAGCAATATTTAAAAGTTGTCCTTATTTTTGGGCCTTTGTCCCACTTCTATGTATGGCTTTGTCCATATTTCTTGCTCTGAGGTTGAGAGATATGACAAATGTGTCAGGGCCATCACAGTCAGCCAGAGACATTTCATATTGTGACATACTTGTGGCACCCCACTCCCCCATGTAGTGACTCTGGATGTGTCCAAGCAAGGCAAGGAGTAGTTATGCAGTGTAAATGTGCAGAGTATATCCCCATCCAAGGTAGACACAAGTACTACAGTGGCTTTTCATCTGTCCTTGATTTTGCAGAATGGTATGGTTTCTGTCATATTTTTGTACTGTTGATTTATGCTTATTACTCAGAAAGTGCCTGTTGCTCTGTGTTTAAGTAACAATGCTTTAATGACCATCAGGTAAGCTTGTCTGAAATCGTAAGATGCAAGTAAGCTTTAATAAGCATACTGTTAAAGAATTGCCAACATTGAAAGCCTTTCTGTTGTTGCCATGCAGAGAATACTTAACTAGATAATGTATAAGCCTTGGGTATTGAAATGCATATGACAGTATTTGTAGTAAAGTACAGGATTACATTATTTTAAGAAGCTCATTACACTTGTTGGAGACTTCCAGTCATCTCTGCAGGCTTTACCCGTAAACTAAACAGAATGCCAATCATGTGTGGTCCATAACCTGTACAGTAATCCTTTAAGCAATGTATGTTGAGCTTGTTTCTTGTTTGCTTTTCATTTTTTACTTTGATCATGTTTTCCCCATGAAACAAGTAGATAGTTGTCACGCAGCAGGTCTTTTTTGGATAAGAAACATTTTTACAAGTGGGGGTATCACAGAGATTGCTACTTTCAGCATGTTACTTGGTACTTTAATAAGGCTGAATATAAATTATAATTAGAACTGCAGTGCAAGGAGAAGTGGTTTGAACTGAGTGCTGCTTGTTTTTCTTATACTTGATTTTGACTGGCATTCCAGTAATGTATTTAAAAAGTAATTTATTTTTTCATGCCTCGCAACCTTTTTGTTTCCATCTAGATATTAAGTAAGTTGTCATGTAGCCAATGCATTGAAATATTTTTTTCTTCTACACTTCATTTTGTCTTGATTAGACTCTCATAATGACGGTTTGGCACCCAGGGCAGCGTATTTAATTAAAGTTAGTTTTTGTGGTTTTGAGCATAGCTCCTCCCCTTTCTAGTTGGCTGCACCCCTTCCCATTGACTCCACCCATTCAGCTGTCTCCTGCAGACCCCCTTTGATTTGAAGTCACCAGCCGCCACTGTGTACATTACAGACAAGTTGGGTGAAGAGCTAGGCATCACTGTTAGGGTCTGAGGATGAGAGTGTAGGGTCCCAGTTGAGAGAGGATATAAATAGATGTTTTTAGCTTGGTAATATCTTGTGATTTATGTCAGACTGTAATGAGTTTTGGAGGGGACTTTTTGCACTCAGGTTGGATATTGAAGCTTATTGGACAGTGATGACTTAGGTTGGAAAGGTGGATAGAGATATAAGAAATAAGTGAGGGGTTGTCTGTGATTATTAGATCATGTAGTGGTGATGTGATAAGGAAGGATTTGGTCTGGTGAATTCAGAGACAACTTGTGTGAAATTAAGTACACTGCAAAGTTTAAATATGCAGTTTTATGAGGGGCCAAGGAGGTTGAGTATAAAGTCACCAAGAAGAATAAGATATTTGATGCTCTTAACATGGGAGGTTAAGTCCTTGAGTAAGTTATTAAGCTTTTGTAATGAAGCAGGAGGAGGGAGATGGACAACAGCTAGAAGAATTGGAGAGGTAAATGGAGAGTGGATTTGTGTTAGTAACTGATTTGGAACGGAATCCGAGCATGGAGTTGTATGTTGATGTCTGACTTGAAATAAGGAGAGCACCTCCTCCTTGCTTTAATCCTGACCTGGCATGAAGAAAGTAATCCAAAAGGAAAAACCACTTTAATGACAAAACACAGCAGAGCTTTCGGACATAATCCTTCTTCAATACTACAAAGTTATAAAATTTCTTTCATCTTATATACAGGCCCAAAGTAGTCATGTGGTTAGCAGCCCAAAAATCACATGACCATAAGTATCACTGAATAAGGCAAAGTTAAAACAACACAGATAGCAATGATTCTATAGTACATAACAAAAATAATTTAAATAATTTAAAATTCAGCTTGCTAATATGATTAATAATCAAAGTTACACATAAAATTCATATTATAAAATTCATATTGTAGAAACAATATACATAATTATAAATTCAATCTACTGAGCTTAACCAAAATTGGTTTAAGGCTCAGCATACTGTTCAAGCCAGGAGAGCGGTCACCAGCAAACCTTAAAATCCACTCATATTCTTTAATTTCTAAGAAGTTATTTATATCACCACCTCTTGGGGAGGGGAAAACAATGTCAATAACCCTGAATTTAAAAACACGATCTTGTCCACAATCTAACATGTGCTTATATAAAGCATTTGTTTCGACACATCTTCTAATTTCAGACTTATGCTCTGTAATCCTCTCTTTCAACCTACGAGTGGTTTTGCCTACATAAAAAGATTTGCATAACACACAGGTAGCCAAATACACTATATGTGTTGTGTGACAAGTAGCTGAGACATAAAATTTAAAAGTTTTCCCTGTTACTGGATGAACAAAAAGGTCACTCCCTGTGTCAAACTAGCAACTAACTTTTAGTTTCGCTTCAAAGCGTTTTTCACTGGAGCGACCTGAAACTGTGAAAGAATGACCGACAAAGCAGAGGAATTCCCCAGTTGTACGCTCAGAGGCATCTAATAAAAGGAAGCTCAACAGCCCTTTAGGCACAGCCAAGATGGGCCGAAAATAATTAAAGGTACGTTGAATTTATCAACGTTCCAGCTACAAGAAGCCCATATATCAGTACTTTCAAAGGGGCTTAACTTTATTCCTTCAGGTGGAAATGACCTGGTGTCTGCACTAACTGACTTGAAAAAATTCACCAGAATGTTAAACTTAAAGTTGTTGTTTGGTCAATCATCTATAGTAGAAAGAGGCTTTAAGCGCCTCAGTACTTTTATACCTATTGCTGTACCAATAGTGAAGGCTTTTCATGATTTGTGTGAAGTACAAATTAGGCAATTGTATGAGAGTAGTAATAAGAGTAAAAGGAATGAGTACAACTTGACACTGGATGAGTTTAAAGCATTTAAAGATCTGTGCTCCTGTAAAGAAATAATAATTAAACAAGCTGATAAGGGAGGGGTAGTGGTGCTCACGGAACGTGACAAATACTTAGATACTATGTCCTGTTTGCTGGAGGATACTACTGCTTTTAAATGCATCACTGGCATGGATGTAAAAAAATGTATATCATATGTTAATATGGTCATCTATGACTTACAACTGCAGGGTCAGATAGATCTTGATTTATTTAATTATTTAACAGTTACTTGTCCTGTGACACCACGCCTATATGGAATACCTAAGATCTATAAGTCAATCATGGATCCACCTATGAGACCCATCGTCTCAGGAGCAGGTTGGGTGACCGAACCCCTGTCAGTTTATTTACATGGTCAGTTACAACCTTTTTTGAATAATTGTGATTCAGTTCTACATGACACATTTGATTTTTTACAGAAGTTACGAGTAATCTATGACACTGAGAAGGAACAAATGATTAATAATGAGTATTATTTGGTAACTTTGGACATTGTCTCTCTTTTCACGGTCATACCGAATGATGATGGGATTGACCTTTTGAGAGATTTTTTGACTTCATGTCCAAACCCTGATTATGGCAAAATAGAAACGTGGTGTAGCCTTCTAGATGTGGTTTTAAAGAATAATGTTTTCCTCTTTAATGAACTTATGTACCTTCAGCTCACTGGTGTGGCTATGGGTACTTCCATAGCCAACACCTATGCTAACCTAGTGCTCTACCAGTGGGAAAGTAAGCATATTTTGTGTGATCTAAACCCTTATAGACAACATATTAGATTTTTCCAACGTTTTGTAGACAATTGTTTCCTACTTTGGAAGGGCAGCTTGGATATATTGAATATGTTTTTGGACTATTTGAATAGAGCTTCTTCCTTTCTAAAGTTTAAAATGAGCTGTTCCAAGACTGAAATTGTGTTTTTGGATGTAGAAGTTATATTTAAGGATGGACATATGAATACTAAGTCACATAGAAAGGATGTGTGTGCTGGTAGATACACCCACTTTCCTAGCATGCATGCACCACACATCTTTAAAGGTATTGTGAGGTCCCAGTTAGGAAGGTTGAGTAGGCTTAACACTGATGACTGCTGTTTTGAGTTACAATTAAAGGATATGTTAGCGGATTTTTCTGCCAGTGGATATGATAATATCCTACTCTCTGTGGAGAAAGATAAGGTGATGCAGGAGAGGAAGACTAAGTTTGCTCCTACCTTCCTATCTGACCCACTGGAGTCAGATGCCTTACCTATGAATAGTATGCAATGTGTATGGGCGTGATTAGATATGTAACTGCATATAGTCTTACAACACCATCCATAAAGCAAATAATATTTAAGAACTGGTTGATACTAATGGCTTCAAATGAACTAAAGGCCTTATTGGGTGATAGACCTTTATTTGCCTATAGGAACATGAGAACTTTAAAAAATTCCTTATGTTATAAGGATTTTTCTACCAACATTGTGAAAACACTTTCCTCTAAGTATGGTACATGTAAATGCCACAATTGTTCATGCTGTGGAGATATTTTTGACACAGGGAGTGACCTTTTTGTTCATCCAGTAACAGGGAAAACTTTTAAATTTTATGTCTCATCTACTTGTCACACAACACATATAGTGTATTTGGCTACCTGTGTGTTATGCAAATCTTTTTATGTAGGCAAAACCACTCGTAGGTTGAAAGAGAGGATTACAGAGCATAAGTCTGAAATTAGAAGATGTGTCGAAACAAATGCTTTATATAAGCACATGTTAGATTGTGGACAAGATCATGTTTTTAAATTCAGGGTTATTGACATTGTTTTCCCCTCCCCAAGAGGTGGTGATATAAATAACTTCTTAGAAATTAAAGAATATGAGTGGATTTTAAGGTTTGCTGGTGACCGTTCTCCTGGCTTGAACAGTATGCTGAGCCTTAAACCAATTTTGGTTAAGCTCAGTAGATTGAATTTATAATTATGTATATTGTTTCTACAATATGAATTTTATAATATGAATTTTATGTGTAACTTTGATTATTAATCATATTAGCAAGCTGAATTTTAAATTATTTAAATTATTTTTGTTATGTACTATAGAATCATTGCTATCTGTGTTGTTTTAACTTTGCCTTATTCAGTGATACTTATGGTCATGTGATTTTTGGGCTGCTAACCACATGACTACTTTGGGCCTGTATATAAGATGAAAGAAATTTTATAAGTTTGTAGTATTGAAGAAGGATTATGTCCAAAAGCTCTGCTGTGTTTTGTCATTAAAGTGGTTTTTCCTTTTGGATTGTCTGCTTGCAGTACTTTGGCACTTTTGATATATGAAGAAAGTAATCACAGCCTGGGGAAACTGGTGCATGGAGAGATCTTGTGGCTTAAGCCAATATTCTGGGATAGTAATAATTTGGGGATGGTGAATAGATATGAGCTTTATTTGGTCTATTTTATTTATAATATTATTTTTACTTTGAATTATGCATGGGGATGCTTTACGGAGGGGAAGTATGCAGAGATGCAGGATAGCTGCGGAAGACAAGGGATGCTGAACTCTTTTCTCAAGCAGTTTAATCAGCAGAAAAAAGAAGTATGTAACCTTGTTAAAGTTGTAGCATAGCCTAACACTCTTCAGACAAAGTTATGGATAAGATCTTAGCCCTTAAGGAAGTAGATGCAGGAGTTGCTTCACCGAGGGAAAGTACACAGATGTCAGATAGCCACAGGAGAGAGGATGCAGAACACTTTCCCAAGAAGTTTACCCAGAGCAGAAAGAGGTAATCATTTTAAATGCCAGGACCTGATACCCAAAATATGGAAACTTAATGGCTGAAAGAATGGCCTTGGATATATCAAGTCTGAGATGCCATTTCTCAGAATATTCTCATTTCTCCAAGGTATGACTATCTCAGAGTTGGTATATATAAGTTCAGGGGGTGTAGGGATGCTTGAGGAGCTTGCCCCTCTACAAAACCAGTTTTAAGGAGAAGAATGTTTTCAGTCTTTTTTGGCTTTTTGACAATCAGCATTTTGAGTGCCACCCTTTCAATAAGGAGCCACAGGAAGAAGTATGTAACCTTGTTAAAAATGTAGAGCAGATACTCTTCAGGCAAAGTTGCAGATGAGATCTTAGTCTTTAAAGAAGTAGGTGAAGGAGATGCTTCACCAAGGAGAAGTACACAGATGTAGAACAGCCACAGGAGAGGGAGGATGCAAAAACCTTTTCCCAAGAAGTCTTCTCCGAGCAGAAAGAGGTAATCATTTGAAATGCTGGGACCTGCTAGAGTGAGTCCCAAAATATGGAAACATTGGCGGAAAGAACAGACTTAGATATACCAAGTATGAGATACCATTTCTCAGAATATTCCCATTTCTCCAAGGTATGATGAAGTTGGTAAATGTAAGTTCAAGAGGTATAACGGTGCATGGGGGGATTACCCCTCTGCAAAAAAAAAGTTGTAAGGAGAAGAATCTGTTTTGAGAGTCATTCTTTTCCATGTTTTCTGTATTTTTGGGGAGCTTTTTGACATTGAATGCCACCATTTCAGTAGGGAGACACAAGAAGAGGTATGTAACCTTGTTAAAAAAAATGTATAGCCAAACACTGTTCAGACAAAGTTGAAGATCAGATATTAGTCCTTAAAGAAGTAGATACAGGAGATGCTTCACCAAGGGGAAGTACACAGATGTAAGATAGCAGCAGGAGAGATGGGATGCTGAACTCTTTTCCCAACAAGTTTACTCAGGGCAGAAAAGTATGTAGCCCCTCCCCTATTGGATTGAATCAGGAAAATGGTGCTGTTGACTGTAATAAGAAAATAAGAGAAAGGAAGGCTGTTCCAATTACACAAGACCCAAATTAAGAATACACCATGCAACAGAGTAAAACAAATATGAATTGACCAAATGCATAGGCTTGGTTTGCTCACTACTGTGCACCATACAAAACATGTAATCTAGGAGAGACTCCCAGCAGTGACCAGGGCAAAGCATCATCTATACAAGTTACTGAGCAAACAGTAAATCATATTTAGGAGGACTGTAGTACTACTACAACTACAGTTAGGAGCACAACCTAAATAACACTCTGCTGGACTTGAATAGACTGGCAAGAAAAAAATGGCATTCAGTGCACTAATTTTGATGAAAGCAGGCATCTGACTAATAAAGCATTAGCTATCCACTGTGCATCAGACATATTAAACCTTAAGTCGCAAAGAAATGTGCAAAGGGCAGAGTATGGTCATCATTACTTGCACGGGGGGGGGGGGGGGTTACAGGAGGACAAGCCTAACACAAAAGATGTGCATATGGAAAATCAGGTAAGTAACAAGTATGCATGGTCAGTGCCAGTAGCGCTAGCACTAGATGTAAAGAAGTCAAATACTGATGATTTATGTACATGTGTGTGTGAGGTGACATGAACAAGATAAGATTTACTTTGTGTGGGTCTGCAAGAACACATTCAAAGCATTTGTGCTAGCACTATGATCTGGATTTCTGGACAGATGTCAGCCATGCATGGTAAATGATTAGTTCACCACCCCGACCATGTGCTTTACCTCTACTAGATGTTGCACTACTAGTTCCATGCTTTGTTTGGGTGTAGACACCTGAATCACTGACAAATCAGTGGCATGAGCGGCCTTAGGTCAACTGGTGCCCTAGGCAAAAGGGCTTAATGGCACCCCCCACCACACCACCTGGTGCCCCCATCCTGGCCTACCTACACCAAATAAATACTGGAAAAGCACCCCTATTAGAGCGGCACCCTAGGCGGCCACCTAGTTGGCCTATGCCTAAGGCCAGCTATGATCAGTGGAAGTTGTACTGGTACAGGTAATAAGATTTGGTACAGCCACGTCTGCTAACATTTGATAATGCAGTGGCTTTTTAGCCATGTAGATGCTGACCCTCCCAGCAGACATTCCATAACAGACATTACATGATCCAGTGTGTCATTCATCCAGTGCAAAGAAAACACACACACAGTTCAGGTAGTCTTGCACATCAGAATGCATGATATGCAGTACTCTTATCTCTTCTGAGGCCCTGGTAGAACTTGTCTGTGCCTCCACAATGGCTCTACACATACATTGGGTGGCACCTACTGACACACTAACATCAGGGGAGGGTGGAAAGCATACCTTTCCTGAACACGTCTACTGACACCACTGTGTGATACTTCACCCTCATGATGGCTAGGAGGAGACTGCCAGAACTGCAGCTGGGGTGACCACAGTACCCTGATCAACTGCATCACCCTCAACCTGTCCTATCTCAGACGGTGTGTCATAGGCATGTATAGACATGCTGACCATGTCCAAACTCTGGAGAGGGATGTGGGAGCAACAACCTCAGTTTCAAACATACCCAATGCAACCCCAGAATATGCCTCTTCATTATTATCATCATTAGAGGCTTACCAATACTCCATCAGGCAATAGGAGCTCCACACTGATGGTGGCAGGCTCACCTTTTATTATAGTAGTAAAGCACAACAAAAGGAGAAGTACAACAAAAGTGATCAGGCATGATACATAACCCAGAGTACAGCAATAATAAATGCAAGTGCAAGTAAATTTCTCAGCAAATTAGATTTAAATATCAATAGGTTTATAAGTAAGTACTAAGCTAGCCACCCCTTTGGGCTTTTTTAAGCTAACCAATTTCCCTAAGGTGAGAATCAAATTTGTACTTTGTGTCTGTGAGATAAACACCTTAGCCATTATGCCAATCCTCCCTCCATATATAAATTAATACACATACAAAGTTGTGCTTATACCATTTGCATATGGTCATAGAACCTCAGTACCAGATGTGCCTAAACAAGAAAAAATAGAGATGGATAGAGGTATGATATATATGACTTGAATATTTATATATCTAAAATCAATTTTATAAAATGTGTCTATATATGAATAGTATACCTGGAGCATCAACAGAAGATACTTTTTGGTTGTCTCCCACCTCTTCAATCACATCCATCAGAGCAGTGAGCAACTCCTCTGAGCTGCCTGGATTCCTTACAGTCAAAAATTTCTCTGCCTCATTGAGAGGTGGTTCAGTAGCAGGACCACAACAGGTGGCTCTCTATTCATATGCGACAATACTGGCTCTCTTTTTTTTGCCTTGATTATCATGTCTCTGGCCAGATAATCATGGCCATGAGCACCTACCGCATTCACATCATTGACCTCCTGCTGCCAATCATTATCATGGAAGGGCTTGTCAGCTATCGTTTTCACTAAGATGTGGGAGCCATTCTGACAGAGAGCCAGGACTATAATTTAATTCTGAGCATCTGAAAAATGCAGCTCTATAGGGCCCAGATCTTTTAAATGCCATCCCTGTAGTAATGTAAAAAAATAGCTATCAGACAAGTCAACAGGGGCTATGAGCATACAAGATTATCTACACTCTGCAGAAAACAAATATACATTTATGCAGGCATCATCATTAAAACTTGTAAATAAGTAATCTATATGAATGCACACATCTAACACATAATTGTAACCACTCCCCAGAAATAACAGATCTGAATAAGGGGAAAGGCATTTGTTAATGTCCAAAATATATAACAGCATTAGCAATGAAACAAGTGTATGAAATGAGAATTTTAAAATAAAATACCATTCTATATTCAGACATCTGTTAATAATCCTAAAGATATGTGAGCAAAACACAACTTTTGTATGCAATAGAAGTCAATGATCATTGTAATAGTGACTGTTAAACCTTCCTTACAAAAAGAGCATTGCAAATTGTAGACAGCACTCAGTTATGTAATAAAAATCAAAGCCCTCATACAAATAAACCATTCCTAAATCTAGCAGCCATAAATGGCAAGAACCCTTCTACTAGGATAAGAGGAGTTTATTAGGCATGTACAACAACAGCCTTACCATAGAACATTTTCTGAAATGTCACTTTAACATTACAACTTTTCTTAAGTTAGAATTGTTTCCATAAACCAAAGTAACATAAGTTGAGGATCACCATGATAGCAAGTGTTATACTTTCTGCAACAATACAAATGGACAAAGTGCAGACATCTGATTAAATTTTCTAGAAAACATACTAAAATCATAACTGTAAATAGTACTTGTAAAGAACATAACATTACCTAGTAAGGAATTGTAATAAAGTTCTCCAAAAAGAATGCAGTTACTGCACTTGTAGCAAACAGCAGTCTTCCCTACTATGATTGAAGTTTCTTAACCCCAGGTTGTGCTTATATAGTTTAGTAGAGATTAACCCCTCTAGACAAGTTGAATATGTAGATTATGTTTCCACTCATTATCATTCCTGAATTATTTCTGGGTAAGTAAACATGATGTGCGGACCTACATGATGCCATTCACAAACTCTAGCAGTACAAGAGTGAGTAGTCAGTACTGTGGCTAAGTAAGAGTGACTCAACTTTATTACACAACTTATTAAGTGTTTAACACATCTGCTACTTTAATGTACACTTTTATTCGGTGTGTCGAGGAGAATAGGCTTGCAGCAAAGTTTGTGATTATATGGACTGACTTAGAAGATAACCTTTAGATCACCTTTATGGAAATATGCTTAAGCGGTAAATACACCTCTCAGTAAAGTGTCTATAAGTCATATCAAGTACATACAATTTAAACATGCAAACAGAAAAGTTCAAAATAATTGCAATTTATAATGCAAGCATGTTATAAATGCAGCCAAAGTTAATATTGCTCACAAACAAAAGAGAAGAATACATTCTTGTAGTGCATGCTGCAGTAGCATAACTTGTACAAATATCCCATTCAGCCTGCCTTCTACAGGACAAAGGACACATGTGAGAACATGGGTATAATGCTCCCTAAATGTATTTTTTAATTACAAAGCTAAGTATATGTGATCTACTTCATAATGTCTATGTTGATATGATATACACTGTTAATTCTGTCAGTATTTTATGATAATGTCATGCTTTAACATTTCAGTTCTTGAAAAGGTGATGTCTGTCTAAGACCACAGAATTGAGAAATCACACAGATACATTTTTATTTATTGGCTTCGTCCTTTGTGCAACATTTGGCATTGTTTATCAGTGACTGTCATCAGTCACTAGTAGTGAATGACAGTTTACCTCCCATGGCAAAAATCTCAAAAAATTGATTCAGTATGCCATCAGTAGCATAAATGAGACAGGCACCAATTAGCACTCTAGACAGTACTGATTGCCAAAAAGACACATTATGTAACTTCCTCTGTGGCTCAACATGTTAATGTAGTAAGATATGAGTAACAGCAGCAATAATGCAGGGTCTGATTCAAGCTTTGGATATTTTGAAGTTAATATTCATAGTTAAAGAAATGTTTGTGTCCTGGAGCCTGAAGTACAATTTTAAGTTTTCAGTGTTTTGTTTTTAACAACAGAAGTGTGTATAATTGATGATAAGATAACTTTGTGTCTTCTGCAGTCTTCTGACTATTGAGTATAGCAAGAGCACATTTGTATGTGCATGATATAACAGATATGCAATAGACTAAAGTGTGAGGAAGTAAAATTAGCAATAGAATGAATTGTAAAATATGGATCCTAAGCAAAACCATTGTAAATATGTATGAGTGAGTACTAATTACACTAAATTTCTTTACCACGAGGTGCAACTTTTAGTTGTATATGCTGTGTGCAACACAACCTTATGTAAGCTCCTGTATAGCCCCTTCTTTAATAAGTCTCAAGATGTGAAGGCATGATGATTTGTAACAGAAATGCAAGTTATCATGTGGCAAATACTGTTAAAATAGTGAATGTTTTAGGATAACACTATAGTTAAGTTCAAATCTAGCTCTTTTGACTTTACAGTGAAACTAATGATCCTTACTGACAACTTTTCTCTTTTAGAAGGCACCACTTTGATAAATCAGCAGACTGATTGATATGCTTTTGTTTAATTTTTCACACACTTTTTTTTTAAGCTTCTGCTTTTGCACAATGCTTGGCATCATGCACTGTTGGCTGTCAATCAATGACAGTTAACTTTTACAGGCAAAACTCAATTTTATTTGGCATGTACAAAGACTTAGCCATCAGCACAAATGAAACTGGCAGTGGTTTGCTTCAGTCAGCACTCTGGACAGTAATGAGTGCAGAAAATACACCCATTATGTAACTTTCTCAGTGACTCAATGTGTTAATGCAGTAAGGTCTGAGTAACAGCAGAAGTAATGCAGAGTTTGAATCAGACTGTACGTTGAGAAGACATAAAATGAAACACACAAAAATGAAGTAGATGAAACACCAGGTAGAAATGTAATCCTGGTACCTCGGCCTTTCATCTTCAAGGGATGTA
Source organism: Protopterus annectens (assembly GCF_019279795.1). Taxonomy (NCBI): domain Eukaryota; kingdom Metazoa; phylum Chordata; order Ceratodontiformes; family Protopteridae; genus Protopterus; species Protopterus annectens. The sequence goes on from NC_056733.1 coordinate 261,117,883, forward strand.
TGTGTGTTTCATTTGAATCAGACTGTTTTACTGAGGGGTCAGAATAAAGTCTTTTTAGAGACTTTTTATTAGTACTTGACATACAACTGTCAAGTTGCAAACTGAAACTTGCAACAAAACTCTGTGTAATGAATGTTAAAGTTAACTATACACTGTGTGAAATGTAATATGCATAACAATGATCATAGGTAGTTTAATGTGCAGATGCAGATATACAATGTTACCAATATTTATTGGGATAAAGTATGATTCATCACAAGTATCATCATTATGTGTGTAGGACAATATGTCATGTCATGTAAGGTATGTATGGTGTCTTCCTCAATATGTTTTAATGAGATCACTCAAATCAATGCAAAGGAATTTTTTTCAGCAATAAATATTTCCCCTAAATATAAGTCCAATAACATAACATCTCAAAGTCCAACACCTAGAGGCTTGTCAAAATTAGATCTCCACTCATGTTGAAATTGTTGCACCTCAACTTACAACATGAAAATGTCAGCTCTCCTGTGGCATTCATGGTTAAACAGAATATAGCAGTTCAGTCTTCTTTTGCCATGGATTCAATTACAGATGCTGTCAGTCAGTTTGTAAAATGTATGTCCCACCAACCCATTATTTCCCAGTTTATTATAAATGTATCTATTACCAATACCAATTATTATAGAAAATTTAATTTCCTGTCACAAGGATCCATGGTGGTGGTGCTGCGGTAGCGTTGTCGCCTCACAGTAAGATGCTGTCTGGTTTGATTCTCAGCTAGAGCGTCTTCTGCATGAGATATGCGTGAATGGGTGTACCTTCGTTGAAGGTTGTGCATCAGGGCTGGCAACTTGGCACGTAAAAATCAACTGCAAATCATTAGCGGACCGCACCCCTAACCAGGAAAAAGCCAAAAGAAGAAGAAGAATTTCCTGTCACAAGAGTATATGCATTATAGAAAATGTCATTTCCTGTCACACGAGTATATGCATGATTACCACCCAATATTCCAGAAAGCATGCCCAGAGGTGACAATATATTTCTAATGTAAATTAGATGCCATCAGCAAAAATCATTTGATAAATTCACAGTAGAACATGTGTAAATAAACTGAGGATCACACATGGCCAAGTCTCACTCCAATATTTTACACTTGCAGTGTAGTTTGAAGCCATCATACCCAAATTCTCTGCCAGGACATTTGTGTGATTTCTATCACAGAAATGCTGTTGAGAAGGTTGTCCGCTGCACACAGGGTGGTGCACCTGAGATCTGAATTGGATGCCAATTCCCAGCCATATTTCCAAATGTCCTTGAGAAGACATGGCAGACATTGGTGAGTGTGATGCTCTATTTATAGCCTAATTGTGGTGTCAGAAGGAATCCAGAATCTTTGTTGCACTCCTTATAAAATGCCACAACTATAGACTTCTGCAGGAAGAATATACTGGGTCTCAGTACAAGGCTGAGTTTTGGAATAGCTTGGCCAATGCTGTAAAAAGTACAGCTGGCATTCCACACACTGATTAACAATGTTGCTCCCAGTATCGCAACATGAAAAAGAACAAATGACCTCCTGAACCAATGGAAGGCAGAATTCAGAACTGCTAACACCTCTGAGTTGTGCAAGTACAGTGACCCATCACTAGCCAGTACAATACAATGGGTTGCCAAGCCATGCAATATTTCATTGTGCTTTTTTTTCTGTTTTGTTCTGTACAGCTTTTGAAGAGATTGACCAGAGTAGAGAGGTGCATTAGGAATGATTAGCATGCTTCAGAAAGGTACAAAATAAGTATGGCTTAGGTATGAAGGCTAGCAAAATCATAATACATCATGAATGTATTTAAATTTACCAAATTTCAGGGCATCAGTCCATATGAGATTGAGACACACACAACTAAGCAGATACACCTTACATATATATCAAGCATACATACCTGCATTAGGCGCATATATATATATACATATATATATATATATATATATATATGGGATTGGTACTGATCCCCGAAGGAACTTTTCACCGAAGCACAAACAGCCGGGCATATTTCCGCGAAAGTGCTTTTTACCGAAAAAAGCACTTTTGCAGAAGTATGCCTGCAACTAGAGGGAGTCGTGGGGGAATGACTGTTGTGGAGATCATACTATGGTGCTGATAAGGGAATATTCCCTTTTCCTCACTGTAGTGCAATCTCAGTGTGAGAATATTAAAGTAGGGGGTGTGGGGGGCACAGCCCCCACATGGGGGTGCAGGGGGGGCTTCCTCCCCTGCATAAAAGTAGATATATTGTTTTTTTTTGTTTTTTTTTTGAACGCACTTTAACAAAAGCGCTTTTTCGGTGAAAGCGCTTTCGTTAAAGTATGTTCGGTGATTGTGGTTTCAGACTATTGAACTTATGTTCAATAGTCCTAGATCCATATGTATATATATATATATATATATATATATATATATAAATAAATCAACTTAGCCGTGTGTTGAGTTCAAGTCTAAGCAGCAGCAATTAGCTTTTATTACTGAATAATGTATGAAATCTATTTTCTGCTATCATTAGGTTCTACTAAACTTTCCATTGTTTTAAATGGATGTCTTTAATTGGAATGCATATACCATATATGCATAGCCACCAAATTATTTACCTAATATTTGTAATAGCATTGGGATTGATGTGTTTTATGACACATTTATGACTTCACATCCACATCCAAATGTGCCAAAGGATGCCATATTTGTGTAAATCTTAATATATTTTGAAATATTATTATGACAAGGAATTAATGTTATTTCATGTTTTCTCTCCCCAAGCTCTTATATTTTTTTTATTTGAAAATTAACTTCTTCTGCAACACAACTGACAAGTGCAGGGAGCTAGACCAACCACTGAGATCAGACCACCATACCTCCACAGGTGTCTGCGGCGGCACCACCATGGGCAGTGCAGACACCCAGCACATCTTGTTCCTAAGCTGTCATTGTTGCCTCTAGAACTTCTGCACCACCTGCTCCAACTGTGTCAGATATATCTGCCCTGGGAGCTGTTGCAGAGCTGACAAGGCTGGTGTAGGATGTTATGGAGAGGGTCTTGGTACCCAAATTGGTAGAATTGAGATAGTCCTGCATTGAATAGCCAAGTTGATGCCCCGTCCAGCATTGCTCCAGGTGTCTGTGACAGGAGACAGTGATGACAGTTCTGAGGGTGAGAACTTGATTCTCATTGTACTTATGCTGAATGCAGATGCACCTATGATATACCCTACCTGTCCCCTATGTTGGTATCCCCCAACCATTTATTTTCATCACCATCCCTGTCTGTCTTGTATGTCTGCACCTGCTACCAAACATACCATATGCTACCTAACCCTTTTATTCTTTTTTTTTCAAACATCTTTATTAAATTTTCAGATATGACAAAGGCAATCTTACATTTATATAAATGAAAGACATACAAAATACCACTTTAGTTGCAAACAGCATCACAGGCACCATTGAAGAAACTGTAGTTGAAAACATTATACATCACTTATAAACCATCCAGTCATTGTCAGTTAAGCATTATATGGCTCATTCAAATCCTACGTCTTAAACCTCATTCCTGCTCTGCATATATTGTTCCCACAATTCCCATTTTTCCTATGTAGTTTGCTCCTTCCCTTTTCTTTTTTTTAAAACAGGTTTATTGTTTTAACATACAAGAGAAATATCATAACAATTTTATACAAGTAATTAAAAATAAATATGATTATAACATTCAACAAAACAACTAAAGTATTTACAAAGACATCCACTACAATCAGATCAATTAATTAAACTAAAATACCATGCTATTGAAATTAGGATTTTTTTAACAAATTTTGTAAATTATCCCATACAATATAATAAGATGTTTTTCTAGTTGTTCTTGACTTAATTGTGTTTATTTCCATATGGCACACTATATTCATAACATTTTTAAATTCATTGAACGAAGGAGGTGTATCTGAAATCCAATTTCTGGTTATTATTTTCCTAGCCACTGCTAAAATAGGCCATAACAAGGGAAGCTTAACCTTTTTAACACTTTGAGGTACAGGTGTGTTGAATAATATAAGAGATTTAGAAATAATGAAATTATCTGTAAAAAGAGCCTGCAAAAATTCATTAACTGATTTCCAGTATTCTTTCAATTTTATACAGTCATAAAACATATGGGCCCAGTCAGCATTAATTTCTACATTACATCTCTTACATAGATTATCTTGCTCCTTCCCTTTTCTAAAGATCCCAATTCCAGTTGTTTTATCTCTGTTACTATATTCACTACTTCTAGTAAAGTTGGTCTAGACTTTGATTTCCATTTTCTGGTAATTGCTTTTTTGGCAGTCACCATAAGTAGACTCAGCAAGGCTTTACTATGTCTAGGCAATTCCAATTCTGTAGCATAACTCAAAAAATCATCTCCCCAGTCAGTCCAATCCACTCACCCAGCATCTCTGACAGAGCAGTCTGCAGGGAATCCCTAAAGTCCACCAGCTCATTACACTCCCAAAAAATATGTTCCCATCTACCTCTTTCTTGCCCATCACACCTCCAACATTTGCTATCCACCTGAGAAAAAATTCTTTGGAGTCTACTTGGGGTATTAAAATACCTATATAAACACTTCCAGGCAAAGATTCAAAATCTTCTAGACTTTGTTGCATATTTGGGAGATAGACATATGCCCCCCATTGCCTCTTTGTGAATTGCTTATCCAGTCTCTCTTCCCGATCCTTTATAAGCTCTTCTGATTGATTCTTATAATTGCCATGCAATTATTTATATTCTTTACTAATTATTCCTTTTTAACAGCAGCTTCTGTTCTAGATTTTATTAAAAACTCTACACATGCTGGTCTTGCATTCAGGAGCCCCTTATTTCTTTTTCTTTGCCTATACTCTGATATCAGTCCTTGATAGGGAAGGCAATCTCTAACCTGCAGTCCAAATAAATTCTTGGCCTTTTCCTACTCTATTACCTTTACCTTTCTAGTTATTTGCTCCCAATACATTGGTTCCTTTGCCAGTTTCATCCAATAAATTCCAGCCCCCCTCTTGCCTATTATCTGTATCCCTGACCACAGTCATCCCTATCAGAAAAATCTCTTTTCTCCATTTTCATGCTGTTCGGTTCTAAGAATACTCCCTGCTATTTTATGAATATACTACTCTTTATGATTTTGGTTGTTCTCCTTAAGAAGTTTGCATCCAAAATCCCAATCTCTCCTTATTTCTTGAGCTTCATCCCTGTATCAGCATAATTCCTTTAGACTTTGAATTATAGTTTTCTGCTTGTGCTATGTACAAGAGCCTTAACTGTGTTGCTCTAAAATATCCCCTCAAATTAGGTAATCCTAGTCCACCTTATTCTATTAGTATAATCAGCTTATCCCTCTTGATCCTTGCTGTTTTCCCTTCCCAGATAAAATCCTTCAACTCTTTTTAATTGCTATCCACAACTTCTTCTATGGGTGATAAAGCTACGCCTGACCTGTCTATAAGACTAAAAGGACTAAAAACATAACCCCTTATTCTTAATCTCCTTCTCAAACATTCCCCTCTCTACAATAAAAAAATAAAAATCCCACATGTCCCACAAAAAAATACGCCCTATACATAGCTCCCCACTTCACCTATGTGTATGTCTTACACACCTGATTTGGTCCAATTGGCCACACATACTTATTGTTGTCAGCCTCCCCTGATGTGGTGACTGTCCAAATTCATCAAATTCTTTGTACAAGTATACAGTTATTTTGTAAAGAAGTGGATAGCTATGGTGCTCTCCCACCACCATCCTGCACATTCTCTATTCTTGCCCCTTTGCCTACCCTCTGCTTGCCCCATTTTCACCACTGTCCTATCAACCCCTTTTCACAACTTTAATCTGGTCAAAAAATAGAATCACACACAACATACATGGCCAGAGATGGCCCAAAAAAACCTTCAGTTTTTATCCTAAGCATTTGAGTAACAATTGGCACTACACATCACTGGTAAATGCTGGTAAATGGCATTTCACTTCCTAAGGCACAAAAATTAAGATTTTACCTTTAACTGCACTACTGCAGTTATTGTAACATAACTGCGCTTACCCTTGCTATGCTATAGGAATATAGAGCGTGATGGCACTATAAGGAACCAGTTACACTTATATGTTTATTAGGCTGCAGGATGTACTGTACACCTTATGAGATGCTGTAGTTTTCATTATTGTGATAGAACCTGATGCCGACATTCTTCCTTGTTTCAATTTTTTTCAGTGACACTTTAAATGTGTGAGTTTTACTATGTGAAGCATGCGTTTGTGAGTGGTGTGCTCAGACAATGCTCAGGTCTGTAGAATACTTTTTGCATAATGACAAGAGTTTGAATCCAAATGTTTGTCAAACACGTTTAATGTTTTTTTCATATGAATGTTATATGTGAAACTGTTGGCTATTAACCCACCATTATCCTGCTTATGTCTTAATCATTGTTCCACCATCCTAACCTTGCTTGTTCCCTATTTAACACCTTATTGTACAGGGCATGTCAGAATCATCATGATGACAAACCTAACAGCAATGGCCCATAAACAAAAATGTTATTCCGGCTGTCTCCCTCCCCCTCTCTCTCTTCTCCTCTTCTGTCTCATCGGTCTTTGTCATCAGTATTTGCACTATGCCTGGCACCAAGCAGCAACTCATGGTGAATAACATTTTACCTCATATGGCAAAAATTGGTGAGTTTTTACCTTCAGCTGCATTATTCTGTTACCCCTTATGGTACTGTGCTTAGCCTTATTGTGCTATGGAAAGGCAGACTGATAGCACTATGAGGAGACAGTTATTATCATATGCTGTACAGGCTGTAGGGTTGAATGTTTTCCATATGGGTTATTTCGATTATCATTACTGTTATGTAATATGCTGCATATATACTCCCTTGCTTCATACTGTTTTCTTTGTCTCTTCAAATGTGTGTGTTTTAGCTCATGGCATTTGCAATCCTTTTTGGTGTGATCAGCTAATGATCACATCTATAGATTGTTGATGCATATTAGTAAGTGTTTAAATCCCATATCAGGTGTAAAATTATGGACATTATCATGTCATCAAGTTTTGACCTGTTAAATTATGAATACATACGCTATTCCAACAGCAGTATCCTTCTTGGTCCTTTATGTGGTTCACAATCACAGCAACCCTGCTCATACCTTCCCAGCAATAAATGATAGACCACTGGTTAAAGCAGGGATTTATGGGGTGCCAGTTATACAACACTAGGCACAATTTACATATATTGCTCCTATATACATAGAACATGGTAGGATGAATTCTTTAGCATTACCATGCATTTTCTGAAGTATATGAAGTCTGGCACTTAGATGTATGTGATCATTTAGTGGCTGTAATACTCAGTGATGTGATAGAAACAAATACAGTTACATGTGTAAAACTACAGCATTCCTTAAACAAGTGGACAGTCAGCAAAAATTAGAATAGTGTAAGTATGCCCATGTATTATCCATATAATGAATACCTTACTTCAATAATCATGGCTTGTGTAAATGATGACATAGGAAAACATTAGCATGACACACACCTGTTATGAAATGACTGAGAAATCAGAACTGCCTATATGTCAGTACTTGTTATTTGTATGAAACTTGGCATGGAGAACCATAGCACACTGACAATTCCCATGTGATTCTGTCTAAATAATACATAAATGATAAATGATATATGCACTGTATAACTCGTTATACCTGAAAATTATGTAAAATGGTATGGGATCTTTGCACACAAACTTGCTGAGTGGTATTAAGTAGTGTCCAGCCATATGCTCGGCACATGTGCTTTGTATATACATTGCATATTGTACACAGATTAGAAAATATTCACAAGGGCACAACTAATGATCACATATAGAGATCATTAGCTAAGCAGTCAGGAATGCTTAGTTGTTGCTCCATTGTTTGACAGCTGTGATTATCATCCACAATTTACATGGTTAATACATCATATTGTTAATGCATTCATTGCAATAATTCCTCATGCATGCCCAGTATAATGATGTAGTAGAAGAGTGCAGTTTAGCACAACATAGATTGATTAATCAATGTTATAAGATAGTTTTTGTCATTTGTTCTCATTTGCCAAAACTTAATAGAACTAGCCTCAGGAAAGTTGGCTTTCCCAATGTCTGTGCAATGGAGTTAGTGACTGGAGGATAACAACACTTGTAACAGGCCAGTGCACAGGTGTATGTGAAATGTACATTTTCAACACTTCACTTAATAATAGATATTAATGTTTCACCTATTTGTGATTTATGTTAGTCTACTGTCATACAGGAATTACTAACGTGTTCAACAAGGCTTCTATTCAGAGGTATAGTTTGACAGACTTTCATATTTTGACGTGTATTGTATGGCAGTTGTAGCAAGAAGAACACGTAATATGATTGATTACACTCATACAAATGCATTATACTCAAATCATTTTAAAATGACAGGTGCTACATTTCCCCTTTAGCTGCTGTCATTATACAATATTGCTAGCATATTAAGTTGTTTTGGGCTAAGTCTTTTATGGGCTGTCTGTCACACATACATACATCATATTCATAGGCATATACTGACATTCCTACACACACAGCCAAGTTGTCAATCAATTGACTATAGGAGTTTATGTCACATAACCATGCCCTTCATTTAGCAACTACATATATCTCATATCTGTTATAGTTAGACATCTGTAAGTATGGATAGCAGCACGCTGTTCTGTTGATATGGTCAGTGACGGTTCTGTGTAGGAGTCGGGCCTTTCTGGACTGTGGTACATAAATACATGGCATGTAGGAACAGTCACACTTTCTGGCATTAACAGCATGCAGGTTGCTGCCACAAATAATTGTTTCCAGCATTAATGTTATTACTGGAATAATTTTACAGGTGTGACAGATTCTTCTCAGTATGTCCCCATTTTTACACACGTACACATTGTCATTGCAACTTCATCATTGTTTCCTTCATACAGATAAGGCAAGGAAATCATTTACATTTTGTCACCTGTATGTGTATTCAAACATCAATTAATTTCTTTGTAAATTATTTCCTTTGTTTACTTTCACATTATACATAACAATGCCAGTGAAGTTCCATAGCTGTGCACTAACTACAGTATATGCAATGCCCGCTACTGTATCTGCTTTCCTTGGCAACTGTTATCCCTCCTCTCAACTTAAATATTATTAATAAAGTCAATCACTTTGTTACACTGTAGCTTTGTCCATTTCATGTCTTTTGGTCAACATTTCCTTTTTTTAATCATGTAGTTGTGTTCCTGAACTGCCATGATTACTTCTATAGTGATCAATAATTATAATTACTGGTGTTTATACAGTAAACAATTGATGTACAAGTAGACTTTCACTTTTAACCTCCTCCTGCCTCTTAATTTATTTACTTCAGTTTGACTTGGCCTTGTATTGTACCATCAGCTTGTGCTCACTTACCGAGGTTTAGCATATTTACAACCTATTGCTTATACTGTGTTTTCAAGTCTGCCTGGGCCTCAGCATGGCCCCTAGCAGGTGTTATGGCCATGAACAGGTGTGCTCAATGTGCAGGGTTGCTTAATAGTTTGCATATTCAATAAGCACTGCTACTTGTCCCACTAAAATGAGTAAACAAGTAGCCTTAGAATGATGCATATATATTTGTTAATGAATTCTTGGGCTTCTTTTCACTGTGAACATTTGCTAATGGGAAAACAAACAAGCTAATATCTTTGCAGATGCAAGAATCTTACCATTTTTTCATGGCTTTCATAATTTTTGTCTTATTTTTGAAGTCTATTTGCTTGCAAAAAAAACTAGTTTATAGCTCAAGTCAGCAATCCCCAACCACCAGGCCATGGATCATTTGGTACCAGGCTGCACAGAAACGTTTAGGCAGAGAGTGAAAACAAAAAAAGTGAATGTGTATGTATGTATGTATGCGAGTGTGTTTATGTTTCTGTCTGCATGTATTAGTGAATGTATGTATGAAAGCAGAGGAGACTGTGTAAGACATCGAGAGAGACTGCGAGTGATCTTGTGTGAATGCGTGCATGAAAGCAGAATGTATCTGTGTGTGTGAAAGCAGAAGAGACTGTGCAGGTGTGTATGAGACAGTGAGCAGTGAGATCAAGCTGTTATTTTACACACACTAAGCAGTGCTTTTTCTGTTTATTGAGTGTAAAATACAAATAAATGAAAAAGAAAAAAAGTGTGTGTGTGTGTGTGTGTGTGTGTGTGTGTGTGTGTGTGTGTGTGTGTGTGTGTGTGTGTGTGTGTGTGTGTGTGTGTGTGTGTGTGTGTGTGTGTGTGTGTATTTTTCTGTCTGCATATGTGAGTGAATGCCTACATGAAAACAGAACAGACTGTGTGCTTGTGTGTGTGTGTGTGTGTGTGTGCGTGCGTGCATGTGCGTGTTTATTTATGAGTGAGAGACAGAGAAAGTGAGATCAATCCCTGGCAACAACAGCAGCATCATCAATTAAGAGGTCTGTGTACCTCTTGACCATAGCTCTTAACCTTTAACACAATAAGAGTGCAGTCCACCTCTTGGCACAAAATGTCTGGGCAAAGCCAAAAATAGTAGGGGGGACAAAGCCCCGAAAATAGGAACAAATTTTAAATATTTATCTTATAAACTTAAAAAGTTGATAGAATACAAGGTCTTATGTTACCATGTATTTTCTGAAGGATATGAAGTCTGAAATTCAAATGCCTGTCATTATATAATGACTTCAGTCATCACTTAATTGCCACAAAAATCCAGAAAACTACAGATTTTATGAGGAACAGACCAAAAATATGAGTGAAAAAATCTGGACATTCTGCGAAAATCTGGATAGTTGAGAGGTGTCAGAGTCAGGTATAATAGGGACAGATTTTAAATATTGCTCTTAGAATGTTGCAAGATTCAGGAAAAGGTTTCCATTAGGTTTGCTACCACTTGATCACACCTCTCAGCTTCTCACACAATTAATCTGGAAAGTGCCACAAATAATCGAGACAGATTTTAAATATTGCTGTTATAAACCTAGAAAGTTGCTAGATTCAGAATAAGGTTCCATTAGGTTTGTGTACCTCTCGACCATACCTGTCAACCTCTCTCACAATAAATCTGTATAGAGTGACAAATAATAGGGACAGATTTAATTATTGCTTTTATAAACTTAGTTGATAGAATAAACACTGAAAATCCTGCTTCCATTTCCAACATCCTATCTTTGTGAAGTGGGGTTTTGTACAATGAAAGCAACCAAAATGAAATTACAGAGTAGACTGGACATAAGGAACACACTTTGGGTCTCATTGTCTCCCATCACCCCTAGACGGGGCTGTCTTGTTGCAGGGAAACAAGCTCAGGGCTCCCGTTGATTCTGCCTTATGGTGAGTTGTATTTATTATGCACTGTACTATGCTTTATTTTTATGTGTTTGTGATGGCCAATTCGTGGAAAACCATCTTACATGAAATTGGTGCAAAAAAGGTTGGAGACCGCTGGCTTAAGTCAATGGCATTAATCCAGACATTCATGCTTGTATAAACAAAGGAAATCATCATCTTAATTCTACATATAATATAATATAAGCACTATACTTTGACACTGTACCCCTATCCCAGCAGCCCAAGATCACATTATATTAAGTTAAATGAGCTTTTGTCCAGCCTTTCTTAGTTTATTATTCTGTAAAACCTATATTTCTTAAAACTCAAAAAAGGTATTATATTTACTTTAATATATTTAACACGTACAATAGTCATTGAAAAGACCACCCCCCCAAAAAAAACACAAGCACACACTTTTAAAATGAATTTGATCTTCCAGGAAAAAATGTTCCGAACATAGCTGGATATAGTAGCTTGAATCTCACACTCGCCTCTTGATATTCCCTAATACTGGGATAAATTTCTTTCTCTTCCACCTGGTAGACTGTGAATAATCATTTTCCACAAAGACTCTGCTGTTTCCAATTTTTAATACCTTTCCCTTCCTCCACAGTTTTTTCAGCATCTACTCTTTCTGCTAGAATGATTGCATCTTTACTAATACAGGTCTTGCTTTCTTGTGGCCAGGTTTGGAACATACAATTAAATTCTGCTGTGGAACACCAGTTAATATGCTTATTTTACCTTCATAAAGTTAATACAGTGTGTTCCTTCCAGTTTCTCTAGTACAGCAGAAAATCTCATTTTTTTCTGTGAACTCTGTCTTCTAACACTGTTTTTAAATAGCTCTTTTGTGAAGTCTTGTATTCAGCCAACCTTTTCTTTATTTCAACCTCTGATTTTTGCAGTTTCATCAGTTCATATGAACAGCTAGTTAAAGTTTCATCTATTTTTTTCAAGCCTTTTGTTATTTGATAGAGTCCTAAAATGTTTCATTTATTTTAATCACCTCTGAGTACATTGGAGTTATTTTTCCTCTAAATTACTGGAAGCCAACTCTTGAACCAGCCAAAGTTTTCTTTTCCCCTTTTCTGGTTGATTGTCTTTCAGGTTCTCAAAATGTCTATGCTGGCATCCAGGCAGTGTATGTACTAGCCAATAACTGAATTTTACCCAAGTTTACAATTTCACTGGTGCTTTTTCTCATTTTCTCTTTTCACACCAAGCTGAAATTAAGCTGTTTTATCAACATACAGCCAACTTGGAAAGTCTTTCCTTATTCCCACTGTTATGCAATCTTGGAGTTAGTATATTTAAAGACGAAGAGGTGTTGGGATTCAGAGAAGCCTGGGGTGCAGTGGGGAGGGGGGGGGGGCTGGCTTCCCTGCAGAAAAAGATGTTTTATGCTTTTTCTTTTTTTGGGGGGGGGGGCATGGATTACTTTTGATTGCTCAAGTTCCAGAGAGGGAGCATTTCAATCAAATATAGTAACAATTTGCCTTTGATATCCCAGTTTTGACCTAAACTTGAAGAATTAATGATGCACAGAAAGACTGTCACCAGAAGTACAGTATCCTGTATACATTCCATAAGACACTCCAGGATGCACAATCCTGAAGTTTGACAGTCTAGTATTAAAACAAGTGAGTCAGAAGTAAACCATGGTGCAGCACCCTGGGGTTTGACAGCCTTTATTTAAAGAAGAGGTTCACATGAAACATCTCTTTACCATCTACAACCCTGTATCATTAAAGAGGTGAAGGGCCCATTGGTCACCACTACAAATGATGAACACACCTTGGCAAAACAATGTTCTTTTGAAAACCTTTTGCTTTGACAGCTTGAGTGTGACACATTCCATTTGATATTATCTTGTTTTTGAGCCAGACTGTGAACCTGACCCCTTTGAAAATGACAGGAAGACTGACTAGATTGTGTTTTGAAACTCCATGAGTTATTTTCTTTGCATGCAGATTTCCCACAGACTGAATAAGAGTGAATCCAGACCATAATGTTGGTATCTATTTTTATATACTAGTTTTGATATTGTATACTTTAAACATTCAATTTTATTCACAGCTTCATTAATGATTGAATCTAAAAATGTATTTTGCTGTTACAGTGCCAGACTTAACTGATGCCCGCAATTGTAAAAACTGCCATTGTCATCCCCTTGCACAAAAGTGGTGCCACTACTGACCCAGGAAACTATTGCCCCATTAGCCTGACAAGTCTGATCTGTAAAGACATGGAATGTATTATTGGGAATCTCATAAACAAGGACATAGGCAATCTCCAAGCACTTGACCCCACCCAATTTGGATTTGTCAGGGGCAGATCTTCCCTACTGAACCTGGTTGACTTCTTTGAGACTGTACTAAGACCCTGGATGAGGGAAAGTCAGCACAAACAGCTTACCTTGGCTTGGCCAAAGTCTTTGATACAATCCCCCACTTGGGCATCATCAAAAAGCTAACACAACTTGGCATAAATCCCTATCTCTTCAGGTAGGTGGCCAACTGGCTCACCGTTAGGACCCATAAGGTCAAAGTAGGTGCCACCACCTCCGACAGCAGACCTTTCACTAGTGGTGTTCCCCAGGGATCTGTCCTTGGGCCCCTATTGCTTGGCATCTACTTCTCAGAGGTCTAGGCAAACACAAAGGGCCTGTGGCTGACCAAGGTTGTGGATGACTGTAAGTTGGGTGCTGTCATTGACTCCCCAAATAATGGTAACATACTGCAAGAGGGTCTTAAAGCTACAAATAACTGGTGCCAAAGTCACAGCCTTACGTTAAACTAAAAAAAAATTTATTATCATACCATTCAGCAAAAACATAGCCCCTACTGATTACCACATCAATGGCAACCCCCTAAGCACGCAACCTGTGGTGAGAGACCTGGGTACTCAGGTTGACAACAATCTCACGTTCAACCATCATGTGGCAGCAGTGGTCAGAAAAGCTTTTACTTGGTTCATCTCAAAGGTTAAGGGATAGCATCCAGAAAATGGAGGTTATTACCTCTCTAGAGACTCCTCCCTCATTAGGCCTATAATTGAGTACAATGCCCCATTTGGTATGTACTTCTCGAAACACCTGCACCAACTGGAAATGCCACAGAAATACCTCACAAAGAGAATCCATGGCCTCCAACACCTGTCCTATGTGGACAGGCTCAAATCACTATCACGCTATTCAATATCATACAGATTGCTCAGAGGTGATCTGTGTCTTGCCTACAAGGCACCCTACCTTACTAGAGGTGCTCCATAACCGTAAGTCTAACTCATTGCGCATTACCTGCTCAATAGGCCTACATCTAATATGCAACATCAACAAAACCAGTTGGAGAGACAGGTTTGTCTCCCAGAGGCTGCTCCTTCTCTGGCATAGACTTCCCATACATGTCAGAGTACCTTGCTGACCCTCTTCAAGCACAACCTTGATGAGTGGATGGGAAACCACAAATTTGTCCCAGGGGTTCCACCTTTCTCCCTCATTGACAGGGGGCACAGGTGCTGACTGAGTGTTCTTTTTTGGGGATAAACTCTTGGCTAGGCTTATAAGGGCCCCAAGGCCATTAGCCTAGTAACCTCCTATGATACTATGATATGTAAAGATTTTGAGTTAGACTGTAATGAAGAAAACAAAAACTCAGGAAAAGTTTAGTCTGAACTGTCTAGGATGGTACATTGGTGCTTTGCCCAGCACTGCAACCTCATAATACTAGCTTCTCTACTTTTGTTCTTGGCTGTGGCACCTTCTGTGTGGAGCCTACACATCCTCCATGTGTCCACGTGGGCTTTTACTGGTGCTTTTCAACCCACATCCCAAAGATGTACAGAGGATGAATTGGAACCCCTCTGCATTGCCCATAGGTGTGCATCCTCTGTGAATATGTGTGTTTGGGGATTTCCTCAGCTGTGTTAGCACCTTTTTCAGGTTGAATTTCTGTCTGCACCCAGCACCAGGACAGACTATTGCTCCTCTGTGACTTAAGAACAACAGTGGCTAATCACTATGCTTTAATAATTAATCCCTTCATGTCTAAGATATATATATATATATATATATATATATATATATATATATATATATATATATATATATATATGGGTTCACTACGTAATACCGAAATTCCACAATCCCGAGAACAGAGGACCAGACTCTTGAGATTGAGGAATCTCGAACTAAAAAACAAAAAGTAAAACATAAAATAAATTATTCTAACATTTATGCAGGGGGTGGGTGCCCCTTGCAACTTAAATATACCAACTCCAAGATCGCACTACAGTGGAGTGAATGGAAAACTTTCTGTTCTGCACTGTACAACAATCCCTATTCACTGTTTGATTCTCACATGAGGTAATTGGCTAGGCTTGAAATTGGCTCACAAGAGCAGTTAGCCTAGTTCTAACCTATGAATCTATAAATCTATGAATCAAGATTCTGGTTGTCGGTATTCAGAGTCTCAGGACTGTGAAATTTCGGTATTACGTAGTGAACCCATAGATAGATAGATAGATAGATAGATAGATAGATAGATAGATATAGATATGGGATATATTCAGTTGGAAGAAATAGCTTTCATCAAAAAAGGGAGTCAAATGATGGTCTTTTACTTTTTTTGCTCTCTTGTAATGTTTCTGTATGAAACAGTGAGATTATCAAACAGTGTTGGTAAAGGAATTTCTCTTTATCCCCACTGTTGTGCAATCTCAGCATTAATATATTAAACATGCATTGGTGTGTGGGGAGGGGTACAGGGGCATTTACCCCTCCCTGCATAAATGCTGCATTTAATGATGACCATACACTTTGAGGAAATGCATTTTTCAGTGAATGTTTCCTGCTATAATTTTCATCCACATATGTAGGGTTTTCTTGCTTATATTAGACTCAAGTTTTTAAAGGAAAGATTCTCTCTCAAATGTTGTTAATTTTAAATGATCTCAGAGTGTAATGTCACATAGATGTCATTCAGTGCTTAGAACTTCCTCAGCTCCTTTCAGTTTTTCATTTCCACAATTTCTTTTAGATCATGACAGATTCATTACTTATTTTTTTAACCTATTCAAATCTCACATTGTTTCAGAAAGGGATTTGCTTCAGCATGAATGGCCTATACTAGATTTCAGAGATTATATAATTTTCATATTGACCTCTGGCCACAATTTCATATCTTTTGACTATGTTTTGTTTAGCTCAATAAGATATTTTAAACAGCTAAAGTGAAACGTTTTCCCAGAGTTATCTACTGGAGAAGTCTTTATATGAAGAACAGGGATGATACTACAACACCAAATAAACAACTTGTAAATACTCTATTTTTTGGATAATGAAATCTTACTTTTATCCATTTCACTACAAAAATAATTACAGTCAAAAACCTACAGGGAAGCTTTTATTTGATTTACTAGCTTTTTCAAGTGACAACTTTCACTCTTAAGAAAAACACCAAAGCCATGGGGGGGGGGGGGGGGGTATTCAGAATCACATAACACACCATGCAATCCTGTTTCAAGCAGGATTGTTCAGTGTATTATGAGGGAGAAATTCAAAGACTACGTTAGGGCTACAGTGGTATTAAACCTATAGCAAGTAGTCTTACAGCATTCTTTTGGATAACACCTTACACAAAGGTGGTAGTCCAGGGTATGTCTTATAGGTTCATAGGTAGGTACTAGGCTATCAGCCCGAGGGCCTACGTAAGCCTTGCCAACAAGGTTCCCTGGCTTACGCCACCCAAGAAATTTATTTTACTGTGCCACCGTCGAGCAGAGACACAGAAGTGTTCCTCGGGGTGTATTTCCTATTTCCCATCCACTCATCAAGATTTTTCTTGAAGAGTGCTAATGAAGAACTTTGCTTGACATAGATGGGTAGCCTGTTCCAGAGTATGGGAAGTCTCTGAGACAGGAATCTATCCCTCCAGCATGTCCTGTTTATTGTGGTGACGAGGTTTAGGTCCCTAGACCATGTAGCTCAGAGGGATTGGGATTTCTTTAGGTGTAGCATGTCCAACAGCTCTGGGTTTGACATAGCTTTATATGTTAGGCAGGGATCACCTCGGAGTAGGCAATATGCTACGGAGTAAAGCTGGAGTTTTTTGAGACGGTTAGTGTAGGGCATCTGTTTGAGGCCAGTAATCCTCTTTGTGAGGTACTTCTGTGACCTTTCCAGCTGCTGCAGATGTCTTGTGAGGTACATTCCAAAAGGGGCGTTGTGCTCTATAATGGGTCTAATGAGTGTTGAGTAGAGGGGAACAATGACCTCTTTTTTCCAGGATGAGAACCCTTTCATGATGAGGTGTGTCACGTAGAAGGACTTCCTGACTATTGTGGCGATGTAACTATCAAAGGACAGACTACTGTCCACCTGGGTCCCAAGGTCTCTTATCACACATTTGGTGTTAAGTAGACTGCTATCTATGTAGTAGTTCATGGGTACAGGGTTTTTACCAAAGGGGATGACAATGCACTTTTTGGCATTGAGCTTGAGGCCATGGCTCTGACACCAGGCATCTGTCTCAGCGAGACCCTTCTGTAGGATTTCCACATCATTTGGGGACTCGACTATGGTTCCTAGTTTACAGTCATCTGTGAAATTTATTATCCAGAGGCCTTCTGTGTTAGCCTGTACTTCAGAGAAGTAGATACCAAACAGGAGAGGTCCCAGGACTGAACCCTGTGGTACTCCATTTGTCACTGGTTTGAGGTCAGATTTGGTGTGTGCAACTTTTACAGTGTGGGTTCTGTCAGTGAGCCAGTTGGCAACCCATCTTGTGACATAGGGATTTATACCAAGTTTAGTGAGTTTAGCTATAATTCCAGAATGGGGGATTGTGTTGAAAGCCTTGGCGAGGTCAAGATAAGTTGTGTGAACCACCTTACCCTCATCTACAGCTTTGGTAACTGCCTCAAAGAAGTCGATCAGGTTCAGGAGACATGATCTGCTTTTCACAAACCTGAACTGGGTGGGATCCAGAGTTTGGAGGTTACCAATGTCTTTGTTTATGAGTTCCATGATGATACTTCCATGGCCTTGCAGACCAGGCTCGTCAGCCTAATAGGGTGATAGTTCCTGGGATCAGTGGTGGCTCCCCCTTTTTGGAGTGGGATAACTGTTGCTGTATGCCATTCAGTGGGCACAAAGCCTGATGTGAGGCTATGACTTGAACATGGTGCTTAGGTGGGGAGCTGGTTCCTTCTGAAGTTCGTATAAAATGCAACCTGGGATGCTGACAGGTTCCATGAATGCTGTGTTTTTGGCTTTAGAGAGTGCAGCTTTTACCTACATAGTTGTGATTACAGGGACTCTGCATTCTTCCTGTATAGATATGGGCCCTTTAGGGGGTGGGGGGTGGTGGTAAAGTTAGCACTGAACCTATCTGCCAGGATGTTGGCAATATCAGTTGGTTCTGTAATTTTCGTGCTGTTGTGTTGTAACTCAGAGCAGATCTGGGTGTTGCCATTGAAATTCTTGACATAGGTATAGAATGCTTTGTGGTTGTCCTTAGAATCAGTGGCGATTTTGTTTTCATAGCTAGCTTTGGAGGATCTTATAAGGGATCTCAGCTTCTTACTGAGGCTGACCAGGGAGCTCCTCCACTCATGGGATTTTACTCTCTTTTGCAACAAATTCTTCCTTCTGTTGTATAGTTTGTTTGTGGCAGGGGGCCACCAGAATGGCTTCCTTTTATTGGAAGATAGCGTCTTGGTTCTGTTTGGGAAAGCACAATCCATGCACTCGTGTAAGTGCTTATAGAGTGCATGTGTGTAGGATTCAGCAGTCGTAACTGTATTGTCCATCTGCATGGGTGTCATGAATTTCACCACTTCTGTCTTAAGAAGCATGAAGTTGGCTTTGGAGAAATTTTTTACAGTGGTTTCCTTAATGGGGGGTGGGGGTGGGATGTGGATATCAAGGGTGATTAGCTTATGGTCGGATCGGACAAACGAGGAGTTGACTTCAGGTGTGGAACACTGGTCATTCATGTTGGAAATGACTAGGTCTAGGATATTGTTGCCCCTGGTGGGGGGTAGTGCAAATTAACCTTGTGCCATGTGTCCTGATGAGAACACTGTTGTAGAACAGGTCAAAAACAAGCTGTTGAATTCTATTAAATAAGTGAAAAAATAGCAATGTGCACCATGATTTTATGGTGTATACTCACTGCTCTCTATAGCAGGTGTAGGAGTGATACCACCTCAGCAAGTAAAGACTACAAGGCTGTGTGTGTGTGTGTGTGTGTGTGTGTGTGTGTGTGTGTGTGTGTGTGTGTGTGTGTGTGTGTGTGTGTGTGTGTGTGTGTATATATATATATATATATATATATATATATATATATATATATAGGGGGAGCATTTAACATAGTTGTTCAAACTACAGACATGCAAATGAGTCACCAATCAATGCTAGCTCAATGGGATTATTTCATGTCTCTGAATCAGTTTTTATCACTGTAACGCTACTACAACTCACCAGGAAAGCACTAATAGTGCTGTGATAATCTCCCTGAATACCCTCAAACAGTAATATAGGTTGAATGTTTTTATATAGTACTTTAATAAAACTTATTCATAATAACCCTTGGAAATCAAACACTTATTATAAAAGAAACTTTAGAAAATGTGATGAAAGCCATTAATCCTAAAGTAATCTGGGGTACACAAGCCAAGATTAAGTCAGGAACTAATACATTAAAAACTGTAATTGTACATAATAGTCCTGTATATGTGAAACAGTGGATACAAAGAACAACTGATAAAATTCATAAAAAAAAACAGATAAAATATATGTAATATGTAAAATTAATGAGATCTAATAATGTACTCATTGTGTCATCTTAAGGGTGTAAGTTTCAAAACACATTTTATATTCGTCTATTAGTTAGGACCCAGGGGGTGATCTGCTTGTTACCCGAGCTGCCAACTGAATCTGTCCACTTCTAACAAGAAGTTGTGTTCCCCGCCCTAATCATCTGCCTGAACATGGTCAGAAAAAAGCAATCAAACCAAAATGGAAATGCATTTCAAGCCTAGATTATTTGAAAAAGTCCACTAATTCTTTGTAAAGAGAATAATTAGATGGTAAGCTGTTGGGGAAGTTACTAATTCTCATTCCATGGGTAGTATATGTACACTCACACATTCCACTATTGATACAGCAGTGTGGCTCTGTTGTTACACTCACACATTCCACTATTGATACAGCAGTGTGGCTCTGTTGTTACACTCACGCATTCCACTATTGATACAGCAGTGTGGCTCTGTTCTTTAATTTAGCCCACCCAAATAAGGCAACACTGCAAATGTAACTCCTATATTATGTTGTATGTAGCAGGTTGTATTTGTTGTGATGTAGCCGTTGTAGAAAAACTGGTAATAACGTTTTCCCAAAACATATGAGCACCTATATGCTACAGGTAACCAGGAATGAATGGTCAGGATTCACAGATATTTACCATGGGCCATAGCACAAATTAACACAGGCAGCAGCACCTGCAACATTTTGGAGATTTGGCCATATCGATAGCATAGTAACACAATTTGAAAAAATAGAGCAGTATGCAGCACATACAACTGACTGCATAATTAGATTAAAATGAGGACGGAATGCCATGCAAATGAGGCACATAGATTATGCAAATGATGATATGATAGAGCAACTCTGAAACATATAAAACAGGCATGCAGCACCAAAGTGCAAACCTATTCTGAATGCTGGAGCTTTCTGTTGTATGAGTATGCTAGGAGTAGCAGTAACTGTTCTGTACAATATTTGTTACAGTCGACTACTGATGCCAGTGACTGTGGCACAGCATGCCACAACCATCCATGCCATCTCTGAAGGTACCGGCAGGACCTTACATACCAGTACCTCACAGATAAGTAGATATTTAGACTGATCTTGGTGGACAGGAAGATAATGTGATAGCAAGTCAAACCATGTTACCCAGAAATGGAATAAATGATGTTTATAGAGTGCCCATCTGAGTGAATGTAAAAGTGTAGGCATTGTTAATTGTCTTAGCTGTGGGGACCTTCCAGTAACCTATAGGGGGCATGTTAGGCATTCCACATGCATCAGCCTTCTGTATCCTACACCAGTTCCTCAACATAAAGTTGCAGCATGTGGAGGAACATATCTGGTTGCCAAGGACTGCAGAGGAGAGCACCACAGCTGTGTACACGATTTACAGCATAGTCCATTTCTCTAAGGTCTTAAGCCATAGACTATGCACACATTGCCATTAATGCCCAACTGCTCCATAGGACTGAACTGCATCAGTAGGAAGAACTTCTATTTTCTCAACTGCAAGGTAGACTGTAATGCCAAGGGCATTATATATAATGTGTCTGTGTGTCACCCTGGCAGTTCTGTGGTTTACACATATGACACATGTCTGGCCTACAGAAGAGTAGCTTAGTCAACTAGTGCCCTGGGCTGGTACCTCCTCCACTCTTCAAGAGAAGAGCATAAAAGCACTTCACTGTAGTAAGTGAGTCAATGCATTGTAAGGCCGCCAAGTCTTCCACTGAAAAGCAACAAAAAAAAAAAAATGGGCGTTCCATCTTCTAGCACACCAACCAGGTGCCAGGTTCAGATTCAGGTGCATGACCAAAAATAGAAGGAGATAGCATGCTTAATCCAAAGCAGGAACACAAATAACCAAATCAAGCACTGCTTGATGTGCTTTTAAGGTTTTTTGTAAATTGTACTTGAATATTCATAAGGTTTTATGTAAATATTTTATGACACTGGTTTAGCACTAATTGTATTATTGGGCAGATGTTTTCATTAGCTATTTGTTTTTAATTGAGTATATTTAAATAATAACATGATTTATGTTCTTTATTCCTCTGAAGAAGTCTATGCTTGCAGGATGAAAATGCACTTGTACACTTTTAGTGTTAATGTTTTTGAGTGTGTTTCAGAGGTGCAGCGTTGGTGTGCTCTGTGGAGCGGTGCTTGATTTGGTTATTAGTCAGGAGCATGACACGCCTCTCCCTCCTGCCCTAGCCATTAAGGTCCCATTTCTGTGCCCTGCCCCAACCCTTTGTGTACTGCCTACACTGAGTGCTACTGTGCTCATATTTTAGTTAAAAAAAAAAACAGTCTTCCTTTAAACTGTAGCAAACAGCAGCTACAGTGCTCAGGTTTTAGTTAAAACAAAACTGTAGCAAACTGCTTGTTACAATTTAGCAAGAAGTTGCTACAGTTTAGACCACACACCAAGCTCTACAGCTCTCAGGTTTGACTGCAATTTAAAGCCAGTATTGCTTCAATGAATGATTGGGATTGGCTGGTCGCACAACCAACACTGAGTGCCTGGGGCAGTTGCACTTCTCTCCTTGTCCTACCTATGCTGCTGCTGGCCTATACCAATGTTTATGCAGGGGATTTTCCTCAGGGTCATCTTATTGATTGGTCCATACATAGGTCGGTTACACAGGGCAGTATACACAAATATGCTTTGGAACCATGGATGATGAACCTATCTGCAGCACCCAGACCATGGCAGCTATGTTGTACAACACAGCCCATCTAAGAATTCCAAATCCAGCCCAACAAAAAGGTGAAGCAATAAAGCCCTGAGAGGACAAACTTGGATCAAATGTTTAATACATAAACACCATTAATGCTCACAAAAATACATTTTTGTTTGACGTACACTTCATCAGATGCAAGCTTGAATTAAACTCCTACTATATATACTATTTCTCTTACATATCAACCAATGAAAAGTGAACCAATTAATGAATTAATTGTTACAACCTAAGCTGAAAAACACATGTATACCTGGCATTTAGGAACCAAAACTGGTTATAGATTATTAATTTTACTGAATAAAAACATAAAACATCCAACAAATAACAACACATTGATTTAAAACCTATTTAAAATACATATGTCACTATATGTGAATGTAAAAATGTTAAATTAATTTAAAATACAAGAACTGCAATTATCAAAATGAATGTTCTTCCCAGAATATTATATATACTTAGAGCTACACAACTTAGAATCACGAGGAAATTTTTTAAACAGCTTCATATAGGACTAGGGAGATTTCTTTGGGAACCTAGGAAAACGAGGATAACATATGAGAAACTGATGGCTCCAAATAATAGAGGAGGTTTAGATTTACCAGATTTTGAAACTTATTACTTGATAATTAATGCCAACAGAATCTTAAGGGTGATTCACTTTGATAGAGGCAGTCTGAAATGGGCGCCAAAATGGCTGGTCTTAACCTACAGACATGTAACTAAAGTGGGAATCAACTGTAAAGCTCTACCCTTTCTGAATAGAGGAACACTCAGTAAATATGACTTAATGGAACATATTAAAAGTTATGTAACTTAAATTCAAAATCTTTTTACCTCATTAAACCTACTAAAATATATGATGTTGTTTCAACCATTTCACAAGAACCCAAATTTAGTAATTGGGAATAAGTTGATAGACTTACAAAAATTCCCCCTAATAAAGGATTTAATTGTATTGGATCTCTACCCCTTTCTTGGGCTATCAGTTCACGATATTTTAAAAGAGAAAAGTCTTCCTATTTCCTATTTAATTATCATGAAACAACTTAAAGATCTGGCTATAAACTATTTTAATAACCTTGATTTTAATGAAGAGAAATTAAATATATGTCATAATCTGTGGGAAGCTCTGATACAAGATAAAAAATATATAACTACTTCATATAAACTGATAAAAGAGATGAAATACAATAAACATATTCTCTTATCGAATTATTGGAGGGAAAAATTAATATTAGTTGACGACAGCAAGATCTTGGAAGCATTTAATCTAACATTAAAGTCTGTGTCCCTTCAGAAATTACTATTCACACAATTGATGATATTTAACAATGCCTACTATACCCGTCTTATTCTTCATAAATTTGACTCAAAGAACTCGCCTAAATGTCCATATTGTACAGACCAGACAGCTGACTTGTTTCACATGTTCTGGAGTTGCAAATGCATTTTTAAACTTTGGAATTCATTAAAACTTGAATTACAGAAAATGGGATACCAGCATTCAACACTCTCTTGGGAATTTATGATCCTACATATTCCTCCAGATAACTTAGATAAATCAAAAAAGATCATAATCATGAATATTTGTTTATTAATGAAACTATACATAGCTTCAAACTGGTTGAACCCGACTCAGACATCTTGGGAAAATTTTAGAATATTAGCAATTAGACACATATTAGCGCATAAATTGTTAATCAATGACCATAAGAAAAGCATAAATAATATAAAAATATGGGAGCAAATCTTCAATATTCTGTTGGCCTAGGGGTTCTTATCCACTATTACTCAGGACACATATTTATAAGACTGATTCAATCTTGGATTTGACATAAATCGTAACAATAATACAGACTGTTGACTTTTTCATGTTGTATTTCTTTTTTAATAATTTGTATTAATATATAATGCTTATGTAACTTTTGGAAGCAATCATGTATATATTGTATATATTTATAGTGTGTAGTTATGTAATTGAAAAACAATAAAAGACGGATTATTGAAAAAAAATTAATTTAAAATAAATTTAAATATTTATCTGGGGAAAGCGCACCATCTTGTGGATTGTTTCAAAATTGCAATGCACTTGAATATACATAAAAATACCAAAGTGTTTGAATGTGAACACAATCTCAAAGTGAATAAAAAATGCTTTAAAACAATTTTTTTTTAAAAAGATTTAAACAGCATGTAACTAATAAATTACATCAAGGACCACAATGTATATTGTCTCAGTTGTACCACAATCAAATCTACTTATAATTTGGTTGCTCTAAGCTTCAAGAGGGAGCTTATGGAAATATGGACATTCAATCCAGACTTTTTTTAGCTTCCAAGGTGATCTTCCACCATAGCTCCTTATATTCAATAGTTTCTTCCCATAGCCCCCCCCTCGAAGATTTTAATCCACCTTCACCAAGGTGAAAAATAAGTAATTGGCACTATCACACTCTAGGCTATGCTTGTACAAGGCATTAGTGTCTTTTTATTTGATACATCATATGTGTGTTCATATATTATTTTTCTTAACTTTTGTTTCATTTTACCTATGTAAAACGCATCACAGAGCTGACCCTTGGTCAAATAGACAAGCCCGCTACTGTCACAATTTGTAAATTCCTTGCTTTCCAAGAGTCTATTTCTACATTGCAAATACATATTCTCATTGTTATAGTCAAAGGCACGTTGGGAACAATGCCCACATTTAAACATTCCTTTCTTCTTTTTATTCCTTGTAACACCATCATCAAAGTTACTTTCCTAAAGATTTTTCAAATTCCTAGAGTTTTTGTAGACAATTTTAATGCTTTCCTTTTTTATTTTGTCCAAGTCCATAAGGGCTACAAATCTACCCCATTCATTGTTAATAATACCCCTTACCATGGTGGACCCAGCATTGAATTCCAATATTAAAGCCCTATCAAAAATTTCCACCAAGCCTGTATTAACAATTTTCGTGACTTTAACATCCCTTTTGCCTAGGATAGGTTGATATTTTTCCATTCTACCTTTCAAAACCTCATTTTCTACTTCAAGCAACAAATGATCCGGATAATTCCTAGATTTAAACATTTTTCTTAACAATTCCATTTCCTTGTCAAAGTCCTCATTTTTGGATGTCATCCTAGAGCCCCTTATATATTGTCCTTTGACAATATTTTTCTTGTAATGCTTAGGATGAGCACTATCAAAGTGTAGATAGGAATTGGAATATGTTGGTTTTCTGAAAACCTTGAAATTAAACATATTGTCACACTTATATATCTCCACATCCATATATTGTAAATTGTCTTTACTGGTTTTGTGGATGAATTCTAAGAAAACAGTACTATTGTTAAGGTATTCTATAAAGTAAGCCACTTCACTTTCTGGGGCCACCCACAAAATCACTATATCATCCAGACATCTCTTGTAGAGAATCCAATTCTCCTTGTAGATGGAATCCACTACATACCTCTCCTCCCACCTGGCCAAAACTAGATTCGCATAAGTGGGGGCACAAGCTGCACCCATTACTACACCCTGTATCAGGTGAAAAAATTCACCTTTAAAACACACAAAATTGTATCTCAGGACCAGGTCCAAAAGCTGCATAACAACCACTTTTTCATCCAGGGACAAGTAATTTTCTTTTCATAAAAAATTTCTTCTAGTACATTCAAACCTTCCCTATGAGGTATTGAGGAAAACAAATCCACTATGTCAATGGTAAGGAAAGTTAAGCCTTCATTATATTTCTCCTGACTCAAACACCTTAAAAAGTCCCAGGAGTCCTTTAGAATGTTCTTTTTTTTCTAACCATAAGCCCTTTAACTTACTATCCACATATTTGGCTAGAGGCAATGCTTTGGACCCATCCGCAGAGACAATGGGCCTCAGTATGGGGGTCTTTCCCATTTTTGTGTGTCTTGGGAATCCCAAAAATAGTGGCTATTCTAGGCTTTTCTACCTTAAGGTAATGGTACGTTCTTTGGTCAATAGAGCCTTCTACTAATAGGTCCTCCAAAATCATATATATTCTATGATACACAATGTTTATCTCATTTCTGGATACAGTTACATATTTATTCGGGTCCCTTAGAATGTCATTCATTTTTCCTTCATATCTAAAATCATCTATAAGGACCATCCCCCCACCTTTGTCCGGTTTCATAACTTTTAAATTTTTATAATTTCTTAGTTCATATAAAACTTTTATTTCATCTGGATCCAAGTTGCTTCTATATCTCACTTTGTCATACTTTTTTCTGATTTTTTTTTTCCACAATACCTTCAAAATTTTTAATTTGTGGGTGTAACGGTGGGTTATAAGTACTTTTTCTTACCAGTCCTTCACGTTCTACCTTGGAGTCCTGCTCAAACAATATTTGGAAATGAATTTTTCTTGTAAAAACCTTAATATTCATAAGTGTTTTGGCCAAGTCACCTTGTCTTAGGGGTATAAACTTAATCCCCTTGGATAAAAGTCCAAAATGGTCCTTAGTCAAGATTACAGAGCTAAAATTATAAATACTAAAATCACCATATGTGTATCTAAAAGATTGATCTCTTTCTCTTCTAAGTCAGGGTGGGTGATATTATTTAATACCTCCCCCTACCCCACAAAAATTAGAAAGCTGTTGTTGCTGGTATTCATTCCTATTTCTGATTCTCTCTGATCTACATAGTGGGAGATACTCAGAGATGTCATCCAATTCTGACACTAAATCACCAGCTCTTGGTTCCTCATTGTTATTACTTTTCCACTCCCCATTATTGTTCCTTAACCCAAAATCTCTCTCCAGACTTTGGTTTTGGATAACTAGTATTGTTTTGGTATTCTAAAATGTCATGCTCTAATTTTTTAAATTTTTCTTTTTATCAAATCATTACATTGACCATCCATTTCCTTTTAATATTATGATATTTTTTTCCTTTTCAGCAGGAATAGTGAACATTAAATCTTTTTTAATACTTTCATTCTCAATCTCAATTTCACTCATTAATTTCCCATTCACTCTACTGTTCTCTTCAATAATTCAGTTTAGTACATCAAGCCCACATCTGTTAAATATTTTTATTAAATCCTGGTGAAAAACACTGCCTGGAACCACATTATTAGGATACTTCCAAATTCTAAGTCCCTTAGGCACTATACTTTGAGAAATACATTCTTTCAAATAACTATTCTCTATGGCAATGCTTTTACATTTGAAAATACGTCTTTCCAGTTTGTGTAATAAGTTTTTAAAAGTGTCTGTTTCAGGCCCCATAGCTACAGTTCTGTTTTTAAAGTTGGAAGAAAAACTAACCTGGAGCCATTCATTAAACTCAACCTGCACATCGTTACTTCTGGAATCTACATTTCGTTTCTCTTGTCCAGATGAAGCAGGTGACACACGGTTTTCATTACACCCATTTCCCCCCTCAGTCAGTCTAAATATCCCGGGGGTTTGGTTGAAAAAAGAATCATTGCTGTCTGAGCCTTCTCCTCTCCAGGCAGCTTCCCTGTGATCCCTGTTTCCTTCAGAAGCCATTTTTTCCCGCCGTTTTGTTCCAAGGTTGCCAAGCACTTCCTGGTTCCACCCCTCATGTATAGTAGACACCAGCTCCACCATCGATTGGCTGAGGGGTGTAAGTAAGTCAATCTACTGGGTGAGCTGGCCAATCAACTTCCTGGCTTGGCCCAGCTCCTCCTTGCAGTTGCTTTCCATAGCCTCTCTGCTCGTTTCACCATCCATGGCAGCAAAGAAAACACTAGTAAATCAAAATAACTACCAAGTGGGCTAAAAGTTCACCAAGAATTCCAAATCCAGCCCAAGAAAAAGGTGAAGCAATAAAGCTCTGAGAGGACAAACTAGGATCAAAAGTTTAATACATAGACACTATTAATGCTCACAAAATATGTTTTTATTTGACATACACTTCATCAGCCCATCTAAACATACTTAATGTCATTGTTCATATGTTTGGACAGCAGAAAGGATACTTCCACTACTTTGTCATATTAGGCAGGGCACTGCAGTATGTATCAAACTCCTGCAGCAAAATCTTTGTAGTATATGCCCTATTGCATAATGTGAACCTATAGAGACACTTACAGCAACAGGGAAGCATCCCAGCAGGGCCCAGCAAAGCAGTAGCACTATAGCAGTGGAAGAGCAGGCTGTAGTGTCCAATGACAATGAGACAGCAGTGGTACCTCATGTCAGCTGCAGGCTGGAGCAATACATTATATGGCACTGGTAAAGAGGTGGTATCAGTCTACATGGGCTATGACAAAGACAACACCAAATAAAATTGTACCTGCGTTATCACATCAAGGCTATGAGAGGCAGTGCAAGGACTCGCTACACTGTTTATCAGACATAGCCATAAGCATGGTAGATTAAAGGTGGACATGGCACACTCCTCATCACCTGCACTTTGGTTAGGGAAGGAGCAGTGATAGCTGAGAACAACACTATCATTTAAGATAGGTCATGAGAGGTAAATGGAGTAGCCACTTACCCTATTAGCAAGTTGTTAGGAGTCATGTAAATACTAGGCTATCAGTCTGCAGACTATTACAAGCCTAGCTACTAACCAGAGGTCAGAATCAAACTCTGTATCTTGTTTCTGTGAGTTAAGGACCTTAAACATTATGCAAACCTTTCCGCACGTGGATCACATCTTCCAGTGGTGGGTTGAACTGCTGTATTATGACAGATGGTGAAGCCTACTACAGAGGCCTGCAGTCTCAAGGTATGATGCAGTATGTGACACTGAAACTGTAGAGCTATGGGATCAAGTGCATCCACCCTGATGAGATACCAATGTTAGGAGCCTACGAAGCTTCATCATTAATGTCATAGATAATGGCCATGAACAGGCATGGTGCAGTGGGTGCCCACAGGTGATGATAAAGAGCAGAACATAAGAACATTTATAAGCAGCCTGATGAGAGTCCCAGGTGATGAACCTGAGGTGTGGACTGGTTATGACCCTGAGATCTTCAAAAACTGGTGTGGCAGACTGTATGGCCATAATGATCTGTATATTGTGGTCAAGACTGGCATGTGCATGGTCACCTCACATTCAACCTCTTCCCACTCGCACAGTACACAGCCTTCAAAGACACTATTGCATGCATCACACTTACTTGTGTGTGATTTCTGAAAGTGGTAGCATAGTGTTTAAAATGTATTAGATACTGTCCATTTTGTCGTTTAGACATCTAGTTCATGAGTGTGACTCTCTCATTTTGTTTGTGTTTGTTTCTGATTGTCTGTGGTATGTAAAAAATTGGATTCTGCCTAAATGTGGCAAATGTTCCTTTCAATATTGAAATGAAGGAGCAATGCAGCTCACTGACTGTAAAACAGACTGAGGACAAACATTTCCTTTCAGATGGTAAGGCATCAAATTCCCTATCTATGTTACCACATTCTAAGGCAGTGATCACATAATAAGATTTTGTCCTAGCATTTTGGAGCCATTCAAAGTGCTATAGTAATATTGCAGTTAGCATGTGGGTGGTTCTGATACTTCTTCTACATTTGAAAGATCCATGACATTTATCTGCATCTCATACGATTGAGAATTCTTCCATCTGCATGCACCACTAGTTCATAGTTTTCATTGTGATCCTGCAGTCTTTTTAATCTAGTTGCCACAGCCTGTATTTTAGCCCCAAGCAAGCAGATCACTATAGTTTTTTTCTTACCAGTCTTGCTAAGAAGAATCCCTGTGTGCATGTTATAAAAATCAAAGAACACAAGGACATCTCCATCAATGATGTTTTCAAGGATCATTGGATCATGAGAATTTGTATCCTACTGGGTATTTTTATAATCAGCAGTACCTGGAAAGTTCAGTGTCTAGATTTTCCCAGATGCTGTCTTTTGATAATTATGTATTGCACCTGTAACTCTGGAATTTATGTTTCAGCTCTGTGTAGGTGTACTTGCAGTAGTAGATTGCTCTGTGATAAAACTGGTAGAGGTATTATGTGTTAGGTTTATATGAATGCAAAGCTTTATTTATGACTGGCTGTCAGTTACTGACTCTAAGGTTGATATTCACAGGCTCAGCTGTCTCCATAACGTGAATATTTGCATCTCCCACGGTCATTGGTATTTATGGAGAACAGTAAGGGATTCATTGTGATGATCAGCTTACTGTCACACAACTGAAAAACTCCTTCCCAATCAGGATACAGGGTTAAATTCCTGAGCAGCCGTTATTCTGCCATAATTTATATTGCTTCCTTAAAGTTTATGTTGGACTAACCTTGTTTAAATGTGGAGTATTATTCAACATAACTTATATTTTTCTTGAGGCCCGTGTAAGGAGATAGAGAGACATCAAGGATTGTAGCTGAATTACTAAATAATAGTTGCATGTTTAAGTTTATACAGTAGGTTAACAAAGTTTACTGTGGCTGCACAACTGTTTGTATAGAGAAAACAAGTTAGAACTATGGAAACGTAATATATTTGTATGATTCTATTATGTCTTGTTGAGTCTAACCCAGATGAAGCTTCAACCTGTTGAAACAAACAACTAAAAGCTTTCACTAAATGAACTAAACAACTACAAAAAGCATTTTTGCTGGGCCAAGCCTCCCTATACTCCCATGTTAGGAAATTTGGCTCCCAACACACACACACGCACACACACACACACACACACACACACACACACACACACATATATATATATATATATATATATATATATATATACATACTTATCTATGAACCTATATATTACACACACACACACACACACACACACACACACACACACTCGCTTCACAGATGTACAACTGTGGAGAAAATTAAAAAAAATATCTGTTAATCACTTCTGGTTCATATTTTCTCTACATTACAGTAATCAATGTTTTTTCACACCAGGAGGGTATACTTGATATGTGGAAACCTTGTCTACTTTACACTCAGCCAAGGGTAGTGAAGCATGTTTTTATGTATGTGTGTTCATTTTACTTAAAAAAATTTACTTATGCTATCGAAATGACAGTCCACGTCTAAAGGCTGTGTTCTATTTCTTTAGATGCTGCCGTACACTATACCAGGAAATTAGTCATTGGTAGTTTGCTGCTTTCTTACTGGAAGTAGACAAGACTGTGACTTTGGGACTGAATGCTTTCTTGGGTGTCATGAAAATGCTATGGTAATTGTATATAAAGGGAGCGCTTATCCTCTGGCTTTGAATTCTAATGCCTGTAACACAAGACTGACAAACTTCGGATGTATATTTGGCAGTTACAACTAAGTACATCACTCAACCCATGAGTTTTGATAAGATATCATGCTGAGTACTCTGTGGGTAAACATGAATGAGAAGATAGTGTGGCAAAGGAGGTCTGCTTGAGGCATGGAAAGATGTAGCTAAGTTTTTTAAGTTACTTTGTCTAAGGTCACGTACTAGCACCAGAATATTAAATACTATTAATAGATTACAATGTTAGAATGAGAGTATAATAACATTAACAATACATTCCCACCAGCAGAAGAAAATCACCTGTACATGTGAAACCAAAATCATTTGCATGCTGAAGCACATAGCATGTTGTAGGATCAAGTCATTTCACATGCTGTAGTAATTAAATGGGATTGAAACCAAAAATATGCCACATTGCCTTCCTCCCCTTCTGCTCACACTTCTTTGTAAGCTGCAAAGCCAACCTAAAATAATGGGAGCATTAATTACCATTAATACGTCTGCTTAATGATGCAGATGTATGCAAATGGAAACCAGCAATGAATTTTAATTGAGTGGTGCACTCATCTTGATTTATAGCAGCCTGACATCATGCTTGTCAAGAAAGAGTAATTATGAAAACTTTGGAGACAAAGTCAAGTAAGCAGCTTTTCTGACTTGACTTTGCTTGTCGTGTTATGTTGCTTTAATCATACTTTTCTGAATATGATGTTTGTAAACAGTTTTGGGGAAGTTTATCCCTTGCACTATGCCATCTTCACCAATGGCTGTCTGATGGCTTTAGTTGTCAGTTGAGACGTTCAGTAAAAGTTGCCACCTCATCGGGGAAGCTGCACTTTACAATTGTGTAATCTTGGATCTGTCATGTGTTTGATCCTAGTGTGGTCCTGCTATGGAATGGGACTTTATTTAGTGTTTAGAACCAAGGTCTCACTCTTTTTAGATTCAAATGTACTTTCATTCATAGTTGGCATTAAAGGACTTGTTAAGTCACCAGACTCATGCTAATAATCCCTCTTTCATTAGAATTACAGTGGGTGCTGAGTTCCTCCATGTATGGATCATAAAATGCAGAAACATAAAATTTAATAGCAAATAAGGAAATCATCATCTGTCCCTAAACACAGCACTGTTATAGCCATGCCAAGAACAGACTTTTACAGAAATATAAAATATATTCCAGGTTTTAAGAAATATAAGTGCTTTTAATCGATAGGTTTTATAGAAATATAAAAGTGATTTTAATCAATATTAGGAGAATAATAAATATAAACAATTTGTATTTGCCTGTACATCATACAGAGGGTATATAGAGATAGGTGTGTTAAAATTAGAAAATACAGGACCTATATTCCCAGTAGTTAGCTTAGCAGATGTTAACATAGGTAGGCTGATCCAGAGAGGCATGTCACCAGAAGTCAATTAAAAAGTTGTCTCACATAAACAAGCATGATATCAGCAGGTGGGCTGCATTTTCCCCCTTGGCCACTTGAAATACAACCCTGACAGCTTTCCAATATCCTGGTCTCACTTTGCATTATGATTAAGGCTAAAAGGCTACGTGGGAGAATTTTGGTACTGGGGAATAGAAAGGTCCTGGAACTTGAAGATTTAGGTTTTAATCATGAATACAAGCTAAAGTTAAGTCCCACCAAGAGTCAAATGCTTAGAAAAGATTTGTATAAAATGCATCAAACTGCTGGCATTTAAATTCATTATTTTTTTTTGTGTTTGTTCCTTATAAGAAGGAAAGTAATCATCTTGTCAGCACCTTACAGTTATGTTACAAACTCTAGCAGTGACGATGCAAAATGGTTATGTTGTCCACAGTTCTTAGTTTATTTTTATTATAGACCTTATGGACTTTAGAACAAATCCCCAGTTTCTCTATATTTTTTACTCCAACTAGACACCACATGATGTTGTAAGTGAAGAAACTTATCTGATGCAGTGAAGAGAAATATATTTCCTGTCAACAGATTTTGTTCAGAAGTGCAGGTTTAATTTACAGTGGAACTATGCTCCAGCTACAACAACCAGAAAATATAGCTGAATAATTAATGCTATGAAATTGGATTTATTCTTACTGTGAGTAGATTAGACCTGAAAAAAGGTACAGTGTGTTACATTCCCACAAATCACTGTGGAAGAAGCATTAAAGATATACTTTTTACTTTTCTTGAAAGGGAAGAAATGATAAAATACCAGCAGTAAGAAAGAAATGCAGGAATTAGTCTGGGTCCAGAATGAATTTGCTCTTCATTTGTTGGTAACAGGTGCACAAAGTCCTAAAGAAACTATAGATATTCATGGTACTGAGTTAAAGAATAGAGCCAGAGGTCACATTCCACAACTTGTGTCATTCACTAATAACAAATATAATGCCTTCTCTTCATTTTTTGACAATACTCAGTGATATAAGAATGATGAGATAAAGAGAAGACTGTTAAGGAAAACAGACTTGACCCTGTCATAAGTTACAGATCTGTGCACAGCAAGTGTGAGTATTAACATAGTTAAAATAATTAACTGACAAAAATAATATGTAACATAAAATATAAGTCAAGCAAAAGGTCAAAGAGTGGTCAAAATGTTTTCAGTCCTTTAGTTTTAAGCACAGGTTAGGCATATTTTTATCAACTAGAGGAGAAGTTGTGGATAGCAATTAATAAAGAGTTGAAGGATTTTATCTGGGAGGGGAAGATGGCAAGAGTCAAGTGGAGTAAGCTGGTCCTTCCAACAGAACAACACGGTTTAGGGTTACTTGACTTGAAAGGGTATTTCAGAGCTACACAGTTAAGGCTTCTACATGTAGCAAAAGCAGAAAGCTATAATTCAAAGTGGAAAGGGATGATGATGAAATGGGGGAGTGCTCAAGAAACAAGCAGAGACTGGGATTTTTAGTTGCAGATCCTTAAGGAGAATAACAATGACCATACAGAATATTATATTCATAAAGTAGCAGAAAGTATTCTAAGAACTAAGTCAACATGGGAATTGAGAAAGGAGATTCTGCCAATGGGGATGACTGCAATTAGGGATACAGACAATAGGCAAGCGGGGGCTGGAATTTACTGGAGAAAACTAACAAAGGAACCAAGGTGTTGGGAGCAAATAATTAGAGGGAGAAGGTAACAGAATGGGAAAAGCCCAAGAATGTATTTGGACTGCAGGCTAGAGATTGCCTTCCCTATCAAGAATTGATATAAGAGTATAGGCAAAGAGAAAGGAATGTAGGGATCCTAAGTGAAAGACCAGCACTGATAGAGTTTTTGGTAGATTCTAGACCAGAAGCTGCTGTTAAAAAATGGATAATTAGTAGAGCATATAAAATATTGCATGATGACTAAATTAATCAGTCAGAGATTAGAAAGGACTGAGAAGTGAGACTGGATAAGCAATTTGCAAAGAAACAATGGGAGGATATATGTATGACTCCCAAATGGTTTACTATCAAAACATTGAACATCAGAATGTAAACCACTCAGAAATGTGGTTTACATGTTCGATGCGCAGAATATTAATTAGCTGGAATATTGGCAAACTAATTGAGGTGAAGTTGAATTCAACTTCTGAAGTCCGTTGTCCCCTTTGCAGCAGTACGTACGTACCAGATCCACAAGCCCCCTGCACCCCACACCCCCTGCCACTTATATATTCCAACTCCGAGATCGCACTACAGTGCAGGAAAGGATAAATCTCTCGATCTGCACTGTCCTGTGATGTCAATACGTAGCATCGCCCATGTATGAGCGAATGCACAGTGGCATTTGTTGAACAGGAGACTCGCAGAATTGAAGGTTGGCAATATGGGAATCGGCCAACTAATGTTTGGCATTCCCATGTTCACCAAACCTTCATTCTCCACTGTGATAGTAAACCCTCCCAAATATTCAACAAAGTCTAAAAGATTCAGGATCTTTGCTTAGAAGTGTTTACAAAGGTATTTTTTATACCCCAAATAGACTCTAAGAATTTTTACCTCAGGTAGATAGCAAATGTTGAAGGTGTGATGGGGACAAAAGAGATAATTGGGAATATATTTTTTGGGAGTGTAATGAGTTGGCAGATTAAAAAAATTCCCTGCAAACTACTTTATCAGAAATACTGGGGGAGCAAACTGGTATAGCTAAGGAAATTATTTTTTTTGAGCTATCATACAGAATCGGAATTGCCTAGACATAGTAAAGCCTCCCTGAGTCTAATTATGGTGGTTGCCAAACAAGCAATTACTAGAAAATTGAAATAAAAATATAAACCAACTGTACTAAAAGCAGTAAATATAGTAACAGAGATAAACTAACTGGAAATGGGATCTTTAGAAAAGGGTAGGAGCAAATTATTTAGCAAAAAATGGGAAGTGGAACAAAACATGCAGAATAATGTTTTGGAGGAGGAATGAGGTTTAAAAGAAGGCAGGAAATGAATGAGCGATGTAATGTTTGACTGACAATGACTGGATAGATTATAGATCGATTATAAGTGATTTATAATTTTGCATCTAAAATATGTCAATATGGTTTGTTTTAATTTATATAAATGTATTATTGTCTCTGTCATAAGTGATAATAAAGAGGTTTCTTGTTAAAAAAAGGTCAAAAATGAGGAGAGTCAACATATGTCAGCAGTAAAGAGTAAGAAGGATGAGGGGTGCCTTCAAGTTGCTTGTGCAGATAAAATTCTGACATCGTGTGTTAGGTATGCCTGTTAGCATGGTTGGGGGTTGGCATAATGGTTAAGGTGTTTACCTCACAGACATAAGGTACAGGGTTTGAGTCCTTTGAAGGGGAATCGGCTAGGCTTAAAATGGTTCACTGGGGAAGCTAGCCTAGTACTTACCTATAAGAACATTTCCAAAAGTTCAGAAAGAACCCTAGTGCTTGCGTTAAGGGCTGCAGTAAAAAGACCCTTTTTCCATGATGCAGTACTCTCAGATTCAGAGACACATTAGCTGCAATAAAGAAAGACCCCATTGGCTAATATGCATGCCTCTGAATTGCTGTTAACTACTGCCAGTACTAATCTGCACTTCCTGCAGTAGGTAACACTGGCGGCTGATGCATTATGTTAGTACAGACAGCACACACACACACACACACACACACACACACACACACACACACACACACACACACACACACACACACACACACACCTGTCCCTGTGTTGCCAGAATGTCTCCAGTGTCGCATTTTGTCCTGCCCTGGTAAATCAAGGATGATTACACTCCTATAATTAATGCCAGAAATCAGAATTTCACACTTCATATCCTTCAGTATATGCATGCTAGTGCAAAAGCCATTATTCTAGTAACTTTTAAGTTTGTAAGAGGAATAATTAAAATATGTCCCTGATTCTGTGTCTTTGTCCTACCACTTATTTTGGTTTTGTCTAGATTTCTTGTGTACAAGGTTGAGAGATATGCTTTATGCTCACTGCCCCTGTATGTTGCAACTCACATACTGTTGCAGGCATTGAATAATGCCCAAGATCCTCATTACACGTTGAAATAACTCTTACTATATTTACTTATAAGTTAGTGCAGCAGGTTAAATTCTGATGTTTCCTGTGACAAAGGTGCAACCCTTTTCTCCCCTTTTGTAATATATGTTTTTTCCAAATCTTATTTATTCTACTCATGATATCCCTAGTGTGTAGTGGTGGTGCAGATGATTAATACCTTCTGTGGGAGGTGGGAGAGTACAGGGTTGTCATCCTTTTTATACCTTTAAGGCACACTGCTTATAGTATCCCTACTGTCTAGTGGATTCCCATTCCACATTGTTTTTTTTTTCTAATTAAGTGCCTTAAAGGCATACTATATAGAGTATCCCTAGTGTCTAGTGTTCCCCGTGACCCATGTCCTCAGAGGTAACCCTGGTCGCTAATGTTCCTCCCATCCCATATCCTCAAAGTTATCTATGTTGTCTAGTGTTTCCCCCTTCTTCAATCAATGCTAAGTTGAAGTACTTTTAAGGCATGAGATGAAAAAGTTATTGCCTTGTGTCTAGTCGTTTCCCTGTCTCTAAGTGCAGTTAAGGCACAATGATCTAAATTTTTCACTGGTGGCTAGTGAGCTAGTGATCCCCCTGACCCAATGTTGCAGACATTGCTTATTAGTCTATGGTATGTGCAAGTTTGACAACTACCCCAACCTATTTACCCCTCCACCTACATATTCACACATAAATTCTATACATATGTACACACACAGCCCCCTCCCACCAGATCACACTCACTGACATTTATCCATTCACACACACACACACACACACACACACACACACACACACACACACACACACGCACATGCACACACACACGCACACGCACACACACACACACACACACACACACACACACACACACACACACACTCACTCACTTTGGCTACCTTTAAGGCTAGTCTTAATGACTAGATGGGTTGACACAAATGTATTGATAAAACTCTTAGCACTTCAACATACTGTCTTCAAGGGAGTATAAAAGATACACATCAACCATAGTTTTAAGTAATGGCATCAATCAATCTACACAAATCAAAAAAGTATTAACAATAAATTAATTCATTTAAATCACACTTCCACTCTAATGCTTTATTTAAGCCAATGAGGTTTAAAGTCCTGAAGTTTAAAAAAATGTTTCCTTTTGCCTAAGTAAATAGCCCAACAATTTACATTTTCTTTCATCATAAAACACCTGTTAAAATACAGAACTTTAAAACCTTGCACATCTCCAGTATGATCTTTTAAAAAATGTTCTGCTACTAGATTATCAATTTTCTCTATATGTATGTTTCTCAGATGTTCCTGTGTTCTGCATTTAAAACTCCTAGATGTTTCACAAATATATTGTAAATTATAGTCTCACCATACAGTATATACTACACTTTTTGTCCTACAATTGAAACTATTAATAGAAAAAGCTGATTTGTTGATCTTGTAGTGGTGACACGTAACTACAAATACTACAATTATAGTAGGAAAAACATACCCATGTTAAAAGTCCCTATTTCAAATCATTTCCATGATGCTAATTCTCTGTTAAAGTGATTATTTACCAAATAATTGCAGAAAATATTCTCAGTACCATTCAATGTCTGTTTATCGACCTGACTACAATGCCAAAATTTAAGCTTCCAGTTCATAACAACATTTCTTTAAATCCTTGAGCACCTCAAATGCCTCTGCATAAGTGTTTCATGCAAAACCTAAGCCCTTATTCAACAAAGCTACATCATTCTGGTTTTAAGAGTAATCAGACAAATTAAAAACTAAAGCATTGATATCAGCGTGTAATTCTTGCATTACTTAAATTCACATTGTTTGAAAGAAGTCTTTGAATGAGGCCAGAGGATCAATATTTCCTTCTGCTCCTCCTCTTCCTGCTCCCCCAGGTATATTCCTACAAGGCAGTGTCAACAAAAGGTCAACATGGACAATATTAACCCTTTTCAACGACCCTTGCTCATCAGAGACAATGTCAAGATTGGTTAATAAACCATCATTGCTTATTAAAGCCGAAGCAGAGGAATCAGAGGCTTTAAGAATCATATGTAAAGACCCACTCTAACTTTTTGTTTAATTGGTTTAGATGCTGATTGTAAATGAAATTAAACATAACACTGCACTAGGCACCAAGTACTTTACTGCCCAAACTTTTAGTCATTTTTATCTCCAATTTTTTTTCTAGACTCAATCCATTGACTTGGTAGTTTCATTAAATTTGGTCATGGATTCAGCATATTTAACATTAATGACATATTGTTTAAGTTTATCAAACAAATTATAAATCAGAACCTCTTGTTCATCCACCAATATATAATATACAAAGATAAGGGGGGAGGTTTGTAGTACTGCCCTTCACTTACAAATGAATTCTGAATCATTTTCTCCTACTCCAGGTTCCTTAACAACCCACAAGCAAGAAGGAACAATTTCTGTAGCAGCATAAGCATGTAAACTCGTGAGTCCATATGACTTTCTCAACTTTCCAGGTGTCACATTCAAATCTAAAAGTAAACTCTCCATTGCCTCCATTAACACTGAATTATGCCCTGATGTTGAAGGAGAAGTGCAATTAAAATCAAGGCCATTGTGACTAAACATTGCCATCCCCACTGAACCAGACTTCATTATTTCCATTAGCCAGCGATGAGTTACATAAAAAATCCAAATCCATATGCAGCTGCATCCTCAAAATGATAAACTGAACTTTATGAACCAGCAAAATATGGTAGAACCAAAAATCAAAGCTAAAATGCATGGTTCCTGGATGTTAGTACTCATGACTGCACAATTAAAAACACAAATCCACTCCAGCACCAATAAACATCCAAAACTATTAATAACAGATAGAGGCAATAACAGAAAAGAACTGTTTTAGCTTATAACAATAAGCCCTCTGTCAGTAAATCTACTCTCCCTCTGTCAACATGCACATCAAACATACTATCATAATGAATGAATGAAATAAGTTTTGTGTACAAAGGACAAAGATTTAATTCAAAGCACACTTCCCTTTGAAAGCTAGGAAGACTAAGAATAGGAGAAAGCCCCTAGTTGCGCTGGATGTATATGGCTGCCTTGCACACCAGCAAAGGTCCCATACAATGCTGACACATGACCAACATTGTTCTGCATAGGAATAAAGGCACATCATACAAAAACACTAGCTGGGAGGAGAGAGAACATATGTTGGTAAACTCAGATGTGATTTATTGTTCACGTGACATATCCTCAGCAACCTGTTATGCTAAGTATCATACATGACTGCACTGTTCAACTGCATGCAATGATAATTTCTTTCTCTTATCACTGTATGTAAGGATCATACATAATGTGTTAATTCTCCGTAATCTTATTCACATCATCTGCACTCATTATTTTACTTTTTTTTGTATAATACGCATGTATGATCATTCTTTTTTTTTTTTTTTTTTTTTTTTACTGTTTATCCAAAGACCCTACAACCCTCATCAGTCAAAGCCATTCTGTAAATTTGGGTGTGTTCATCTGTGCACTCGTTTCAGAGCAACAAATTCTTGTAGTTTTCTTTACAGGCATTTTCTGTTTTCTGCAGTGTGCTGGATATTCATTAATTCCATTTCCAAAGATTCCCAGTTTGACCATCATTATCATCATCATCATCATCATCAAACCCCTTTTTCAGATTCCCATTTTATCCATGGGGGTGGGGTGTCATTTCAACTGTTTCCACCTCTCTCAATTCAAGGCCAGTCTCCTACCTTCTTTGACCCTCATGCATGACTGTCTCAGGTCTTCTGTCACACAATCCAGCCACCTCTTTGCTGGATGCCCTTGTTTCCTCTTGCCTTCTTCCTGACTGTCCCAAATCTTCTTCACCAGATTGTCTTCTGCTTTTCTACACATGACCGAACCATTGTTATCTGTTCTCTTTGACCTTCTCTGCAAATGGAGTTATTTTAGCTTCTGCTCTGATGTCCTTATTTTTTTTTTAATCTGTCCCACAGTGTGGATCCTACCACTCATCTCAGGCACTTCATCTTCATCACCTCTAGCTTCCTCAACTGCTCTGCTTTTACTGCCCAGGACTCTTTACCATACAGAGTAGTGCTGGTCAAACCACTGTTTTGTACATCTTACTTTTCAGCTTCTTTAGCATTATTTTGTCATATACTACCCCTGACACACTGTGCCAGTTGGCTGCATCCCCTCTGATTGTAGCTTTGACCTCCTTATTCAGATTTTCCTTTTCCACAATCACCCCTATCTGTTATTTGAAGCTTGTAGCCTGTTCTACTTTTTTTTCCTTCTGTCCCGGTTCTCAGCTTCTGACTTCCCATTTGCTGCATATTACAGTTGTCTTAACTGTACTGTTGAATCCCATGTACTTTCACTTTTGCATTCCATTCCCCTGTCCTTTGCTGAAGTTCTTGCTCACAGTCTGCCCATAATGTATTGTCTGCATACAGCAACTTTGTTGATCTGTTCCCTCTGACCTGTTTGCTAATGTAGTCCATCACCAGTAAGAACAGCAGTGGGCTTAGAGCTGAACCCTGATGCACACACACTCCCACTGGGAACCCCTCTGTGAGACCGAATACTGTTCATACTTGAGTCATAGGGTCCTTGTACATAACTTGAACTAATTCTATCAATGTTTCAGGGACTTTGAACCACTACAGGACTGTCAATATCATCTTTCTTGGGACATTGTCATATGCTTTCTCCAAGTCTTGGAATGGCCAGTTGGACTCTTTTCTCACCTTATGCTTCATCTCAACTATCTGTCTCATTGAAACATCAGGTCAGTTGTGCTACATCCTGATTTGAATCCGAACTGCTCGTCTCCCATTTTACTTTCTACTACTCTGTTATTCATTTAAATCATCCTGTCCAGAACTTTCATGCAGTGTTACAGGAGTTTGATGCCTCCATACTGCCCACAGTTGTGAAAGTCCCCTTTGTTCTTGAACACTGGTGTTAATATGTTTATTCTCCAGCCCTGTGGGATATGCCTTTCTCTCCATACTGCTTTGACTATCCTTAGGAGCTATTTCACACCTATCTTCCCCGGCATCTTTATCATGTCTGATGTGACTTCATTTGAGCCTGCTGCGTTCTCTGACTTCATTTTCTTTAGTGCTGTTTTTACTTCTTTCTCTAAGTTGAGCTCCTCCTCTTCTCACATCATAGGCTATGTCTGTGGCAGTACAGCTTCTGTGGGATTTTCTCCATTCAGAAACTGCTGGAAATACTTTCACTTGACTTTAATGTCCTGTGGACTGGTGAGCACATTATTGCTGGTATTCTTTATGAAGGGTATCTGACTATTTTCTTTATCTTTCTGTCTTTACCTTGCAACATGATATAGCTTATTTGTGCCATCAGAAGCACTCTCTTTTCAGAAGCTGGTAGAGTGCTTCTAATACCTTTTTCTTTGGTATTGCAACTCTTCTCTAAGTCTCTTTGGTAGCCAACCAGTATTCCTTCCTTTTCTGGTCCATCTTTTCTATCTCCCACTTTTTCCTGGACCCTGTCTTTCTTTTGATGACTTCCTGGATTTCTGCATTCCACCACCAGCTTTCCTTATGTACCTCATTTCCATACCTGGCTGAGACACATATCTGATCTATAGTCCTAACACATGCTGTTTTGATGTGCTGCAATTCTTCTTCAACTCCAGCTATTTCCTCTTCTTCCTGAGGGGCTAGACCCCTGAGTAATTCCTTCAGCTCTTGTGCTTTCTGTCAATTGCTTGGTCTTCAGCCTAGTCTCTGTTGACCTTAGAGGCTTCTCTGACCACTGCTTGCAGCTGACTGTGACAACTAGTAGTTTATACTGTGGGCCTACTGTTTCACTGGAGATAAATTTGCAATTGCTGATTCCTTATCAGGAGGAAGTCTATCTGAGTTGCATTTTGGCCACTATTGTATGTGATATAATGACAGCTTCTCTTGCTGAGCCATGTGTTGGCCACCATCAAACCATTTATTAGACAGAAGGCTACAATGGTCTCTCCTTTTTTATTTCTGTTGCCCCACCCATGTGGACACAGAAGTCCTCATACCCTTTTCTGTCTGTCCCAATATGTGCATTCAGGTTACCTATTATCAACACTGATTCCTCTTGTCCTGCTTTATCTAGTAGGTCCTGCAACCACTGTCTGAATGTACTCTTTTCCTTGCTAACACAAACCTGCTGTGGGGCACAGGCTGAGATTATGGATAGTACCCTATTCTTACACTAGAGTCTAATTGCCATGAGTCTATCACTAATTCTGATGATATCCCTCACTTCCTTCTGAAGCCTGTCTCTCACCACAACTCCTGCACCATTTCCAGCCTGTCATACTGAGTAGTAGACTCTGGATCCCAAGCCAAGTGGCCTTGCTGCACTGCCTTTCCATCTCATCTCCGGAACACATAGAATTTCCAGCCTCCTCTTTAGTGTCATGTCATCCACTTCCAAGCTGTGTCCTGTCTGTCAATCTGCATTGAGCATAGCAATTCTTAGTTCGTTTGACAGATTGATTAGTTCTCATTTGAGCAATAGCTATAAATTAGGAGACTGTATTTGTTGGGTCTATATTTGGGTTCATTGTCTCTTCTGCTCTAATTCAGCAATATCATGCATATTGTCAGAACATTCTACACTATGAACATGCACACATCCTACACCAACACATGGCATGATGTCATATGGAGACTGTGCCTGTTTGCTGAACTTGCCAGGTAATTTCTGCATCTTGAAATTGAATCTCTAGTCTGACTTACACTGTAATGAATTTCCTGTGTTTAAGGCCTACAGTAGTGAAGAAAGCTAAGTGCCAATGCAGACTCCCAGTGACAAGTCAGGACTCATACTATCATCACCTGTATTGTGTGGGAGAAGAGCAAACATAAAATACTGCTATAAGGATCACTGATTTAGCCTGCAGACATGAGCAGAAGGGAGAAACTTCTGGATTACCAAATTATTAGGAGGATGACAGTGGCCAGAAGGTCTTCCTGTGAAGATCATTAGGAAGATCCCACACACAACTACAGATCTTTGACGAAGCATCATCCGAAGGATAGATAAATGAAAGGCAGGTTTTAAGTAGATGCTCAAGGAGGGGAATCCATTTCAGAAATTACCCTGGACTAGTGACAAACTCAAGATTCCTTCCATGTTTCACCTAGTATATAGTGAGATACCTGAAGAAGGTGCACCTTTAGCTCTCACCTTGAGAGTGCCTCTGAGGGTGGAAGTGTCACTGCTTCTTCAGGTTGATCAGAGAGGGGATGCTGGCAAATAGTTGTGAA
Organism: Protopterus annectens; assembly: GCF_019279795.1. NCBI lineage: Eukaryota > Metazoa > Chordata > Ceratodontiformes > Protopteridae > Protopterus > Protopterus annectens. The sequence continues at coordinate 261,162,866 of NC_056733.1, forward strand.
GTCCCTCCTCTGGGCCAGTAATCAAGGAGCTTCAGTCCTCACTATTGACACTGGTGGAAAATGTTCACTTAGAACAAAAATAGATGCACACAGTAATTTCAGATGCAGATATTTACACCAAGCACAATTTCCCTTAAGAGCACACAGGGAGCACACTCCAGACGTGAGGCTAGACTGTTTCTTTAGGCCCCAAATAAGACTCCACCTTTCCTTTCTCTCTGCAGAAATTAGTGCTCTGTGTCCCTGTTCCAAGTAGCTGACACACACACTCTTTGAGATTTGATTTTCACACACACACACACACACACACACACACACACACACACACACACACACACACACACATCTGGGAAAAGCTGGCACAGATTCACCATCTCTGCCACCTCCACCCAGACTATAAGGTAGATTCACTGCCACCAGCCATCTAGTTTAAGGCTCTTACCAGGGTACCCAATTACCCTTAGTAAAATTAATACTTATACAAATGGTAGTATTAACCAAGCAGCAAGACTTTCAGGAACATGAAGCCCACAATGCCACCAAATAAATGCAATTACTCTCAAAGGTTAAAATATTTTCTAAAAGACAAGCCACAATGAAAGGTACAGATATATTTAATAATAAATAATAAAATAGAAAACATGAAAATTCTGAATATCTATTTACAATAAACACCAATTCACAGGAAATATCAAAACAACACAGCTGGAAAGATTCAGACAGATACAGAAAATCAATATTTAACTAGTCTCACTTTATTTTCCTAACTGACTGAAAAATTACTGTTTCCCACTTACTTACTAAAGCAAGGCAAGATGAAATGGATGAGCGTCTTCATTGTCAGGTTCCCCAAACAGAGTGCTGAGTGTCAGCTACTTGGAATAAGGACACAGAGCACTAATTTCTGCAGAGAGAAAGGTATAGTCTTATTTGGGGCCTGGAGAGAAAGTAAAGCCCTAGGTCTAAAGTGTGCCCTTAAGGGAAATTGTGCTTGGTGCAGAGAGAGCTGCATCTGAAATTACTCTGTGCATCTATTTTTGTTCTAAATGAATGTCCCCCACTGGTGACAGTGGTAGGATTAAGGATCCTTAATTACTGCCCCAGAGGAGGAGTGTCACACTAGTTATAGTTTTATTTATTTTTATTTTATTTATTTGTTTGTTGACAGAGGTAGAGCACTGATCCAAGTGAATCATTTTTAGGATCAGCCTGGGCTTTATAACCAGATTAAAAAGAATGACTTGAGGCTCATAGGTTTGTAGGTGTATACCAGGCAAATGGCCACTGGGGCTTTTGTAAGCTTAGCCATGCAACCCAAATGTATTCTACAAGTTATTGTGCCTTAGAGGTTATTTTAAAGAGTGTATCCTAGTTAGAGCATGATTTAATAGCTGCCTCTGTCCATTAGCGATATAAGTATTAGACCGGGGTGAATTTCCAATTTTTCATCCACAAGTCCAGGTTGCCCTTAAATAGGGTTAGGGAAGGGGTGTGCTTCACATGGATGGGAAGCCTATTCCAGAGAATGGGGATTCCCTGAGATACATACCTTGCTCTCCAACATGTCCTATTCAAGTCACAAGCAAAGTTTAAATTTAGTTCTGGTGCTATTCATTTTGCAGATATGCAACAGGTCCATCTATCTGGATCTAAGGATGCCTTGTATGCAAAGTATAAATATGCCAGGATATAATTAAACATCACCTTATTATTGGTTTTAACCTTTGAGACGAAGTTGAGTTTATAGTCAGATATGAAAGAATCAAATCCACTTTAATTTAATCATGACTTGTTTTATTTTAAGACTAGGGTAATTCTGAAAGCTAGGGAATAGCAACTAATGGCCTCAGAGTGAAGGAATCTGCAAGAAGGATTGTCACTTTTTGGATGTCCAAAGCTGAACATAGTGTGTGTAACCAAATACATCACATTTGTCCAAGACTATACTGCAATATCCTTAAAGGAAATTGAATAAACCCAGAAGTTTGGGGGGGGGGGGGCTGATAGACTGTCTGAAGCAATGAGGTTTCATATGCTCTGAGGTGTACCTTAGAGCTTTTCTCCAAACTTTTGATCCAGTTATGTCCTAGGCAAAAATCATGGATATGGACGGAAATTCAGTCTTATTTTTTTTCTTTCAAGGAAGAAGTTGTGTCCAATGCCTAATATTCAAAGCTGACAAAATAACAATGCCTAATATACTGAAAATACAACATTTCACAGGATACATTAATGACAAACTGAGCATACACATGAGGGGATACATTAGTCACATCTGGGACTAGTAATATGTAAAGAAAGAGCATGAGACATAATATAGACAGGGGATTAAACCACAGCAATGTGCTCCCTAAGCATAGAAATGTATGCCTCTAAGCCAATGGAGCTGGCAATTTGATCCACTTTAATGACTGTACACCTCAGATGTTTGTAATCATATAAAGAAATAAATTTGTCCACAGTAATGCAATTCAGTTCAGTGGTGTCAGATACATGCAGTGCAACCACTTGCTACATCCCTCCCACACACACAGATTTGTCATCCAATCACTTCCACTTTATTAACTCATTACTTTAGATGTCTAATACTACAAGTTGCCCCTGAAGGTAAGTTGTATTTCTTTTTTCTGTTGTGTATATCATTAATATTATAACTCTAACAGTTGAAGTTACCTGCATATTTGTGCCTTGCAATGAAAAACTTGTAACACAAGATGGCTGCACTGGGGAAGACGTCATACTGGAAATGCACAGAACAGCTCAGGGAAAGAAAATTGTCATCCTCTTAGTGCCAGGTAATAGTAAGGAGCTGGTTACACAGTACTTTATATTAAGAAAATAGTAATACAATAAAAGATACAAAATGGTTGTAGGCTTAATCAGTGCAAGGTTGGCAGTAGGTTTCTAGACTTATTGCAGTAGGAATACATAGACAAATAAAGGCATTTATATTGCATAATGGATACTATACTATACTATGAACTCTAGCAAAGGAGTACTATTTTGTACTACATATGAATCGTCTATAAAACTATGAAAATTAATAAAGGCAGACAAAGGGACAGATTCCAAAATACTTCCTCTTAGTGCAAGTGGCTTACTCCAGTGTAAGCCTGCCCAGATTAAAAAAAAATGTTCTCTATGTAAGTGAGTTATTTCAGTGTAATGCCTATCTAGGCTTACACTGGGTGCCAGATTCCAAAAGACTTGATGTCAGTGTATTACACTGGAGTAAGTCACACCTAGAGCACATCTTCTGGAATCTATCAGGAAGATGAGGTTTATAGAGGAAGGATTTCTGGATGGAGTAAATCAGAAGGGAAAATGTAGATGTGGTAAGACTGAGAGAGGAAGGAAGTTGAAAGATGTATGAAAAAAGTTTTAGTAGAGTGAATTGTTTCCTCTAAGAAGTGGAAGAGGAAAGAGGCAGAAAGGGAATGCTGAAAATGCTTAAAATGCAATATTAATTATCAATAGGTTAAAAATGCCTCATTGAGTAACCATAGCAAAAACTGGGAACTGTACTCGAGGATTAGGACATTGTTGTTAGGCATATCGGGTTTCAAATTTATCATAGGAAGCCGTTTGAAGTCTGGTGGGACTTTTTTGCACAGAAGCAGGAATCACACCATTAGTGAGCATGTACTGCAGCCAGTGCCTGGCCTAGTACACACCTAATATGTCCTTATAATACATTTGGCAGCCATGCACCTGAGCACTGTCTTTCTTCACTATCAGCTGACATGCACCCATCACATTTGACTCTGATGCATCAAAAATGTGTTAAGTTCATCACTGATGGATATCACAGTGGAGAGCGGGAGGGCTTCCTCATCTTTAACTTTGCTTAAGGAGTCTGAGAACCTAAAGTCCATTTTCTCTGATATAGATAAGAACAATGAATCCTCTTGCTCAGGGTTCTACTCACAATGTCTTCATCAGAGCAACCATGAGCTTCTTGGAGGCCATCATAGATTGGTTTCTTTCCCCAGGGAAACATCTTAATGGATATTTGAGAAGGAGTCAGTGGTCATATTCAAAATAAAAAATGATCCAAATGGGGCAGGTTCAGGTTAAGGCACTTTAATCTTGCAGCAAGTCCATGGAGGAACTCATTAAGGGTTCCATTTTCACAGCTTAGAAACATCTTAACTCTGCTGTTGTTCCCAAGCAAGCAGGTGTCCTGTATAAACTCATGACTGAGTGTACTGAAACCCTATCCAGGTATTCTCAGGTTGTGTGATATAGTATCTCAGTACAGAACCCAGGGATCCCAGCATTTTCAAGATGGCCACCACTTAAGGAGTGCAAAATCTTAGACAAAATAGACAATATGATTTTCTCTTGTCAATACTGAAGCTCAGAGTCCTCATATTAGACCATTACCTCACCTGTCCATACCCTAGTCCCATTTAATAGACTATGCCCTGGAAAAGCTTTCCACTTTCATTGAGTATGAACTCAAGGAGTATGTGGGCAGGACTGTGTCTGTGGTACCCAAACTGAGCTTCCTCATAGATAACTGTAGCATTTCACTCTGCTGATGAATATGTAGGGTAGGAGGCTCAAGCATGTGCCTACACTGGTGACCTGTCTGAAGGTCTCCTCTGTTAGGGGTGAGCTATAAAGGTCCATTGTAGTTGCCCTTTTCATGGGGGATTCTCTATTTGGTCAAGTCAACCCACAAAAAACTTTGTGGACAATGTCTTAAAGAGGAAGCAGGCCATGTCTGGTGTGAAAAATCTGTATGACCCACTTCAGTCCTGTCTGCTTCGTGCAGATGTAGCCAACCCCAATAAAAGATGTAGTCTTTTCCTTGACCAAGAAGGGCATTTAAGCATCACATGGTCATGCCTTTTCTACTGCTAGCCAAGTACAAAAGAAGAGAGTTCCATTAACCCAGTAATTGCAATCATGACTGCTGTTTAGGGATCTTTATTAGAAAGGTGGTTTTCCAAGTTCCCCCCTGCCTTGGACAAGCATCACAAGAGATCACTGGATTTGAAATGACCAAATCCATCTTCTTCAACCAGCAGGACTAAGTCTGGGAGACTTGGGCAGCACAGCATCTAAGACCTTACTAGGCTTTAACTCCTAACTCATGATGGTGTTCTACAGTCTGATTTCTCTTCCAGGTCTCTCTTAATATTTAACAAGCTTGCATTAGGATAAACAGTCCCAGACTCTGTGTCTTTCTTTCTTTCTTTCTTTCTTTCTTTCTTTTTATTTTCTTTCCTTCTGAGAAATTTATCTCTGGTTTTCAGCTTTTGACTAGCATTTGTCTTCTCTTTTGATCAAACCATTTTATTGATATTTTTTGCAATTAAAGTTATCTTCTCCCAAAGACTTGGCCTGTCCCCAACTCCTTAACAGGGTTACTAAACCTGCTAAATAAATAGCTTAACATTGTTTGCTGATCTTTTTCTCTTAGGTTTTGCAATAGGAAGTAAAAGTGCTGAATTTTGAATATGTAGTAACTTCCAACCCAACATTCAGTGCTAGGACAAACTATGTGTAGTCTGATGTAATCTGGTTGAGCTTAAGACTGATTGTGAAATGTCTCAAGCATTTGAATCTGTAATGTCAAGAGATAGGAAACATGAAATAGTGCATAAAACTTTATAACATAGGGAAGGCTGTATACCAGTGAGAGATTCTACCTTGACCATTTCTCAGAGATCATCCCCTTTGGTAATTAAGTGTTTCAGGCTTTTTTGTGTTTGCTAAGCAAAGAAGTTTCTACTTTGACCATTTTTAGAGGTTAGCCCCATTGATTCTGTTAAACTAAAGACTTCATCAGATCTAACAGTGAAGAATGTCTGTCTTTAAACATAAACACTTTGTAACATAGCCTCAGGGTGTAGGAGGCTTTGCAGTAACCCAAAAAAGGGGCTGTCTTTGGATGAAAAGTGCTTATCTCAAGATAACTAAAGCCATGTTATTTGAGAACAGTGGGAAACCCCAGACTTACCTTTTTTTTGCACAAGTCTAAGTAATGGTAGATTATTTGCTCAGTTTGTCTGCATTTACTTGGATCTGACCTGCAGAAATCTTCATTAAAAATAATAATAATCCTAAGCTTGATTCCTGCCTTTCCTGTAACTAGTCTAGTCCAGATAGAGATTTGCTGTATCCAGGACTGTTTGTAAGCTTCTGGGCCCCCAAAGCCTTTCTTTGTTGGAGGGAAGCCTTCTAGCTTATCAGTGAGAGTGATAAGCATTAGGTAGCTTATCTGCTACAAAACGATTGATTTCTGGCCCAGAAATTGTAGTTTATTGGCCATTTGAGGACTTTTTTCCATCTTCTTCAACTTTCTGGTCTAAAAGCCCACATTTGCACTTGTTTCCCGCCTTTCCTGTAACTAGTCTAGTCCAGATACAGATTTGCTCTATCCAGGACTGTATGTAAGCTTCTGAGCCTCCAAGCCTGTTTGTGTTGCAGGGAAGCCTTCTAGCTTATCAGTGGGAGTGGTAAGCACTAGGTAGCCTATCTACCACAAGAGGAGTGGTTTCTGGCCCAGAATTTGTAGTTTATTGGCTGTTTGGGCAGTTTTTCCATCTCTTTCAACTTTTTGGTTTAGAAGCCCACATTGCCCTTGTTTCCTGCCTTTCCTGTAACTAGTCTAATCCAGATATAGATTTGCTGTATCCAAAACTGTTTGTAAGCTTCTGAGAGGTGACAAAGTCTGCTCTTCAATTTATTCCCTTAGATCCGCTAGTTCTCGCCTCTCCTGCACTTTTACTAGCTTATTAATTTAGGACTTTGTGAAGGCTGCCAGCCTAGCCAGATAGAATTGTGCAGATAATTCTGTCATTTGTAAATATAAATGTTGAAATACAGACTTGTTTTCTTAAATGAAAGAATATGCTGTGAAATGTGAACTTAAAACAATGTAACAGCATTGCCCTCTGCTGTAAAGAAAGCTAAGACAAGCATTTCTTGTTTGTCCTTTGAAGTTCAAATTATTTCATGACTGTCTTTGATGTTTACAATTCAGCTCCGGCCAGGCTAGATGAAGGCATCCTACCTACTGTTTTAACTTAAGGATTAATTACTAGAGTTTACATGTGGAATCTATTTTCCTGCAGCTGCAAGATAACAAAATAATGCAGTTTCTGTTGGCCTGGGAACACCAGGAAAGTGAAAGAATGATGTAATGTCTATCAAAACTGCAATAGCAATTTAAACAGAGAGAATCAGAAGGCATTAAGCATTTTTTGTCTTGATCATCCAACTCACAGCACTGTCTTCCTCATATGTAAGTTATCTTAGACTTGTGTATTCTTTTAGAAATAGCTAGGAACTAGAAAGATTAGACTAAGTGTTTTTCTGTGATGTCAGAATTGTACTACTGATTTATTTTAAGTATTTATCTGTGATCGCTGAACTCTTTGACTCGCATTGTCTAGTAGAAAGTATTGTCTTGTGGTTTTAATTATTTATTATTAAATATTTTAAAACCTTTTAACTGTGGCTGGTTTGTGTAGAAATAAGTTAAGCTCTAGAGTGCACTGTCCAAGTCACTCCAAATAAGCCTTGACTGGTTAGCCACACTTACCAATTGGATAATAATATTGCACAGTAATAATTGGACATCATTTTAAGGGCCTTTGAGTAGCTGATAAATAATAGCTGGTGGTGGCAGCTGGTACTACCATATAGTCTGGGAAAAAGGGGCACAGCTGGAGAACCTGTACCAGCCTTCCCCAGGAGTGTCTGTGTGGTTGTATAAACTCTTCTCAAAGTGTGTGTGTGTCAGCTACTTGGGCTGGCACACGAAGCACTGGTTGGACAGAGAGGGTGCTTGAGGATTTAGCTTGCCCACTAGGCTGAGATCTGGACCCTATAGCTGTGCCAGTGGGGAGTCTTATTGGGGACCTGGAGAGCAAGGGAGCAATCAGCCCTGGACTGACTGTGATCTCTGTGTGCTCTTAAGGGAAATTGCACTTTACTGTGTGCATTTGTTATCCTTTCCTCATATATGAGTCGCCCTCTCTGTTGTTAGTGGTGAGGATTGAGGCTCCTTGATTGCTGGGCCAGGGCATGGGCATCACACACTTTACCATACCAGACTTCTTGTAGCAATTATTGTAGCACACAAAAGTGCTACCAGCACTAAACGTTCTATGAGGAAACAGCTCCAGTACTTATTATTAATGCCTACCCCTCCAGGCATGTCTAAAGGTCAGTCCCCTGTGCTTTCTCCTATTAACCTGGTGAACTTGGGCATCCTTTGGCAATGTAGCAACTGCCTCATGTACACCAACAACTCTCTCCTCTTACCTCCCAACACTCAGACTTGCGAGAGATACACTTATATATCCAAACTGGAAGCCACGCACTCTCCAGCCAAGACCTGAATAGCTGGTCAAGAGGAGAAGGTTAACACTTGCACCACACCACATGGAACACATAGCCCTCCAGAACACACACACCAACACTGTCTTCTCATAAGAACACAAACCACCCACCTACCTTCACAGTGGCTCTCAATAAAAATCTACCCAAACAACAGAGACCTCCAAGGCAGAAACACACTCGACCACCACAACGCAACACTAATCATGAGACACATAACTCTCCTAAACAGTGTGCAACTCAACCAAAGCCCCTAAGGCAAAACAGCATGCCCAGCACACTAGACATAGGTGACTCAATAGTGAGGCACACTGATGTCCCACTCACTAGGTTGAATAAAGAGAAAGTAACAGTCAGCTGCCTGTCAGGTGCCAGGATCCAACACATAATGCATGCACTCAGGTCCATCAACAACAGGTACAAATATGACTCTGTCATTGTACATGTGGGTGTGAATGACCTGAGATGTACCTCCCTGGACTACATGAAAAGAGACATGGAGGAGCTATGACTTCATCAGAATGAACAGCACATAAACCATAAAGTTTAAATACCTTCCCCCAGCACTAAATTACTTGCATCATTTCCTGTTAGAATTAACTGTTAAAAGGACTATGTGGAAATAAATTAAAATTAAAATAAACACTTTTTATTCATTAAAATGACTGACATCATATCAAACCATACCCTATAAATGTCACATAAAATACATAGATTTAAGTTTCAACAGCACCATAATACTGACCCTCTCATTAAGGCCAGGTCTTACACTTGCATTAAGTTTGATTTGCCACTTTAGTTCTGTAAAATTCAAGATAGACTTCCACTGGACCCTCCGGGAACCTAGGTCAACATGATCAATTGCACAGAACTTGAATTTATGTGTGGGAAACATATCAATATGATTGAACAAAGCATTTCTGTTATTTTTCAGTTTAATATCATATTGGTGTTCATATACCCTTTGTTTAAGGGCCCTCTTAGTTTTCCCCACATAAAATCCATCACAGGAATCACATTTGGCCACATAGACCATTCCTTTTGAAAAACAGTGGTATTTCTTCTTCGGGTATATAAACCCGAAGTTCTTAATGAAAATGTTCTCACTATCTAAAATAAAAGAACATTGTGTACACCTGCCACATTTAAAACACCCACCGTCCCTGTGTACCATCCTACTTCTTTTCAACAAACTCTTGAGACATGTGTCTTTCTTGTATACAACTACCTGTTTGTCTCCAATTATCCCACTGACCTCACCATCCAAGGTAAAAATCATCCAAAATGTCTCAATAATATTGCTAATGGCATACAAATTGAGCATAAAGGGAATAATAAGGGCCCTAGAAATCCTGTCATAATTGTCCTTGCTAGGGTTAGTGGCAGTCACAAACGTATTGGATAAGAGTTTAACTATTGTACCAATTTGTCTTTTGTATTTAACCTCATTTTCTATAGTGTTGACAAAATCCAGGGAGTACCCTCTTCTTGTTAGCATCCCTTTCAATGTCTCACATTCCCTGTGAAAATTCACATCCTCTGAGGTCATTCTGGCAATCCTGACATATTGCCCCTTGACCAAGGCCTTCTTTTGATGTTCAGGGTGCCAGCTTTCAAAGTGCAATAGTGTGTTAGAATAGGTGGGTTTCCCATATTGTTGTGAGATGAACACCTTTCTCCTATAATTTTTTTGAATGGTAACATCCAACAAGTTGAGTTTGTGATCATCCTTACTCATTGTAAATTTCAAAAAAGCATTAATGTATGCCACAAATTTCTCTAAATTCATTCCCCCACCTTTCGAAAAGAGGACTATATCGTCCATGTAGTGGTCAGATAATTCCCAGGACTCTCTAAAGTTAGAATTCATAATGATATGGTCCTCCCAGTGAGCCAGCACAATGTTAGCAAATGCTGGAGCAAAGCATGCTCCCATGGCCACTCCTTGTCTTTGTTTGAAAATGTGACCTTCAAAACTAAGAAAATTATTCTCTAGTACTAGTTTCATGCATGTTCTAAGGGTCAGTACTGTACTATGCCCCATGTCAGTGTTGTTACATAAATATTCATAGAACCACTCCAGCCCCTCTTCATGTGGTATCACAGAAAACAGGTCTCCGGAATCCATGGTATCCATAATAACCTAATCGTCATACATTTCAGGTTTGATTTTGCTAAGGAAATCCCATGAATCCTTAATAACCCACTGTCTTTTCTCCAAAATACCTTTGACTTTAGTGTCAATGTACCTAGCTAGGGAAAATGGTTTTGATGCCTTAGCATCCACAATTAGGCATAGGGGTGGGTTAGTAATGGATTTATGTGTCTTTGGGATCCCAAAGATGGTTAGTGTCCTAGGGCACTTTAACTCTAGGAAATCATGTACTTCTAAACTAATTTGCCCATTTAACAGTAATTCCTCTATCATAAGGTCAATGTTCCTAATGGCAATGTTCATTTCATTAATAGAAGCTTCAACATAAGTTTCACTATACAGTAAATCAAATATTTTGCTGTTGTAGTCGGAGACATTCATTATGACGAGCCACCCCCACCCTTATCAGGTTTCATTAACCTAATATTCTGGTTACATGTAAAGTCCTGTAGAAGACTCCATTCTAGTTGGTCCAAGTTGTTGGGGGCCCCTTTGTTGTTACACTTAAGTAGTCATCTAATCTCATTACCACAAATATCTTCATATAAAGAAACCAATGGGTGGATAAGTGGAATAAAAGTACTGGGTTTATGTGGCATACTCGGAGTCCCCATTTGGTTACTGTTTCCAAAATGAAGGGCCAAATTCAATTTCCTACTAAACAATTTCAAGTTCAGAATTGTATCAACCAAGCTGGCATTTCTACACTATTAAATAATCGCAATGAAAAACGTACTGAGAAATGGTATGCACAGAATCCCCAATAAGTGCACGCTCACCTTATTGTTATGAATGGGAGATCACACTTCGTTCGTTTGTAAAAATCCAACATTTTAATGCCCAAAACAGAACAAATGTAGAAAATACATCCAACGGAATTGAATAAAACCAAAGATTTCAATAATCCATAATAATGTGAAACAGTAGTTAAGCGCTTTCACCCGAGAGTTGGGCTTCTTCAGAACACTGTATTAGAAAAGAAAAACGTCTTAAATAGATTTTTTGGTGCCAACAATGTTTCAAAATATTAAAGGGACAGTGCCCTGTTGTTATGCTTAAAATAAGTGTTTGCATTCACTTCAATACCCTAAACGATCTCTATTAACATGAAATACCCTTAAAAAACTGCACAATTATATAAATATGTAAATCAATGTGGAACTCAACTGATTAAATACATGCCAAATCATTCCGATAACATTATAAACCTTCAATATATGAATACCATGTATTCCATATGTCAAAACCATGCTATAACCTAACAGTCGTCTAACCTTACATAATATTATAGTATAAAACTACTGACATTTAATATTTTTTCTTTAGGCATAATTATAAGTATGGATTTGGTATATCTTAATAAACCTAAAAACGCTGTTGAAGCTTGCGCTAGGCTTTTATTAATTTACAGTCGAAACCTATCTGATCGAGCCCCTGAAGACTAAAGACCACTTAAAAGTGTAACCATAACATATTGTTGGCCACACAGAGCCTGTAACATCTTATTTTCAAAAATGTGAAATGAAAATAATAAATAAGGAATGTAATAATTATGACCATGAATGGCCATTGAGTGAATGTATTCTCTGATTGTATATCTAACTAACTATATACTAACACAAGCAGTGCACGATGTTCCATAATAATGAAACTACAATTCTTTCTATCGTTATTGCTACATGAAATAATGGGTATACATTCATCCTACACCACTTCATCTGTCAAATGTATGTTTAATGTATACCCCCAAGTATGAAGAAAACTACCTTTATCTTAACTATGTCATTTGATAGCTCAATGATCTGTGATCGAGCAAATAATGATTGTAGAGAAAGTATATAAAAAATATAAACATTCAAAAATTCCTATTATATATGTTAGAGAAATAGACCCTTAAAAAAGAAACTATCAAACAACTATTCGTTTCCTACTTGGTTTGATTAACCTATTCCATAGCTTATTGATGAAATTGTACAATGAAACATCAGTCCAACATAAAAATAGCAACGAATGATATAAAATAATATAAATAATGAATGATAAATAACCTTTGACCTAAATGATTAAAAAAGTCAAAAGTACTAAAGCTAAAATTAATATTAAAATTAATATTATAAGTATGATACAATCAGATACCCAAATCACATATATCTGAGTAGGTGAAATTACATGTAATCTAATAGAAGTAACTATAGTCAGATGTTAGTTGACTAAATTCATTACTTAGGGAGATTGATATGCCAGAATAGATTTTAATGAGATACTGTCATTTAAACCAGGGATAGTGGTGGCGTCCAAATAGATTTGCCACCATGCCTCCTTAAATAATAAATGTGGTTTAAAATCACCCCCTATGGGGTCAACTTTAATAATATCAATTATTACAAATTTGAAACCTGTTGTATGCCCTGTAGTTTCTACATGTCTTGACAGGGCGTTGGTTGAATCCTTCTTCCTAATCTTATAAATGTGTTCATAAATGTGTTTATTTAAACTCCTCTCTGTCTTTCCCACATAGAAACAGTGGCATTGGTTACATGTAGCTAAGTATACAACCATTTTGGAGTTGCAGTTGCCCTTTAAGCACTTGATTTTAGTTCTCATAGTATTATGTAATTTAATTTCCTTGATTTCATTAATATAATTACATTGACTGCAACGTCCACATTTCTTGGTGTAATTTCCTGTTGACATTCCCCTATTATTTTGTGATTGTTTTTGTAATAACTTTTTTATATTATCACCCATTTTATAAACAATTCCTGGTTTCGTTCCCATTGCTTATAATAATATAGAATTACCTGTTATTAAATACCAATACTTAGTCAGTAAATCTATAATGTCTCTAGAACTGGGACTGTATAACATAATATATGCTCTCTGATGGTTATTATTGATGTTTTTACCAGTGTTATTTTTTAAAACTGTGAGAGATACACCTAATGATAATCAACCTGAACCTAATAGGGGTTTAAATTTCTTACCCCATTCATCCAAGATATATTTAGTTACATTTTCCATCATATTAAGGGGATATCCTCTATCTTTGAACATATTTGTTATATTAATTAGTTCACATACAAGGGTATTATGGTCTGATGTCATTCTGCATGCCCTAATACATTGCCCCTTAAAAATTTTATATTTTAGTTTAGTAGGGTGATAACTGTCATATTGTAGATAGTCATTTGAAAATGTATTTTTCCTATGGATTCTGGAATGTAGTTTTCCTTCATTTTCATAAATATATGTGTCCAAATATGCTATACCTGTAGCATTGTATGAGTGGGTGAATTTTAAAAAATCACTACTACTGTTGAGAAACTGTAAAAAGTGTTCCAATAATTCAATACTAGTATCCCAGAGAATGTATATATCATCAAGAAACCTAGAATAATACTTGATATTAGGAAAATATAAACAAGGGAAGAGAGTGTTAAGTTCCCAATCCAGCATGACCAGGTTGGCAAATATGGGAGCACAAGCTGCTCCCATAGCTACCCCCCTGGTCTGTTTGAAATGTTCCCCCTCAAAATAAATGAAATTATTGTCTAGCACAATGTTCATACACTCAGTGATTAGATTGATTTCATCCCATTCCAGATCTGAGAATCTTCTAATGCTGTTTAAGAAGGCCTCAAGTCCTTCCTCTTTGGGTATGCACGAGAATAAATTTATCACATCTATGGTGACAAATAACCATCCCTTATTCCATTTATCGATAGGACATACTTTTAAAAATTCCCAAGAATCTTTCACCATATGAGGTATTTTGTCATATATATGTTTTAATCTCACATCTATATATTTTCCTATTGGGAATGTCTTCGATTCACTTCCAGATATGATCGGCCTAAAAGGGGGGTCTTCAGTAGATTTATGGATTTTAGGTATTCCAACCAAGGTGGCTAGTCTTGGATGTTTAACAGTCATAAATTTGTGTAATTGTGTACTTATCCTACCATCTATAAGATATTCATCTAAGTATGAATCAATTCTACAACAGGCAATATTGATTTCATTGAGTGAAATAGATTCATAATTGCCTGTGTCATATAGTAGATCATACATCTTCTTATTATATTAATGATTCTCATATATTACAATCCCCCCACCTTTGTCTGGTTTCATAACCCTAATATTGGAATCTGTTTGTAGTTCCTTTAATGTATCAATTTCTTCTGTAGTTAAATTGTTGTAACCAGTGTTGTGTTGTGTCCTATATAGATTGTATAACTCCCTGGTCATAACTTTTTCATACATTTCAACCACTGGATACCTAAATGGTATAAATGAACTTTTCACAATCAGATCGGTATTGGTTTTGTTTAATATATTGTCTTGCTGTGTTTTATACTATGACTTTTATCATTAAACATAATAGCTAAATTCATCTTTCTTGTGAATTTCTTCAATTCACATATACTGTCTACCAGATCATACCTAGGTGTGAGAATAAACTTCATGCCCTTGGCCAAAATATTAAAATGACCTTCACGTATTTCCAATTTGGAATAATTATAAATATTAAATCCATTAAAACTATACAAATAGTCTCCAGTTCTACTTATTTGACCATTTGTTGCACTGTCTTTGTTTACCATCTCCTGTTGTAATTGTTGTTGTTGTATCTCCCCCTTTCTCTTATATAATCTTTCCTGTAAGGTTGACCCTTTGTCTCTTGTTCCCTCCAAAAATGGGGGTATTTAGGGGTAAATTCACTCTCTGTAAAAATTTCATGATGGTTTTCATCAAAACGATGGACCTGTTCTGTTTTACCATTGTTTTTCTCTCTATACCATGTATAGACAGTCCCATTCTTGTATTGATTTACATCTCTAAGTATTTTTTATGCTTTGTTCTACACAAATTTTGCATCCACCCCTCAGCTATATCAAATTGCTTTCTATATAATCTGTCCCATTCTGAAAATAATAAATCCTAAGTTATAAGCTCATTCAATTTTTCAGTTTCCTGTAGTAGCTTACTCAATTTTTCATCATTATGTTTTAACAAGAGTTGCATAAACTTAAAACCACATTCGTCAAAAAATGCATTAAACTCTTCCTTAACATTAGTAGTCATATGAATACCCATGGGTACCTTAAAAAAGCGCAACCCTTTTGGTATCATCTTCATCTCTATGCACTTCTTAATATATGCATTATCCGTTTTAACTCCATTAATATTTTTTAACAGTTTTCCCATGGAAAAAATCATATCCCTTAAAGTACCCCCTTTAACATTAGGATTGTTTTGTATATCAACAGACTGTTTTAAATAATCAATGTCACAGCCTTTAGTTAGAAATTGGTTAAATTGAGTTTCTTGTCTTTCTTTACTTTTATGAAGAATTCCATTATATTGACTATTGTGATTTACAGTACCTTTGGGATATTGAGCAACTCTTCCCACCACGTTAGAATATGTCTTGGCTGGGAATGGTCTCTTTGGTTTAGCTCCCAATCTATTAGCTTCTTCGTCAGAATCATAGACTGAGAAGTCAAAAGTGAAATCTGATAAATTCATTTTACTACTGTTTAATGGTTCAGTAGTATTAAAAGGCAGTTCAATGTCAATAGGACATCTCAACTTGTTGGAAGTCTGCCCGTTAGGTACACTCAATTTGTTGATTGTTCTCAAGTCTTACGTACTGTGTAGGATTGCTATTCAATTTGGAAGCCATCAAACTATTGCTATCCTCCTTGTTGTATCTGTCACTTGATAAAGCCGAAGAAGTGACTCCTTTGTTATTGGAGCACTCGCTCACCGGCTTAATGGGTTGATCAGTCATTTTTTTAATTAACTCAAACAATTTGCCAACCTCCTCCTTCAAAGTGGAAAATTCTTCCCGAAGTAAGGAAAGTTCATTGCGTTGTCCCTGATTGGGCGCTGGTGAGTCTTCACTGGTTGACTCCATGCTGATTGACTACTGAATAATCGCAATGAAAAACGTACTGAGAAATGGTATGCACGGAATCTCTAATAATTGCACACTCACCTTATTGTTACGAATGGAAGATCACACTTCGTTCGTTTGTAAAATCCCAAAACAGAATAAATGTAGAAAATACATCCAACGGAATTGAATAAAACCAAAGATTTCAATAATCCATAATAATGTGAAACAGTAGTTAAGCGCTTTCACCCGAGAGTCGGGCTTCTTCAGAACACTGTATTAGAAAAGAAAAAAACGCCTTAAATAGATTTTTTGGCACCAGCAATGTTTCAAAATATTAAAGGGACAGTGCCCTGTTGTTATGCTTAAAATAAGTGTTTGCATTCACTTCAATACCCTAAACGATCTCTATTAACATGAAATACCCTTAAAAAACTGCACAATTATATAAATATGTAAATCAATGTGGAACTCAACTGATTAAATACATGCCAAATCATTCCGATAACATTATAAACCTTCAATATATGAATACCATGTATTCCATATGTCAAAACCATGCTATAACCTAACAATCGTCTAAAAATGTCTTGTAGAAGACTCCATTCTAGTTGGTCCAGGTTGTTGGGGGCCCCTTTGTTGTTACACTTAAGTAGTCATTTAATCTCATTACCACAAATATCTTCATATAAAGAAACCAATGGGTGGATAAGTGGAATAAAAGTACTGGGTTTATGTGGCATACTCGGAGTCCCCATTTGGTTACTGTTTCCAAAATGAAGGGCCAAATTCAATTTCCTACTAAACAATTTCAAGTTCAGAATTGTATCAACCAAGTTGGCATTTCTACACTATTACAAATAAAACAAGAACTAAAGCAAAACCAAACAAAATAAAATAAGAAAATACTACATCCGATACCCTGAAATAGGAAACCAAATCACGTTTATTCTTACATTAAGCACTTTCATCTCAAATGAGAGACTTCATCAGAATACAGACATACCAATTAACCGCATTTAAATATTAATTAAAAGCAATGACATCACAAACCCTATGATCATGTTAAAGAAACACAATCCTAATAAACTTGAAATACAAAAATAAACCTATGAAATGAATCCATCATATATTTAAATATTTAAACATTCAACTAGTTTAAAAAAAACATACAAATAAAATCTTTTTGCTTATGTTCATAATATTATATACTTGTACAAATACATATATATACTGGAAATTTATTCAAAAACTATTTGTTATTTATATTAATGTATATAAATACTTGTATATTGCATTTATATAAAAAAATTGTATTTATTTGTTGGTATTAGATTATTCCATTTTAAAACTTTTTATAATTTGCTAGCTCTTTCCAATAACATAGGGGCTATTGACACACTGTCATTTAATCCAGGTGGTAGCATAGCAGCCAACCTTAGCTGCCACGGACTCTCCTTTTTTAATAAATTCTTCCAGTCGCCCCTCTTGGATTAATCTTTACAATATCCAAAATACCAAATAAAAACTTGTCAAATTTTACACAAGTAGCTGCATGCTTATACAGTGCATTTGTGGATTTTTTATTTTTCATGTCATTTAAATGTTCATATATCCTATTTTTCAATATACGTTCGGTTTTCCTACATAAATATGTCCACTTGTTTTACACAGTGCCAAATACACCACTCCCATGGTGTTACAATTCACTTTCTTAAAAAAAATGTACTCTTAATATTATTATCCAAAACCAAACTATGTTCCTTATTGATGTATGAGCAATAAGCACATATGCTGCATGCCTGCGTAGCCTGTTTAACCACCATTATATTTTCTATCCTTTTTTCTAACAATTGCTTTACATCAAACCCCACCTTATTTACAAACCTAGGTCTTTCCCCCACTTTTTTAAAAATCTCCTTGTTAGTTCTGAATATATTCCAATTTCTTCACAATGCTTTTTTACTCTGTATGTATTAACATTATACTGTAAAACACAAGCCTTACTAAAATTATTCTGTGCATAATTAATATATGTACTACTATTATCCGGTACCAAATTTAAACTGGCCCCTAGAAGTGGTTTATATTTGCTCCCCCAATTGTCATAGACCTCTTGGAGAATCTGACTCAACAAATCTAGTGGTTATCCTCTCTCCTGAAACATATTGGAAATGGTGATAAACTCCTTAGCCAAATCTTCTTTACAGGAAGTCATAAGTGCCACTCTTATGGCCTGTCCTTTTACAATACTCTTTTTCTGCCCCAAGGGGTGATTACTTTTGAAATGCAAATAAGCATTACAAAAAGTTTTCTTTCTATATATTTGTGACTTAAAAGTTTCCCCTTCCTTGGATATAAATGTGTCCAAATAATTAATTCCTCATAGGTTCATAGGTTCATAGGTTCATACTAGGCTATCTGCCCGAGGGCATTTACAAGCCTAGCCCATAGTTTTGTGGCTTACGCCACCCCTTTAGTATGGGGAACTATACCCATTATTTTGCTGTGCCTCTGTCGAGCAGTGACACTGAGGTAATCCCTGGGGTATATCTGCGATCTCCCATCCATTGGTCAAGATTTCTCTTGAACAAGGCCAGCGAGGTGCTCTGCCTCACATATACCGGGATTTTATTCCACAGCATAGGGAGTCTTTGGGTGATGAATCTATCCCTCCAGCACGTCCTATTAATAGCCGTGTCGAGGTTTAAGTCTCCCGCCCTTGTGGCTCTGACGGATCTAGATTTTTGAGGTGAAGCATATTCATCAAATCTGGGTTTGACATGGCCTTGTATGTTAGGCAAAGGTCACCTCTGAGCAAGCTGGCGACTGAATAGAGCTGGAGTTCTTTCAGTCGGGCAGCATAGGACAGATGTTTGAGACCCTTTATCCTTTTGGTGAGGAACTTTTGTGGCCTCTCCAGCTGCTGCAAGTGTCGGGTCAGATACATTCCAAATGGGGCATTGTACTCAATCATTGGTCTGATGAGTGATGAGTATAGGGAGACTATGACCTCCCTTGATCTAGATGAGAATCCCTTCATGATAAGGTGGGCAATGTAGAAGGTCTTCCTAACTACTTTAGCTACATGGGTGTCGAATGACAGACTACTATCAACCTGGGTCCCCAGGTCCCTGATAACTTCTTCTGTGCTCAGTGGATTGCCACCTATTTCGTAGCTAGGGGTAACCTTGTTTTTCCCGAAGGGTATGACTATGCATTTTTTGGCATTTAACTTTAGGCCATGGCTCTGGCACCAGTTATCCGTTTCTGTGAGACCCTTCTGAAGGATATCTGTGTCAGATGTGTTTTCTACTATGGCGCCCAGTTTGCAGTCATCTGCAAACTTTGTCAATCATAACCCTCCTGTGTTTGCTTGTACTTCGGAAAAGTAGATGCCAAACAAGAGTGGGCCCAGGACTGAGCCCTGTGGTACACCACTTGTGACAGGCTTTGAGTCTGACATGGCACCAGCAACTCTGACCCTGTGGGTTCTGTCACTCAGCCAGTTTGCAACCCATCTTGTGATGTATGGGTTAACATTTAAGCTGATGAGTTTTTCAATGATACCCGAGTGGGGTATTGTATCAAGGCCTTCGCCAGATCGAGGTAGGCTGTATGGACTGCCTTTCCCTCATCAATGGCTTTGGTGACTGTTTGAAAAAGTCAACCAAGTTTAGAAGGCATGATCTGCCTTTGACAAAGCCAAACTGGGATGGATCCAAAGTCTGCAAATTCCCTATGTCTTTATTTATGAGGTCCATTATGATCCTCTCCATGGCTTTGCAGATAAGGCTTGTCAAGCTAATGGGCGGTAATTTCAGGGTCGGTGGAGGCACCGCCTTTGTGAAGTGGGACCACAGTTGCAGTGCGCCACTCCTGGGTGCGTATCCAGAGGTAAGACTATGATTAAACAGCTGTCCTAGCTGTGGGTTTAATTCCTCGTTGAGTTCGTGGAGCACACAGCCGGGGACACCATCAGGTCCCATGGATGCTGTGTTTTTGCTTTGGAGAGCAGTTCTCACTTGGGCGTTGGAGATGTTTGGGGGCTGCAATCACTTGGTATAGATATCTCTCCTTTTGGGGGAGGGAGTTTGCACTGAACCTGTCAGCCAGTATGTTGGCAATGTCTGTAGGATCAGTAATCTTCACATCATTTTGAACTAGTTCTGAGCATATCTGGGAGTTTCCTCCCAGGTTTCTTTATAGCTAAAGAAGGCCTTATGATTGTCTTTTGAGTCTTTAGCTATTTTTCTCATAAAATTTGCTTTGGATGATTTTATGAGAGCTCTTAGTTTTTTACTTATAGTGATCAAGGGTGTCTTACCTTTTAAGGATTTTGCTCTATCTTGTAGTAGCTTCCTCCTTTTGTTGTAGAGTTTGTTTATGGCTGGGGTCCACCAGACTGGACGCTTGCCTTTGGTACAAAGAGTCTTTGTTTTGCTTGGGATTGCCTTATCCATGCAGTCCTGCAGGTGCTGGTAGAAGGCATTTGTAAGTGATTCAGCGGCTTGAGTACTGTTTTCTGCCGGCTCGGGGGCCTTAAAGGAGACCACACTAGTCTTTCCTATCATACTGATATGTGAACTCAAGAAATAATGTCTAAGTTTAAATAGTGGACTTTCTTCTTCCAAATTAGACCAAAGAATAAAAATATTGTCCAAATATTGAAGGTACAATTTAATATATCCCCAGAATGGACTCCTAATAACATGTGTATTCTTCTAACCCAACAATACTAAATTAGCATATACAGGTGAACATACTGCCCCCATAGGAACACCTCTTATTTGTTGATAATATTCACCCTCAAACCAAAGGAAGTTATTATCCAACACAATACCCATTAATTCACAAATAAGGTTAACAATGTCACTTTCCAACCCTGATGCTTGAAAAAGAACCTACTCAAAAAAAAGCTAAGCCTTCCTCCTTAGGAATACTAGTGAACAGGTCCTTAACATCTATAGTAAGGAAGATGACTTCATTAGTACATAAATCCTGTGTTATGCTTCCCAAAAATTCCCAGAAATCCTTAAGAAAATGTGATGTCTTATTTACTACATGTTGTACACAAGAATCAATGACCACTGCTAAGGGATGGCTTTTTGAACCTCTTGCAGCCACAATGGGTCTAAATGGAGGTTTGTTAATATTCTTGTGTATCTTAGGTATACCAAAGAAAACAGGATCAACAACAGGATCCCTTCTATAAAGAAAATCATATGTATCCATATCAATTCTACCATCCAACAGATATTCCTGTAAGTAGGAATCAATCCTGGAACACACAATATTAATCTGATTCCTGAAAATCCCAATATATGTACTGTCATCGAAAAGCAAATTTAGCATT
Organism: Protopterus annectens; assembly: GCF_019279795.1. Classification (NCBI taxonomy): domain Eukaryota; kingdom Metazoa; phylum Chordata; order Ceratodontiformes; family Protopteridae; genus Protopterus; species Protopterus annectens. The sequence goes on from NC_056733.1 coordinate 261,184,634, forward strand.
TCATTGGAATAATCCATACTAGGAAACAATACCACCCCACCCCTTTATCCGGAATCATGACACATATATCCTTGTCTTTTCTTAAATCCTTTAAAAGTTCATATTCTTCTTTGGTTAAATTCCACTTGTTAACACCTCCATTGTTTTTAAAAATATCATAAATATCTTCTATTACTAACCTTTCATACATCTCAACTAGGGGGTGTAAAGTTGGATTGTATAAACTTCTCTTCTTGGGTAGGAAGAAATCGCCACTGTTAGTAATAAGGTTACTCTCTTTATTCTCCATAATAATGTCTAAGTTTAACTTTCTTTTGTAAAATTTTAAAGCCATAATATTGTCAACCAAGTCACCCTTCATAGAAGGAATGAATTTAACACCTTTTGAAAAAAGTTTGAAATAATCTTCCGTAATCACCCTATCAGAGTAGTTGTAGATAATGAAACCTTCCCACTTATTAATGATGTTGTCCCCATAGTGCATCAACCCCTTGGGTGATTCCATAATTAATACATGTTCCTCCTGGGTGGGATACTGCTCAGACAAGCTCCACGTGGGTTTACAGAGTGGTCCTAGCAGCAAGGAACTCGAAAAAGCGACTGCCTTCTGGATTTAAGTATCTTTGCTTTTTTTTCACTGGAAATAGCTTCTGTTGCTTACTTTGAACTAGCCTGAACTGTATTTTTTACTGATTACTGCATTTATTTTAAAAGATGCACTTAAAGTTACATTTAGTCGAATTTAATCGAAAGTTTGCTTGTTTGTTTGTTTAATTTAACTGTGGAGGCTGCCCACTAAAGTGTGCTAGCCTGTGTAACTAATTTATCACTGTCTCTGCATTTTCTGTGTGTTTCTACAAAAAAAACCCAAAAAAACAAAAAAATAATCCTTGTTTTCCCGCCTTTCTCGACTAGTTTAGACCAGTATACAGGCATTGCTGAATTCTGGGCTGTGGTGTAGTTCCTGTGTTGTCCATTACCTTACTTGGATAGAAGGAAGTTTCTTTGCTCACCAGTGGGAGTGGGGAGCCTTGAGCAGCCTACCTGTCCTTGGGGGAAGTGACCTCAGCACAAGAAGCTGTAGTAATTGGTTGTTTGGGACCATTCCTAGCTCTTTTGTAGTTCACTGCTTAAAATCTGCCTCTGGGTGTTTTTTTCTGGCTATACTGCTCAGACAAGCTCCACGTGGGTTTACAGAGTGGTCCTAGCAGCAAGGAACTCGAAAAAGTGACTACCTTCTGGATTTAAGTATCTTTGCTTTTTTTTCACTGGAAATAGCTTCTGTTGCTTACTATGAACTAGCCTGAACTGTTTTTTACTGATTACTGCATTTATTTTAAAATCTGCACTTAAAGTTACATTTAGTCGAATTTAATCAAACGTTTGCTTGTTTGTTTGTTTAATTTAACTGTGGAGGCTGCCCACTAATGTGTGCTAGCCTGTGTAACTAATGTATCACTGTCTCTGCATTTTCTGTGTGTTTCTACAAAAAAAAACAAAAAAATAATCCTTTTTTTCCCACCTTTCTCGACTAGTTTAGACCAGTATACAGGCATTGCTGTATTCTGGGCTGTGGTGTAGTTCCTGTGTTGTCCATTATCTTACTTGGATAGAAGGAAGGTTCTTTGCTCACCAGTGGGAGTGGGGAGCCTTGAGCAGCCCACCTGTCCTTGGGGGAAGTGACCTCAGCACAAGAAGCTGTAGTAATTGGTTGTTTGGGACCATTCCTAGCTCTTTTGTAGTTCACTGCTTAAAATCTGCCTCTGGGCGTTTTTTTCTGGCTATACTGCTCAGACAAGCTCCACGTGGGTTTACAGAGTGGTCCTAGCAGCAAGGAACTCGAAAAAGCAACTACCTTCTGGATTTAAGTATCTTTGCTTTTTTCACTGGAAATAGCTTCTGTTGCTTACTTTGAACTAGCCTGAACTGTTTTTTACTGATTACTGCATTTATTTTAAAATCTGCACTTAAAGTTACATTTAGTCGAATTTAATCGAAAGTTTGCTTGTTTGTTTGTTTAATTTAACTGTGGAGGCTGCCCACTAAAGTGTGCTAGCCTGTGTAACTAATTTATCACTGTCTCTGCATTTTCTGTGTGTTTCTACAAAAAAAACAAAAAAAATAATCCTTGTTTTCCGGCCTTTCTCGACTAGTTTAGACCAGTATACAGGCATTGCTGTATTCTGGGCTGTGGTGTAGTTCCTGTGTTGTCCATTACCTTACTTGGATAGAAGGAAGTTTCTTTGCTCACCAGTGGGAGTGGGGAGCCTTGAGCAGCCCACCTGTCCTTGGGGGAAGTGACCTCAGCACAAGAAGCTGTAGTAATTGGTTGTTTGGGACCATTCCTAGCTCTTTTGTAGTTCACTGCTTAAAATCTGCCTCTGGGCGTTTTTTCTGGCTATACTGCTCAGACAAGCTCCACGTGGGTTTACAGAGTGGTCCTAGCAGCAAGGAACTCGAAAAAGTGACTACCTTCTGGATTTAAGTATCTTTGCTTTTTTTTCACTGGAAATAGCTTCTGTTGCTTACTATGAACTAGCCTGAACTGTTTTTTTACTGATTACTGCATTTATTTTAAAATCTGCACTTAAAGTTACATTTAGTCGAATTTAATCAAAAGTTTGCTTGTTTGTTTGTTTAATTTAACTGTGGAGGCTGCCCACTAATGTGTGCTAGCCTGTGTAACTAATGTATCACTGTCTCTGTATTTTCTGTGTGTTTCTACAAAAAAAAACAAAAAAATAATCCTTTTTTTCCCGCCTTTCTCGACTAGTTTAGACCAGTATACAGGCATTGCTGTATTCTGGGCTGTGGTGTAGTTCCTGTGTTGTCCATTACCTTACTTGGATAGAAGGAAGTTTCTTTGCTCACCAGTGGGAGTGGGGAGCCTTGAGCAGCCTACCTGTCCTTGGGGGAAGTGACCTCAGCACAAGAAGCTGTAGTAATTGGTTGTTTGGGACCATTCCTATCTCTTTTATAGTTCACTGCTTAAAATCCGCCTCTGGGCGTTTTTTTCTGGCTGTACTGCTCAGACAAGCTCCACGTGGGTTTACAGAGTGGTCCTAGCAGCAAGGAACTTCGAAAAGCGACTACCTTCTGGATTTAAGTATCTTTGCTTTTTTCACTGGAAATAGCTTCTGTTGCTTACTTTGAACTAGCCTGAACTGTTTTTTTACTGATTACTGCATTTATTTTAAAATCTGCACTTAAAGTTACATTTAGTGAAATTTAATCGAAAGTTTGCTTGTTTGTTTGTTTAATTTAACTGTGGAGGCTGCCCACTAAAGTGTGCTAGCCTGTGTAACTAATTTATCACTGTCTCTGCATTTTCTGTGTGTTTCTACAAAAAAACCCAAAAAAAAATAATCCTTGTTTTCCCGCCTTTCTCGACTAGTTTAGACCAGTATACAGGCATTGCTGTATTCTGGGCTGTGGTGTAGTTCCTGTGTTGTCCATTACCTTACTTGGATAGAAGGAAGTTTCTTTGCTCACCAGTGGGAGTGGGGAGCCTTGAGCAGCCTACCTGACCTTGGGGGAAGTGACCTCAGCACAAGAAGCTGTAGTAATTGGTTGTTTGGGACCATTCCTAGCTCTTTTGTAGTTCACTGCTTAAAATCTGCGTTTGCACGGCTTTGCTGATGCGCATAGCGCAGCCGGTTAAACAAGGTTAAACTTTTCTGGCTCCGCCAAGTCTGCTGTTCAATTTTTCCCTTAGAACTGTTCTACTTGCAATCTAAACAGCCTATACTCTATCTGAAAAGCTCAGCACTTGCTCCTAAAGCATTTTTTTACACAGTAAAGCACTCTTAAACAAAAGAAAGTACTTCATTCACCTAAATTCTGTTGAGTACCCATTTCCCTATAGGTCCTTTCTGACTCAGTTACGCAGCAATCTTTTTCACTATTTCTAGCATGTCGAAGGGTCAGTTGCTGGCGTCCTCTCCTGTTCAGCTGGTGAATCTGGAAATCTTGAGGCAATGTTACAATTGCCTCATGTACACAGACAACCCTCTCCTCCTCCCAACAAATACAAATATATGCGAGAGATGCAACTATATAGCCAAACTGGAGGCTGAGCTCTCTCAATTCAGTACTGGCAAGACCAGACAGGAGGAGAAGGTAACCACGCACACCACAAACCCAGTCTCACATAGAACTATCACAACTGCAAACCAAACACATAAACACAAAAACATACTCGGAGGCGCTGATTAAAAATCTGCCAAAACAACAGAGGCCTCCAAAGCAGACACCCAAGCAACCACCACCTCAAGACATAGCACATGCAACACATAGTTCACAAAGTCAGTGTGCTAAACAGTCACAGCCCTTAAGGCCAAACAACATGCCAGACACACTTGTAATAGGTGACTCCATAGTCAGACACACTGGCGTCCCGCTCACCAGACTGAACAAGGAAAAGGTCACAGTAAGCTGCCTGTGGGGAGCTAGAATCCACCACATAACACAAGCACTCAGGTCACTCCACAGCAAGTACAAATATGACTCAGTCATTGTACATGCCGGTGTGAACGACCTGAGACGTACCTCCCTGGACTACATGAAAAGAGACATAGAGGAGCTCTCTGATTATGTAGCCCAGGCCGGTATGACCCTGACCCTGAGCAGCATCTTACCCTCACCAAGAATGATGCCACAGTACAAAGACAAAATGATCAGTTTTAACAATTGGCTTAATTACTGGTGTCATTCTAAGGGGATCCAGTGTCTGTCTGCTTGGGATGACATGCTTAACAAGCCACGCTGCTTCACAAGGGATGGCTTGCACCTGTCACCCCTGGGCTTCCGGATATTGGCCAAGGCTCTTGCCACCCCCATAGTGCCTTTTTAGGCAAGGCTCAAATGACAAACCTACCTCCTAGAAAACACAAGTGGAAAAAAACTAAGGGTAATGCTGCTCAATGCCAGAAGTCTAAACCTCAAGATGCACGCCCTCGAAGCCCTCCTCAGTATGGAGAACATCAATGTCTGTGCAGTGACTGAAACCTGGTTCAAGGCTCCTGAGAGCACCCCAGCACTATCAGGTTTTACCTCATATCATGCTTTCCGGCCCCAAAACTTGGACCGAACCACAAAAGAAGGGGGAGTATCCATTTTCATCAAAGATACCCACACCTCCAGGTTAGTGGCAACGCGAAGCATCGGAGACTATCCAGGTGCAACTAACCATAGGCAAAACTGCCTTACAGTTTGTAGCATGCTACAGACCACCCTCTCAAACTCAGGAACCCCACACAGCCTTCCTGAAGACACTGGAGAGTATGGATGTCTCTCCAAATACCATCATTTTGGGAGACTTCAACTACCCAAACATAGACTGGGAACATTACTCAAGCCCCAACACCCTAGCCCAAAGGTTCCTAGAATTCATAAACTCAAATGCAATGGAACAACTAGTCACCATTCCCACAAGAGGAGACAATATACTAGACCTGATCATCACAAACATGGGGACAAAATGCTCCACACCGGAAGTATATCCCTCTTTGGTAAGATCAGACCATAAATTAATCTCACTGGAAATCCACATCCCGCCCCACCCCCTGCACAAAAGACCACAGTGAAGAACTTCTCAAAAGCAAACTTCACACTTCTTAAGACTGAAGTGGTATTCTTCAAGTCCCCTGGGCCAGTGGAAACCACAACCCACACTGCTGAATCCTTTGCAAATGCCTTCTATGGGCACCTTCAAGAATGCATGGATCATGCAATCCCAAATAAAACCAAGACCCATTCCCCCAAAGTCAGGCGCCCGGTCTGGTGGACCCCAGCCATAAACAAACTTTACAACAGGAGGAGGAAGCTACTACATGACAGAGCAAAATCCCTAAAAGGGAAGGCATCTCTGATCAGTACTAGCAAAAAACTACGATCACTCATAAAATCATCCAAGGCCAACTTTGAGAGAAAAATCACAAAAGACAATCACAAGGCCTTCTTTAGCTATGTTAGAAACCTGGGTTGAAACTCCCAGATATGCTCAGCGTTAGTCCAAAATGACACAAAATACACTGAACCCACTGACATTGCCAACATTCTGGCAGACAGGTTCAGTGCAAATTTCTCCCCCCCAAAAGGAGAAAAAACTATCCCAGCAGAGTGTAGCCTCCCTAACATCTCAGATGCCCAGGTGAGAGCCACCCTCTCTAAAGCTAAAACACAGCATCAATGGGACGGATGGTGTCCCGGGCTGTGTGCTACATGAACTCAAGAGGAACTAAACCCACACATAAGGCTGCTGTTTAATCTTAGCCTTACTACAGGATACGCACTGCAAAGAGTGGCGACGGCAACAGTGGTCCCACTTCACAAAGGCGGTGCTTCTACGGACCCTGAAATTGCCCCATAAGCTTGACGAGCCTGGTCTGCAAAGCTATGGAGAGGATCATTATGGAACTCATAAACAAAGACATTGGGGACCTACAGACATTGGATCCTACCCAATTTGGCTTTGTCAAGGGCAGATCCTGCCTTTTGAACTTGGTCGACTTTTTTGAAACAGTCACTAAGGCCATTGATGAGGGTAAGGCAGTTCACACAGCCTACCTTGACCTTGCAAAAGCCTTTGACACAATACCCCACTCAGGCATCATAGACAAACTCACCAGCTTAAATGTAAACCCATATGTCACAAGATGGGTTGCAAACTGGCTCAAGGACAGAACCCACAGGGTCAGAGTTGCTGGAGCTATGTCAGACTCTAAGCCAGTCTCAAGCGGTGTCCCACAGGGCTCAGTCCTGGGACCCCTCTTGTCCGACATTTATTTTAACGAGGTACAGGCAAACATAGGAGGATTGTGGTTGACAAAGTTCGCAGATGACTGCAAACTGGGTGCCATAATTGATACTCCAGCGGACACAAACATCCTTCAGAGAGGCCTCATAGAAATGGATAATTGGTGCCAGAGCCATGGCCTTAAGCTGAACGCCAAAAAATGTATAGTCATACCCTTTGGGAAAAACAAGGTACCGACAAACTACCACATAGGTGGTAATCTATTAAGCATGGAAGAGGTAATCAGGGACCTAGGGACCCAGGTTGACAGTAACCTCTCATTTGACACTCACATTGCCAAAGTGGATAGGAAGACCTTCTATATTGCCCACCTTATCATGAAGGGTTTCACATCTAGATCAAGAGAGGTCATTGTGCCCCTGTACTCTTCTCTTATCAGGCCAATGATTGAGTACAATGCCCCATTTGGGATGTATCTCACCCGACACCTGCAGCAGTTGGAAAGACCCCAAAAGTTCCTCACCAAGAGGATAAAGGGTCTTAAACATATGTCATATGCTGCCTGACTGAAAAAACTCCAGCTCTATTTAGTCGCATACTGCCTACTCAGAGGTGATCTGTGCCTGACGTACAAGGCCATGTCCAATCCGGAATCAATGGACATGCTCCACCTCAGAAAATCCAAATCCATCAGAGCCACGAGAACAACAGACTTAAACCTCAACACAGAAATAAATAGGACGTGCTGGAGGGACAGATTCATAACCCAGAGGCTCCCTACACTCTGGAACAGAATCCCAGTCCATGTTAGGCAGAGCCCCTCACTGACTCTATTCAAGAGAAATCTCGACGAGTGGATGGGAGATCGTAGGTTTACCCCGGGGGTCATCTCTGTGTCACTACTAGACAGAGGCACAGTAAACTAAACCTTAAAAGGGCATAGTATTCTCATCCTAAGGGGTGGTGAAAGCCACACACACTCTGGCTAGGCTTATAAATGCCCTAGGGCAGATAGCCTAGTACAAACCTATGAACCTATAATAATTCCTGTTGTATTCCCTAATCTCTGTATAATACTGTGCCAATCTTTGTGACCGTCTGACCACCGGAAAATCCTCACCACCTTCATTGTTGGAAATTTCATTAGCATCATCCCACCTTTCATTATTTCTAACTACATCACTGTATCTAGGTGACATATAACCGTTCTCTTCCCCAGCATAGTTGTAATCAGAGGGTCTATATACTTTCCCATCTACTGTGTTATGGCGCCCACTAGCTTTACCTGTTTTCATAACATAAACCTGTTGGTTTTGATAACATTTCTGATCCCTTTCTAATTTACATTTTTTCTTTTGGAAAATGTTATAGCACCTTTTATCCACCTTGTCAAGCATTTTGAAATATAAAGTACTGTAATGTGAAAATAATAAATCATTCTTAATTTTTTTATCCAACTCCTGCACTTCTGCCAAAACCTGTTCCTTCTGTTTTTCATAGTACAGTATTGTTTTTTAATCACACCTAGGCCAATCTCATCAAAATACTGCATAAAATCTGACATAATTTCATCAGTATAAGTAATACCAAAGGGAAACTTAAAAAGTCTTAAACCCTGTGGCACAATTTTTAACAAAAGACAATGGTTAAAATATGCAATGTCCATTTCCGTTGTTTTGTATTTAAACAATCTTTTTTCCATGAGGTAAATTAAGTCTCTTAAGGAAGCAGTATTGTGCACAATATCCCTTGCCCCATTGTTGTTGAAAAACTCCTCCCGTGGACTTTCCTTGTTGGAAAATGTATACTTTTTAGAAAAAACATTGTCAAATTTGCTATTAGCATCGTCATGATATGATGCTCTCAGCTGCTCGTGATTACTGTCAGTCCTTTTATCACTAGCAAAAACATTGTTTTTTTGCAGTACCTTGCTTTGTACGAGCTTCATTGTTCATACATCAATAAACAACATAGTTTGGTTTTGGATAATAATATTAAGAGTAAAATATTTTTTAAGAAAGTGAATTGTAACACCATGGGAGTGGTGTATTTGGCACTGTGTAAAACAAGTGGGCATATTTATGTAGGTAAAAACCAAACGTATGTTAAAAAATAGGATATATGAACATTTAAATGACATGATAAATAAAAAAATCCACAAATGCACTGTATAAGCATGCAACTACTTGTGTAAAATTTGACAAGTTTTTATTTGGTATTTTGGATATTGTAAAGATTAATCCAAGAGGGGGCCACTGGAAGAATTTATTAAAAAAGAAGGAGAGTCAGTGGTAACTAAGGTTGGCTGCTATGTTACCACCTGGATTAAATGACAGTGTGTCAATAGCCCCTATGTTATTGGAAAGAGCCAGCAAATTATAAAAAGTTATACAAAGTTTTAAAATGGAATAATCTAATACCAACAAATAAATACAATTTTTTTATATCAATGCAATATACAAGTATTTATATACATTAATATAAATAACAAATAGTTTTTGAATAAATTTCCAATATATATATATATATATATATATATATATATATATATATATATGTATTTGTACAAGTATATAATATTATGAACATAAGCAAAGAGATTTTATTTGTATGTTTTTTTAAAGTAGTTGAATGTTTAAATATTTAAATATATGATGGATTCATTTCATAGGTTTATTGTTGTATTTCAAGTTTATTAGGATTGTGTTTCTTTAACATGATCATAGGGTTTGTGATGTCATTGCTTTTAATTAATATTTAAATGTGGTTAATTGGTATGTCTGTATTCTGATGAAGTCTCTCATTTGAGATGAAAGCGCTTAATGTACTAATAAACGTGCTTTGGTTTCCTATTTTAGGCTATCGGATGTAATATTTTCTTATTTTACTTTGTTTGGTTTTATGTTAGTTCTTATTTTATTTGTAATAGTGTGGTTTTACATCTGGTATCTTGGAAGATGGACACTTTGGAGGATTTTAACCTGTCAGGTACTGTTCTTACCGAAGAGGCCAACGCCGAGGTGAAACAGTTATACAGTGATGTTTCTAAACTGCAAAGAGAGCTGACTAAGCTGAATGAACTATTATCACAGAAGGAGAATTGTTCATGTCGCACCACAGGGCAGTCTTTCATGGGTGAACGGACTGGTTTTGTGCCTCCTGGGTACAATATGTATGGAACACAGGCTGGTGCAGCTTTAAATTTCCCTCCAGATCATTTTGTTAGATCTGGTAACATCATTGGTCACACAGGTCAGGTGGGCATTGTTTCCACCCAGCAGAATGGAGAACCAGTTGCTGGTCACGAGCGAGGAGAAAACATTCTGAGTGCAGCTGTTGCAAATGTTTCTCCGATTCCAACGAGTTCGGGTTTTTCAGCTTCACAGAACCATGAAGCTCATACAAAGCAAGGTACTGTAAAAAAACAATGTTTTTGCTAGTGATAAAAGGACTGACAGTAATCACGAGCAGCTGAGCTCGTGTTTGGCTACTAGAGGAGCGTCATGTCATGACGATGCTAATAGTAAATTTGACAATGTTTTTTCTAAAAAGTATACATTTTCCAACAAGGAAAGTCCATGGGAGGAGTTTTTCAACAACAATGGGGCAAGGGATATTGTGCACAATACTACTTCCTTAAGAGACTTAATTTACCTCATGGAAAAAAGATTGTTTAAATACAAAACAACGGAAATGGACATTGCATATTTTAACCATTGTCTTTTGTTAAAAATTGTGCCACAGGATTTAAGACTTTTTAAGTTTCCCTTTGGTATTACTTATACTGATGAAATTATGTCGGATTTTATACAGTATTTTGATGAGATTGGTCTAGGTTTGATTAAAAAACAATACTGTACTATGAAAAACAGAAGGAACAGGTTTTGGCAGAAGTGCAGGAGTTGGATAAAAAAATTAAGAATGATTTATTATTTTCACATTACAGTACTTTATATTTCAAAATGCTTGACAAGGTGGATAAAAGGTGCTATAACATTTTCCAAAAGAAAAAATGTAAATTAGAAAGGGATCAAAAATGTTCTCAAAACCAACAGGTTTATGTTATGAAAACAGGTAAAGCTAGTGGGCGCCATAACACAGTAGATGGGAAAGTATATAGACCCTCTGATTACAACTATGCTGGGGAAGGGAACGGTTATATGTCACCTAGATACAGTGATGTAGTTAGAAATAATGAAAGGTGGGATGATGCTAATGAAATTTCCAACAATGAAGGTGGTGAGGATTTTCCGGTGGTCAGACACTCACAAAGATTGTCACAGTATTATACAGAGACAGGGGAATACAACAGGAATTATTACCCACCCAGGAGGAACATGTATTAATTATGGAATCACCCAAGGGGTTGATGCACTATGGGGACAACATCATTAATAAGTGGGAAGGTTTCACTATCTACAACTACTCTGATAGGGTGATTATGGAAGATTATTTCAAACTTTTTTCAAAAGGTGTTAAATTCATTCCTTCTATGAAGGGTGAGTTGGTTGACAATATTATGGCTTTAAAATTTTACACAAGAAAATTAAACCTAGACATTATTATGGAGAATAAAGAGAGTAACCTTATTACTAACAGTGGCGATTTCTTCCTACCCAAGAAGAGAAGTTTATACAATCCAACTTTACACCCCCTAGTTGAGACGTATGAAAGGTTGGTAATAGAGGATATTTATGATATTTTTAAAAACAATGGAGGTGTTAACAAGTGGAATTTAACCAAAGGAGAATATGAACTTTTAAAGGATTTAAGAAAAGACAAGGATATATGTGTCATGATTCCGGATAAAGGGGGTGGGGTGGTATTGTTTCCTAGTATGGATTATTCCAATGAAATGCTAAATTTGCTTTTCGATGACAGTACATATATTGGGATTTTCAGGAATCAGATTAATATTGCGTATTCCAGGATTGATTCCTACTTACAGGAATATCTGTTGGATGGTAGAATTGATATTGATACATATGATTTTCTTTATAGAAGGGATCCTGTTGTTGATCCTGTTTTCTTTGGTATACCTAAGATACACAAGAATATTAACAAACCTCCATTTAGACCCATTGTGGCTGCAAGAGGTTCAAAAAGCCATCCCTTAGCAGTGGTCATTGATTCTTGTGTACAGCATGTAGTAAATAAGACATCACATTTGCTTAAGGATTCCTGGGAATTTTTGGGAAGTATAAGACAGGATTTATGTACTAATGAAGTCATCTTCCTTACTATAGATGTTAAGGACCTGTTCACTAGTATTCCTAAGGAGGAAGGCTTAGCTTTTTTTAAGTAGGTTCTTTTTCAAGCATCAGGGTTGGAAAGTGACAGGGTTAACCTTATTTGTGAATTAATGGGTATTGTGTTGGATAATAACTTCCTTTGGTTTGAGGGTGAATATTATCAACAAATAAGAGGTGTTCCTATGGGAGCAGTATGTTCACCTGTATATGCTAATTTAGTATTGTTGGGTTGGGAGAATTCACATGTTATTGGGAGTCCATTCTGGGGATATATTAAATTGTATCTTTGATATTTGGACGATATTTTTATTCTTTGGTCTGGTTTGGAAGAAGAAATTCCACTATTTATACAGTATCTCAATTCTAGTACTGAATTTCTTGAGTTCACATATCAGTATGATAGGAAAGGAATTAATTATTTGGACACATTTATATCCAAGGAAGGGGAAAATTTTAAGTCACAAATATATAGAAAGAAAACTTTTTGTAATGCTTATTTGCATTTCAAAAGTAATCACCCTTTGGGGCAGAAAAAGAGTATTGTAAAAGGACAGGCCATAAGAGTGGCGCGAATAACTTCCTGTAAAGAAGATTTGGCTAAGGAGTTTATTACCATTTCCAATATGTTTCAGGAGAGAGTATACCCACTAGATTTGTTGAGTCAGATTCTCCAAAAGGTCTATGACAATTGGGGGAGCAAATATAAACCACTTCTAGGGGCCAGTTTAAATTTGGTACCGGATAATAGTAGTACACATATTAATTATGCACAGAATAATTTTAGTAAGGCTTGTGTTTTACAGTATAATGTTAATATATACAGGGTTTAAAAAGCATTGGAAAGAAATTGGAATATATTCAGAACTAACCAGGAGATTTTAAAAAAAGTGGGGGAAAGACCTAGGTTTGTAAATAAGGTGGGGTTTAATGTAAAGCAATTGTTGGAAAAAAGGATAGAAAATATAATGGAGGTTAAACAGGGTACACAGGCATGCGGCATGTGTGCTCATTGTTCATGCATCAATAAACAACATAGTTTGGTTTTGGATAATAATATTAAGAGTAAAATATTTTTTAAGAAAGGGAATTGTAACACCATGGGAGTGGTATATTTGGCACTGTGTAAAATAAGTGGGCATTTTTACGTAGGAAAAAACAAACGTATGTTGAAAAATAGGATATATGGACATTTAAATGACATGAAAAATAAAAAATCCACAAATGCACTGTATAAGCATGCAGCTACTTGTGTAAAATTTGACAAGTTTTTGTGTGGTATTTTGGATATTATAAAGATTAACCCAAGAGGGGGCGAATGGAAGAATTTATTAAAAAAGAAGTAGAGTCAGTGGCAGCTAAGGTTGGCTGCTTTGTTACCACCTGGATTAAATGACAGTGTGTCAATAGCCCCTATGTTATTGGAAAAAGCTAGCAAATTATAAAAAGTTATAAAAAGTTTTAAAATGGAATAATCTAATACCAACAAATAAATAATTTTTTATATAAATGCAATATACAAGTATTTATATACATTAATATAAATAAATAGTTTTTGAATAAATTTCCAATATATATATATATATATATATATATATGTATTTGTACAAGTATATAATATTATGAACATAAGCAAAAAGATTTTATTTGTGTGTTTTTTAAAGTAGTTGAATGTTTAAATATTTAAATATATGATGTATTCATTTTATTAGGTTTATTGTTGTATTTCAAGTTTATTAGGATTGTGTTTCTTTAACATGATCATAGGGTTTGTGATGTCATTGCTTTTAATTAATATTTAAATGTGGTTAATTGGTATGTCTGTATTCTGATGAAGTCTCTCATTTGAGATGAAAGCAGTTAATGTACTAATAAACGTGCTTTGGTTTCCTATTTCAGGGTATTGGATGTAGTATTTTCTTATTTTATTAAGTTGGCATTTCTGCCAGGGACAAAATTCAGGCCCTTAGAAAATAAATTAGCCCAGTCTGCATCCACGTTGACCTGACTGTAATTGTATATTGTGAAATCACCATCAACATTTTTTATTGTCGCCACCATCTCTGTGGGTTCTATTGTCTGTGATAGGATAGTTACAATTTTGGGCAGGAGAACTACCAGGAATGGTGGAGGGTGAGAAGGGGATCCTATCACAGACAATAGAACCCTCACAGATGGTAGTGACAATAAAAAATGTTGATGGTGATTTTGCAATATACAATTACAGTCAGGTCAACGTGGATGCAGACTGGGCTAATTTATTTTCTAAGCGCCTGAATTTTTTACCTGGCAGAAATGCCAACTTGATTGATACAATTCTGAACTTAAAATTGTTTAGTAGGAAATTGAATTTGGTTCATTTTGGAAACAGCAACCAAATGGGGACTCCGAGTATCCTATATAGACCCAGTACTTTTATTCCACCTACTCACCCGTTGGTTTCTTTATATGAAGTTATGTGTGGCAATGAGATTAGAAGACTACTTAAATGTAACAACAAAGTGGCCCCCAACAACTTGGACCAACTAGAATGGAGTCTTCTACAGGACATTATATGCAACCAGAATATTAGGTTAATGAAACCTGATAAGGGTGGGGGGCTCGTCATAATGAATGTCTCTAACTACAACAGCAAAATGTTTGATTTACTGTATAGTGAAACTTATGTTGAAGCTTCTATTAATGAAATGAACATTGCCATTAGGAACATTGATCTTACGATAGAGGAATTACTGTTAAATGGGCAAATTAATTTAGAAGTACATGATTTTCTAGAGTTAAAGTACCCTAGGACACCAACCATCTTTGGGATCCCAAAGACACATAAGTTCTTTAATAACCCACCCCTATGCCCAATTGTGGATGCTAAGGCATCAAAAACTTTGCTTAGCTAGGTACATTGACACTAAAGTCAAGGGTATTTTGGAGAAAAGACAGTGGGTTATTAAGGATTCATGGGATTTCCTTAGCAAAATCAAATCTGAAATGTATGATGATGGGTTGATTATGGTTACCATGGATACCAGAGACCTGTATTCTGTGATACTGCATGGAGAGGGGCTGGAGTGGTTCTATGAATATTTATGTAACAACACTGACATGGGGCATAGTACAATACTGACCCTTAGAACATGCATGAAACTAGTACTAGAGAATAATTTTCTTAGTTTTGAAGGTCACATTTTCAAAGAAAGACAAGGAGTGGCCATGGGAGCATGCTGTGTGCCAGAATTTGCTAACATTGTGCTGGCTCACTGGGAGGACCAAGTCATTATGAATTCTAACTTTAGAGAGTCCTGGGCATTATATGGCCACTACCTGGATGGTATAGTCCTCTTTTTGAAAGGTGGGGAAGCGAATTTAGAGAAATTTGTGGCATACATTAATGTTACTAATAATTTTTTGAAATTTACAATGAGTAAGGATGATCACAAACTCAACTTCTTGGATATTACCATTCAAAAAGATTATAGGAGAAAGTTGTTCATTTCACAATTATATGGGAAACCCACCTATTCTAATACACTATTGTATTTTGAAAGCTGGCACCCTGAACATCAAAAGAAGGCCTTGGTCAAGGGGCAATATGTCAGGATTGCCAGAATGACCTAGGAGGATGAGGATTTTCACAGGGAATGTGAGACATTGAAAGAGATGCTAACAAGAAGAGGGTACCCCTGGATTTTGTCAACACTATCGAAAATGAGGTTAAATGCAAAAGACAAACTGGTACAATAGTTAAACTCTTATCCAATACGTTTGTGACTGCCACTAACCCTAGCAAGGACATTTATGACAGGTTTTCTAGGGCTCTTATTATTCCCTTTATGCCATTAGGAATATTATTGAGACATTTTGGATGATTTTTACCTTGGATGGTGAGGTCAGTGGGATAATTGGAGACAAACAGGTAGTTGTATACAAGAAAGACACATGTCTCAAGAGTTTGTTGAAAAGAAGTAGGATGGTACACAGGGATGGTGGGTGTTTTAAATGTGGTAGGTGTACACAATGTTCTTTTATTTTAGATAGTGAGAACATTTTCATTAAGAACTTCGGGTTTATATATCCGAAGAAGAAATTCCACTGTTTTTCAAAAGGAGTGGTATATATGGCCAAGTGTGACTCCTGTGATGGATTTTATGCAGGGAAAACTAAGAGGGCCCTTAAACAAAGGGTATATGAACACCAATATGATATTAAACTGAAAAATAACAGAAATGCTTTGTTCAATCATATTGATATGTTTCCCACACATAAATTCAAGTTCTGTGCAATTGATCATGTTGACCTAGGGCCACGGGGGGGGGTCCAGTGGAAGTCTATCTTGAATTTTATAGAACTAAAGTGGCAAATCAAACTTAAAGTAAGTGTAAGACCTGGCCTTAATGAGAGGGTCAGTATTACGGTGTTGTTGAAACTTAAATCTATGTATTCTATGTAACATTTATAGGGTGTGGTTTGATGTGATATCAGTCATTTTAATGTATAAAAAGTGTTTATTTTAATTTTAATTTATTTCCACATAGTCCTTTTAACAGTTAATTCTAACAGGAAATGATGCAAGTAATTTAGTGCTAGGGGAGGGTATTTAAACTTTATGGTTTATGTACTGTTCATTCTGATGAAGTCAGAGTTCCTGACGAAAGCACTTAATCCTTAATAAAAGATTTGATTGGATTTATACATATCCATAGTATTGGTTTGACTGTCTGCCTCTTATCTGTCTTTCTTGGTTTGTTCATTGTCTTGAATTACAGATATGGAGGAACTCTTGGATTATATAGCCCAGGCGGGTACGACCCTAGCCTGAGCAGCATCCTACCATCACCCTGAATGATACCATAGTACAAGCAGAAAATGATTGATTTCAACAACTGGCTAAGTATCTGGTGTCATTCTTTGGGTATCCAGTATCTTTCTGCCTGGGATGACATGATTGGCAGATTTTGATGCTTTGCCAGAGATGGCCTGGATCTGTCATCCCTGGGCTTCCGGATACTGGCCAAGGCTCTTGCCACCCCTATAGTGCCTTTTTTAGGCACTGTTCCAAAGACTAAATTGCCACCATAACAGCTGCAAACAAATGCAATCTGAAGGTCATGCTGCTCAATGGTAGAAGTCTAAATCTCAAAATGTACTTGCTCGAAGCACTCCTTAAAATGGAGAACATCGACATATGTGCTGTAACAGAGACCTGGTTCAAGGCAGCAGAAAGCACCCCTGCACTACCAGGCTATAACTCATTCCACACCCTTTGGCCCCAAAACATGGACCGAATCTCCAAAGGAGGTAATGTTTCCATATTCATAAAGGATGCATACACCTCCAGACTGGTAGCCCAACATAACGCATCAGAGATACTTCAGGTGCAGCTAACATTGGGTAAGACAGCGATTCAGGTCATAACCTGTTATAGATTCACAACCATGTCCCAAGACTATCACTCCATGTTCCTGAGCACCCTGGAGAATATTAGGGTCCAACCTAACACTCTCATACTAGGTGACTTCAACTACCCCTCCATTAACTGGGAAAACTACTCATGTACCAATACACTTCCCAACGTTTCCTGGAATTCATTAATTCCAATGCCCTGGACCAGCTCATTCTTACCCTCACTAGAGGTAGTAACATCCTTGACCTGGTCATTACTAACATGGGCGACCGTCGCTCTACAGCAATAGTCAACTCCTTCCTGGTTAGATCCGACCACAAACTAATCACCTTGGAAATCCACATCCTACCCCTTCCCACCCCTGCAAAGGTAACCACCTTGAAAAACTTCTCCAAAGCTAACTTTGGGCTCCTAAGAGCAGAGGTGGCAAACTTCACTGCAACCCATGCAAATGGAGAATAGTTGCATGACCGCCAAATCATTCACCAATGCACTGTATGAACACATACACAAATGCATGGATCTCGCCATATCCAATAGAACCAAGACGCTCTCCTCCAAAAAAAAGGAAGCCAATCTGGTGGTGCCCTGCCATAAACAAGCTCTACAACAGAAGGAGGAAATTGATGCAGAATAAGGTGAAGTCCCAAGACTGGAAAATCTCCCTTATTAGCCTCAACAAAAAGTTGAGATCCCTCATCAAATCCTCTAATCTATGAAAACAGAATTGCAGCAGATAGTAAAGGCAACCACAAGGCCTTCTATAGTTATGTAAAGAACCTCCATGGCAGTACCCAGATTTGCTCTGAGCTACTACACAATGGTACCTCCTATACAGAGCCAACAGATATTGCCAATATACTGGCCGACAGATTCAGTGCCAACTTTACCCCTCCCCCCAAAGGACCAGTCACAGTACCAGTAGATTGCCAGGCATCCCGTATTACTGCTGCACAGGTTAAAACAGCACTGTCCAAGGCCAGGAATACAGCTTCTATGGGACCTGACAATATCACTGGCTGTGTTCTACATGAACTACAGAGTGCACTAGCACCTCACCTGTGTGCCCTGTTCAATCATAGCCTCACATTAGGCTTTGTCCCTACCAAATGGAGCACTGCTATAGTCATCCCTCTCTACAAATGAGGAGTGACTACAGACCCTGGGAACTATTGCCCCATTAGCCTGATGAGTCTGATATGCAAAGCTATGGAACGCATCATCATGGACCTAATAAACAAGGATATAGGGAATCTACAAACACTGGATCCCACACGGTTTAGTTTTGTGAAGGGTAGATCATGCCGGCTCAACTTGGTTGACTTCTTTGAGTCAGTCACCAGAACTGTGGATGAAGGCAAGGAGGTTCCTACAGCCTACCTTGATCTGGCCAAAGCCTTTGATACCATTCCCCACTCAGGAATCATAGAAAAACTGACTAAGCTAGGCATCAACCCCTATATTACTAGTTTTATTTTTTATTTTTTATTTTATTTTACATTTGTTTACCAGGAAGGTCCGACTGGACACAGGCCCGTTTTCAGTGGAGACCCGGGGAGAAAAGCTCCACAAGTATTACATTACATTAGTTAACATTTGCACGCTACAAAAATATTCATGCACAAAGCTCCACAAGTATTACATTACATTAGTAACATTCACAACTTACAAGATATTCATACACAAAGTACACTATGTTAGTTGAATGCAGTTACAAACAATAGATTGAAATGAGTTACATTTGAGTATCTGGTAGAATTTGAGCAAATGGGGTACAATAGTAGAGAATACTTTACTTTCTAGCATTGTGTCAATAAACTATTAGAGATTGAGAACCATAGTAGTATTCATTATTTGGGAGAGTATTAATAGCAGTGAGTAGATTTGGTCTAGCCTGGGTGAAGATATGAACATAGCCAGTTTTGCATAAAGTGGGATTTGATGTTTCTTTTTAAGAGGTAAGGTGAGGATGTTGAGGTTAGGTGATCGGGTAGGAGGTTCCAGGTTTTTGCAATGCAGCAAGCAAAGAGTGATTTGCCAGCTTCATTTTTGTGCTTGGTGACACATGTGGTTCCGGTGTGCTGATCTTAGGTTTCTGGAGGGTGTGTTGGGTTGAATTAATTGTTGCAAGGCAGGTGTTTTCATAGGAAGGTAGTAGAGCTTATGGACAGTGATAAGTTGGTTGAGTTGGAGGATTTGAGGTAACTCAAGCCAGTTGAGTTTTATAAGGGATTGGCAGTGTGATGGGATCTATGAGTGGCTTCATTAGAAAATTTGGCAATTTTGTTGTAGCATGATTCAGTTTTAGAGAGCTCTGTTTGGTGAAGGTTGGTGAAGACTGGGGAAGCATAAAGAAGTATAGATAACAGATGGACTCTAGCTATGGTGGATTTTGTGTGTCTGGTCATGTAGTTGTGGTTTCTATAAAGGAGTCTGATCTTTTTGTTGACTTTCTTGATTGTTTGAGAAATATGGATGTCGAATTTGAGTTTATTGTCAGTTTCTACTCCTAGGAGCTTAGTATGTAGTGTTGGAGTGATATTAGTATTGTCTTTGGATATTATTGCAAAATTATTGTTTATGGGGGAGATCTACTTGGACTGAAAAGAATAAGTTTAGCTTTTTTTGGATTAAGCAGTAGTTTGATGTTGGTGAACCATTCTTTGGCTAGAGTAAAGCTGTTTTGGGTTATGATTTGAAGTTTGTCGAGGGTGTGGGCTGCACATATTATAGTGGTATCATCTGCGTATTGGACTATTGAGGCAGAGGGCAGGGATGATGCTATGTCATTGGTAAATAATGAGAATAGTAGTGGACCGAGATCGGACCCTTGTGGGACACCAATGGTTACTGGAAGTAGGGGTGACAGGTGGTTTTCCCAAAGAACAGCTTGTTGTTGGTTAGATAAGTAGCTATTGAACTGGGATAAGGTGGAAGAATTTATGTTAAAAGTGGCCAGTTTTTCTAGGAGTAAACTATGGTTTACTATATCAAAGGCTTTGGATAAGTCTAAGAATATGGAGGATACAAACAGGCTGTTGTTTCTGTGGTTATTAACAGAGTTTCAAAAGGATAGTAATGCTGTGGTAGTACTGTGAGAAGGTCTGAATCCATGCTGGGATGGGGATAATAGGTTGCTGTGAAGGAGGAAATGTATTAGTTGTGAGTGGACTACCCTCTCTAAAATCTTTGATAGGGGTGGTATTGCAATGAGGCAGTAGTTTGTAAGTTCAAGGGAGTGTCCCCCTTTGTGTAATGGTATTAAGTGAGATATTTTCTATGATTTGGGTACTTTGCATTCAATTATAGATCTGTTAATGAGGATGGACACAGATAGGCTATGGCCTCTGCGGTAATCTGTAGGAATTCTGCTGGCAGTTTGTCTACTGCTGGGGTTGTTGATTTCAGTTTTTTGAGGAGTTTGGTGATAGTTGTAGTACTGACTGGTTCTAGGGAAAATCTAGGTGTATTGCTTTCTGTATTGTAAAGGGTGGCGCTGTTGTTGATATTGGATGGATGCTACTCATTTGGGTATTGGCTAGGGCTTGGATAGTTTCAGTAAAGTATTTGTTAAAGTGGGTGGGGATGTTGTGCAGACTGTTTGATAGTAGTGGGGAAGGAGTGGAAGGTTTTCCTGGGTGTAGTAGGTTATTGATTGAGGTCCAAAATGTTTGTTGGTTGTTGGAGTGTTTTTCCTGTAAAGTTTTATAGTAACTAGTTTTGTCAATTTTTATGTGTTTTTTGGTTTGATTACGTAGCTCATGGTACTTTAGTTTTAGGGTAGGGGTTTTGTGTTTATGGAATTGCAACCAGGCTTTGTCTCTTTCTTTCATAGGTTCATAGGTTCATAGGTTCATAGGTTTGTACTAGGCTATCTGCCCTAAGGCATTTATAAGCCTAGCCCAAATTTTTGTGGCTTACGCCACCCCTTATATGAAAAAATACTGTGCCCATTAGTTTGTTGTGCCTCTGTCCAGCAGTGACACAGAGATGATTCCCGGGGTAAACCTACGATCTCCCATCCACAGGTCTAGATTTCTCTTGAACAGAGTCAGCGAGGTGCTCTGCCTCACATGGACCGGGATTCTATTCCACAGCATAGGGAGTCTCTGAGTGATAAATCTATCCCTCCAGCACTTCCTATTTATATTCGTGCTAAGGTTTAAGTCGCTTGCTGTAGTGGTTTTGGTGGATTTGGATTTTTTGAGGTGGAGCATGTCCATTAATTCCGGGTTGGACATGGCCTTGTATGTCAGGCACATGTCACCTCTGAGCAGACGGTATGCGACTGAATAGAGCTGGAGTTTCTTCAATCTGGCAGCATATGACAGATTTTGGAGTCCCTTTATCCTTTTGGTGAGGAACTTTTGGGGTCTCTCCAATTGCTGCAGATGTCGGGTGAGATACATCCCGAATGGGGCATTGTACTCGATCATTGGTCTGATAAGTGAAGAGTACAGGGGAACAATGACCTCACTAGATCTGGATGTGAATCCCTTCATGATCAGGTGGGCAATGTAGAAGGTCTTTCTAACCACTTTAGCAACGTGAGTGTCAAAAGAAAGGCCACTGTCAACCTGGGTCCCCAGGTCCCTAATAACCTCTTCTGTGCTTAGTGGATTGCCACCTATATGGTAGCTTGGGGTTACCTTGTTTTTCCCGAAGGGTATGACTATACATTTTTTGGCGTTTAACTTCAGGCCATGGCTCTGGCACCAGCTATCTGTTTCCGTGAGTCCTTCCTACAAAAACTCTCATGCTGTGGTGATATTCACCCAAATCCAGTACCCAACACTTGCAATAGCACCTACCCAACAAACCCCAGTCCAATATATGTTCGGCCTAGCTCATCCCTCCTCCTTCTAAACAATATAAGAAGCATACTCAACAAAACACATGATCTCCATGCCCTACTAGCCCTATACAAACCTGACATTGTAGTACTAACTGAAACTTGGCTTAAGCCCAACCACCACAATAATGAAATAGCCCCTGGCTATGATATTATATGTAAAGACCAGGTCCTTAATGACCGAGAGGTCATTAAGGACCTGGTGTCTTTTGATAGCCATGGTGCGTGATTGGTTTTAATTCTAGTGGTTCTGGGTGGTGCATGGGAGTTCAGGATATTTAGGAAGGTGGAGTTGAAGTATTCTACAGCTTCATCTAGTGCTAAGTATTTTAGTGGAGACCATATACAGGATTTGAGTGAATTTAATAAGTCTTGAGCTCTGAAGTATTTTTTGTTTCGTATGACCCTGACAATGGGTTGCTTAGTTAGGTGGGGTTTATTCCTAATCAGGTATGCTGCTTGATGATCACTAAGGCTGTCAGGGAGACACCCTGAGAGATGGGCTTGAGTGGGGTCAAATACTAGTATGCAATCCAAGATTGACTGTTGTTTAGAGGTTTTGTCTGTTCTTGTAGGAGTATTGATAATTTGGGTAAAACCATGGAGGTAAATATGGGTGGTGGGGCTTTCACTGTTACAGTCAGACCAATCAATGTTAAAGTCACCTGCAAGAATGTTTTCCTGTGGATGAGTAATTTTCATCCAATTTAGTAGGTTTTTGAGTACATTAGTATTGTTGCCTGGTGGTATATAACCTCCAGCTATTATGATTTGTTTACTGGGGTTTAGTTTTAGTCTAGCTAATATTAGTTCTATGTCTTGGATTTCTTGAGACTTGTGTTCAATTTGTTCTATAGAGAGGTGACTTTGGAAAAGGATGGCTACACCCCCTCCTTTTTTCCTGACCTATCTTTACATATAATATCATAGCCAGGGGCTATTTCATTATTGTGGTGGTTGGGCTTAAGCCAAGTTTCAGTTAGTACTACAATGTCAGGTTTGTATAGGGCTAGTAGGGCATGGAGATCATGTGTTTTGTTGAGTATGCTTCTTATATTGTTTAGAAGGAGGAGGGATGAGCTAGGCCGAACATATATTGGACTGGGGTTTGTTGGGTAGGTGCTATTGCAAGTGTTGGGTACTGGATTTGGGTGAATATCACCACAGCATGAGAGTTTTTGTAGTATGTGGATGCAGAGTTTACTTAGTTTGTGAGTTATTTTGGTTATTTTATTGGGGGAGTTGGGTCGAAGTTTGTAGGTGATATTTCCATATAGATAGGAAGGTGGTGGAGAGGGGTTTAGGTCACTTGGTGTTACTGGTGAGTAGGTAGTAGTGGAGGTAGTAATAGTTGAGTCTGTTTGCCATGGTGGTGGAGGGCTGATATAAAGATGTGTGTGGTAGGATGAGAACATGGATAGGAGCCCTTTGTTTGCCATGGTGGTGGAGGGCTGATATAAAGATGTGTGTGGTAGGATGAGATCATGGATAGGAGGAGGAGAGAAGAGAGATCTAATGTGTGTAATAGGGTGAGTAGAAGGTGGTTGGTTGGAGTATAGGCCATATTGTTTAATTGTGAGGTGAGTTATGGACTAGGATAGGGCTGAAATATGGTAGAGATGGAGTTGAAATATAGGGTGTGGTATCCAATTTGGGATGTGTAAAGAAGGGTGTGATGGGCTGTATTGGTGCGAGGGATAATTACATGTACTGGGTGATTGGATAGTTTTGATGGAGGAGTGGCTAGGGCTGTGGTGTATAGCTATAAATGTAATTGATGTGGGGGAAGGTGGGAATGGGGGTAGGGTAGGGGATCAGAGTGAGCCCGAGCATAGTGAGAGCGAACGGAGTGGGGATGAACTGAGCCAGTCCCGCGCTAGCCAAAAACAATCAGTTCCACAGGTAAAATTGTTCTTACTTAATATACTTTGGTGGAAATGCTGTTGGACTTCTAATTTAAGTGTAGGATTCCAAAGTTCATTTGAGTTGGTTAGTTGCTCTGACAGTCTGTTCATGACTATGTCTAGGAGAACTAGAACTATTAACAGTAAGATGTGGTATTTTACTTCTTTTCTGCTTAAGTTTAAAATTAAAACTCTCCGTTTTATAGGAAGCAGCTAGGATTGAGGGTTTGATGGACTATACTGCCATCCTGTGGTTAAAATGAGGAATCACACTCCCTTGTGGAGTGTGACTAACAAATTATATCAGGATTAGCTGCTTAGGGGGACGGCTGGTCCATGCGGTGTGCAAGCCAGTACTTAACAGTTTAGGGGTTGAAATACAATTATACCACAGTAGGTAGACCTACTTTTTGTTTAAACACTTGACAAATGGAAGTCCTTTTTTGGATGGAGGAGGGTCTATTAGCTGCGCTACTGTCTTCAGGACTAGGGAGTAGCCAAGCCGAGAGCAGCGTCTTTCCTGGGTATTCTAGCTGTAAAAAGAGGAAAGGAACATGTGAGACACTAACTACATGAGTGAGGCAGAGAGAAATAAGGGGTTAGCAGTAGCAGGGTGGAGGTACAGTATAACAAAATAAAGGTGCTTTGGGTGGAGGTAAGAGGTGGATTATATTACTAGGATAATTAAGATGGGAAGAGAGTTAAGTAAATATGATTGTAAGATGAGGGAAGTGTGTGCTAAGTAAGGACTGTTATCATGTAACAAAAAGGGGGGGGAATAATCTTATCACAGTAATAAATATACAGCTGTATTATAGCACGCTGTAGTTTAGGTCACTCTAAACCTCTACAAATGGGTGTACACAACAGTTAAGAGTCAGCAGCAGATTATCTATAAAAGCATAAAACAATTCATATTTCTTAAACAGTGATTGATAGAAATAACAGCAATGTCTACAATTAGACCAAAAAGTAACACTACCTACTCCTTAAACACAAGCACTTATCACGTTTCCCAACCCCTGGACAGGAATTAGAAAACAGGGTGACTATGCAGGCTGAGTGTCTTTTGTGTAAAAGGTCTGGTGACCAAGTGGTATTAATAGCCTAAACTCTATTAAGAATAATTTACAGCACACTCATGTGGATGTCGCTACTTTCATTAAAGCCATATTTCAGAAAGTAGAGTGATTTCCGCAATAAAGGATTTACTTAGGTTTGTGGAAATGCAATGGCTGCGCAGTTGCAATGCTCGAGGTAGTTACTATGTTACCTACTGGAAGGGGTACTTAGCGGGCTAGATTTACCACCTCTGAGTTTTATATGTATAGCGACAGAGTGTGCGTAGGATTAGGCAGCACACTAGCATCACACAGAAGGGTCAGTTTGGTATCGATAAGAGCGAATGCTAGTACTCCTTTTGTAGGGTTCAGAGATGCCAGGTTTTGGACCTGCAATGAGACACTATAAATTCCAGCGCATTAGCGCTGCCTCACTAGTCAGCATACAAGTGTTATTCAAAGAGAGGCTTCCAACCCTACCAACATGTGATTGCTTCTGGTTAGGAGTAAAATACGAGGTTTACATACACAAAACAGTACTGTCCAATGTACTCGTCAGCGCTTGAGCGCATCCACGCTGATAAATGCTTGCTAGTATGTCTATCCTGAATACAAGGCACTTGGATACACGGTAACAATAGCAACTTGTTAATGTGCAATAAAACAAGCTAATAACAGTTCAAAGTCGTGAAATCAGAGCAATATAAATATTCAAAAAGACATATATAACCTACTGGCAGGCACTGACCGCAGAGACCAGGGAGTGAACTACGTTGGGAATCCAGGGATTTAAAAAATGGCGCCACAAGTGTGGGCTTATATTTATAGGTTCCTATGAGGGTGGGGGGGATAAATATGTGTAGTAGAGGGGGAGGTGATTTCCTGGTTAATATGATAACCGAGCCAGTCTCGCGCTAGCAAAAGACAATCAGTTCCACAGGTAAAGTTGTTCTTACTTAATATACTTTGGTGGAAATGCTGCTGGACTTCTAATTTAAGTGTAGGATACTTAAGTTCATTTGGGTTGGTTAGCTGCTCTGACAGTCTGTTCACGACTATGTCTTGGAGAACTAAAACTATTAATAGTAAGATGTGGTATTTTACTTCTTTTCTCCTTTAGTTTAAAGTTAAAACTCTCAGTTTTGTAGGAAGCAGCTATGATTGAGGGTTTGATGGACTATACTGCCATCCTGTGGTTAAAATGAGGAATCACACTCCCTTGTGGAGGGTGACTAACAAATGCTCTGGTGGGTTGCAAACTGGCTCACAGATAGAACCCGTAAGTAGCTGACTCCAAGTCAGTCTGCCGACCAGTCATGAGTGGAGACCCACAGGGATCAGTCCTGGGTTTTCTCCTGTTTGGTATCTACTTCTCAGAAGTCCAGGACAACATGAATGGACTCTGGTTGACAAAGTTCACAGACAATTGCAAGTTGGGAACCATTATTAACTCCCCAAGTGATTTTGACATCCTACAGAAAGGCCTCACTGATGCTGCGGTGGTGGTGCTGCGGTAGCATTGTCGCCTCATAGTAAGATGTTGTCCTGTTCGATTCTCAGCTAAAGCATTTTCTGTGTGGAGACATGCGTGAATGGGCGTACCTTCATTGAATGTTGTGCATCAGGCCTGGCAACTCGGTACGTAAAAATCTACTGCCAATCATTAGCGGACCGGGCAACCCCTAACCGGGAAAAGCCGAAAGATACAACAATAACAACAACAGAAATGTCTCTCTGAGACCAACGACTGGTGTCAGAACCATGGCCTTAAGCTCAATGCCAAAAAATGTGTCATCATCCCCTTTGGGAAAAACCCAGTTCCCATAAACTACCACATTGATGGTAGTCCAAGTCCACTGAACACAGAACGCATTATAAAATATCTGGGAACACAGGCTGACAGCAACATCTCTTTTGACCACCACACTGCCACTGTGGTCAGAAAGTCCTTCTGTGTGGCACATCTCATTACTAAGGGTTTTGCATCCAGGAAGACAGAGGTCATCATCTCCCTCTACTCTTCCCTCATTTGGCCAATCATCGAATACAATGCCCCATTTGACATGTACCTCACTAGACACCTGCAACAACTGGAGAGGCTGCAAAAGTACCTCACAAAGAGGATCCTAGGCATTAAACACTTGTCCTATATGGACAGACTAAAAAAGCTCCAACTATTCTCTGTCTCATATCGCCTACTTAAGGTGATCTCTGCTTGACTTACAAAGCCATGTCTGACCCAGCTCTGTTAGAAATGCTACATCTAAAGAAATCCCAATCCCTCCACACCACATGCTCGAGAGATCTCAACCTCATTACCACAATCAACAGAATGTGCTGGAGGGACAGGTTCATAACCCAGAAACGGACCATGCTATGGAATAGACTTCCCATACATGTCAAACAGAGCACCTCACTGGCCCTCTTCAAGAGGAATCTTGATGAATGGATGGGAAATAGAAAATTTACCCTGGGGATCACTCCAGTGGCTCTACTAGACAGAAGCACAGGAAACTAAGGTCGGGTGGCATGATGCCAGGTTAATCCTATGGACTAGGCTTGTAAAGGCTCCAGGGCCATTAGCGTAGTACACACCTATGAACCTATGAACCTATGAACCTATGAACAGATGGTGCACCCAGCATTAAGATCTGAAAGAGACTGAGACTGAGGTTAGCACCAGTTTGGAGATACACCCTATTATTGATGTTTTATGGCTATTCCTGCTTAACAGCACCATTGGGCATGGTAAGTGGGTTAGTGTATACTGTAGTTACTTGATGTGGACTCACTAATATCTGAGTAGAGAGAATGCTAAGTCTCACAAACAAAAGATCTCAGATTTTGAAGAACTCTTCCTCATCTCATTTTTTGAAGAAATATTCCTCAGCTCCTACCTATGAACCTATGAACAGATGGTGCACCCAGCATTAAGATCTGAAAGAGACTGAGACTGAGGTTAGCACCAGTTTGGAGATACACCCTATTATTGATGTTTTATGGCTATTCCTGCTTAACAGCACCATTGGGCATGGTAAGTGGGTTAGTGTATACTGTAGTTACTTGATGTGTGCTCACTAATATCTGAGTAGAGAGAATGCTAAGTCTCACAAACAAAAGATCTCAGATTTTGAAGAATTCTTCCTCATCTCATTTTTTGAAGAAATATTCCTCAGCTCCTACCAAAAAAAAAAAAAAAAAAGAACAGACTGCTTGAGTCATGTAGTGCTGTTTCTTTTGCAGGTGTTGCAGAATTATCAGTGATAGTCGTGAAAGCTCTTTCTTCAAGACATGCCAGGCAACAGAATGGATTCTTCTTAACCAAAGTTGAGCTTAGAAGCTGTGTGCCCTCTAGACTGCCATCTACCAAATTCACTATGTTATTCCATTCTTTTCAGAGTCACTTGTTTTGTTGGGAGTTAGACTTTGTGAAAATAATGAGAGAGCTGTTTTGAAGGTGCAGAAGTAAATTAGTCTCATCTTTTCCCCTTTGGTTTTAGGGCAGATAGAGACACTTTTTTCTTGCCCTCTTAATCTGAAGTCTCCTCACAAGCCACTGTATTGGTACCATTTCAGATAAGATAATTCTGTGCCCTGCAGGTATTGGTATTTACCTGGGCAGAAGAATATACAGTGGTGGTACTGGCATTAGGACCCTACTGTTTTGAAAGAAGATGCCTGCAGATGGCCTCCTACAGATGACTTGTTTGGACATTTAGATATGTTATCAAATGTACATTTTGTGTGGATTTGCTTACAATTACTTACAGCATTAAAAGTAGTTATTATATAGAAAAAGCTTTCTTTTTATTATTTTACTTTTTAATACTGTTGCGATCGTTGTTTGCATTAACTGTGTTGGGGAGTTTTCATTTCATTGCCAGTGGAACACCAGCAAAATGTTACTGCTTGTGACTCAGATGTGCTACTCTAAAAGCTGGCAGTTTGTTACAATGTTGCATTGTTGCAAACAGTGCTGCATACAGCACTTGATAAGTTTTGCAACATTTGGCTGTGGCCTTTGGTTTTGGAATTAAACCTGTATTGACAGTGGGATGCCAGAGTTTTAATGACTCAGTGGACTCAGTGCACCTTTTATTATTTTGCTGGTAATTCCTATTGCATGACTGCAGTCAGCTTTCCAAATTTAATAAGCCCTATAACTTATTAGTATTAGGCTATAGATTTTACATCTCTGTGGTTCTCTTCAAGATTTGGTAATTAACGACCAGTTGTTTGGAATTACTGTTAGGACTGAGTATTGATTTTATTAGCAGGACTACTGGACCTTTGATTCAAGCATACTGGACTTCAAAAAGTTGTCAGCTTGGACTTTGGATGTGCTTTGGTTTTGAGATGGCTGGATATCCACCTAATCTGATGTAAATTGGATCTAGTGCAAGATTGGGTTGTTGTCCATCTGCTGGGCTTTATTCAACAGATTTATCTTTGAGATTATTGTTTTTTAAATCATGTTAATATTTACTGTTTTTTCAGTGTGGTGATTTGATTTAATTATTGATAATATTGCATTTTTCTTGTTTTCATTGTTGATCCCCATTACATATGTGTTCATGCCAAGTGAGCCTATACGTTTTTATACTTGTGCTCCTATTCGTCAGGTCTTGGTTGTCTCTGGTCGATTTGACGTTAAACTTGGAAATGCTTTAAAATGTGCATGAATGCCTCCTAAAAGAATGTCACCTGGATTAATTATAAATTAAGTGAAGTTTCTTCACAGAACAGTGAGTGTTGTTTAAGTTATTTAACTGAAGGTGGCTCTTTTGTGTATATGTTTAGAACCATAAGATCATATTTTTTCAACCTATTTATGAATTTGTATTAACTGAACAGCCACTTTAACTGTGGTCTGCGCTCATTTTAAATGTGAACTGTTTTATTGATTTGAGGGGTAGTGGCTTGCCTTTATCACATTACTTTTTGGATCTCAATCTGCTTATAAGGGTTGATGGCAGTAAGGAGACTTTTGATTTTCTCTTTGTGCTTTATGTGATGTTGAAGGAGGGTGGGGTTCTTTGTTGTAATCATTTAATTAAACTAGACAATTTAGTGTTTATTGATGTACCTGGATAGGGTAAAATATGTCATGTGTTGTTTTGTATTAGTATTTAAGTATTTGGTTTTATACCAGTTGCATCTTTTTGTCTGAGGAAGTCCAGACTGTGTCCAAATGAAAAGTGTGTTCTCTAGTGTGCCTTGTGAGTTTGGATTTTTTTTTTGTTACATATGTGTTCAGTGTTTGTAAATTGTACTTAGATAATAAGCACTTTTATAAACTTGAACCTTTTAAAACTTTCCACATTGATGGTGCTGTCAACTTTGGTGATTTTTTACACCAGATATTTTTGTGGCCTTAGGAATGGTGCCAAGCCTTAAGGATCTACATCAATGCTGATGCATTTGGTGTTCTTATGAGTTTTGGATGTTTTAGCCTTTGAATTTTTGTGTCCAAGGTTAAATGGTAGAGTATAACCAAAGCAGCAAAGCTTTTCAGAGTAGCCAAGGCATCACTAAAATAAGCACAATTAATCTCAAAATGTTAAAAGTATTCTCTAAAAGACCAGACACGATGAAAGGTATAAAAATATTTAATAAAAAATAAAATAAAAAACATGAGAATAATAAATATCTAAATACAATAAACACCAGAGTTTCAATTATAAGAGAAACAAAAATAACACAGTTGGACAGATTCACACAGATGCAGAAAAACAATACTTAACTAAGCTCACTGTATTTCCTGACTGTCTAAAGAATAACTGTTCCCTAGCTAACTTAGTTAATACAGTAAGGCAAGATTAGATGCTGAGATGCTTACTTCCACAAGGCAAGATGATGAGCTTCTAACTAACTGAACTGAAATGACTAACTGTTATAACTGACATAGATCTTTATATCAAGATCTAAAGAAAACAAAACAAACTGCTGTGTGAGTTCCATCCTCTCAGTGCTGGTTATAGAATGACATTACATTTGATCACCTGACTCTGGTTCAATACATTCAGAGCTTTGCTAAGATCTGTTGTAGTATCTGAAAGCTATAGAACAATTTCAAAAACTTCTACTCTCCCCTTCCAGAATTCTTTGTTTATACATATACATTTAATCAGTTATAATAACACCGTTGATACATTTTTAACACAAGCATCTGTACAAATCAGTGTAATAGTCAAATGACAGAAAATTCTTTACAAAACTCCAGTAATTTTAATAGAATAATTGTTTTAAGTGCTGATAGCCTATTTAATTAATTGATTAGTTGCTGATAGTACTTAAAGTGTGTTTTTGGAGTTTTTTTTGTATTTTTGATGAATTTGTTTTTGACGATTAGTGAATTAAATCATTGCACTAAAAGACCTGGTTCTCTTCTGATTTTTGGTGTTTTGGTTCTACATATTTGTTTGGTGTACATCGTTGCTGTTCCTGCTGCTTTTGGTTTTCTTTGTCGGTATTTTGCAGTCAGTTATGGCTTGTTTATCAGGAGAGGACGATTTGGATATCACCTTGCGTTCTATCCTGACACACAGGGAGAATATGCTGGACATATTGGTGACCACAGTTGGTGAGATGCAAAAATCTCTGACTACTTTGGCTGCAAGAATCAAGGATTTGAATCCTGAAGGAAGAACGCCCGGTACAGGGACTGGAAGCCAGGTTTGTGCTAAGACTAATCAAGTTGTTGCTTCTGGTTTGAAGTCTGTCCCTGGTGTTTGTGGGGCTGTTGGTGAAGTTAACAAACTTTTGAGTTTGAACACAGACCCCTTTTGTGAAGAATTATTCCAAGTTAACCATGTTACAAGTAAGAACAATGTTATAGTTATGCTTGAAAAGTTGGAACAGGGGTTAAAAAGATATTGTTCTTTGCACATTGAAAACAAATACTTTGAGCACCGTGTGAAGGTGGGTATTGTTCCTAAAGGTCTCCGCTTTTTTAAAATGCCAAATGGTGTTGCCACTGATTTTTTAAAGAGGTTATTAACTTCTTTAATAGTGTAGGCATGGATTTTATGAAGTTGATAATCAAGAACAAAACATGTCTATTAGAAAAACTGAGAGATGAACTCAGTCATTTGGACAGTGATATTAAACAGCTTATGGATGGTTGTTCTGAAGTGATGACAGAATATGAGCAGTTATTAGACCGAGTTGACAAAATGGAAAATCAGGTTACAAAGCGCAAGTCCAAGAAAATCTTAAGGGATTTGGCTGTGTACGAACTTGGTAAAGAATACTTTGACTTTATTCCTACTGGTGCTAGATCCATTGGAAATGCAGAGTCTAAGCAGGGGCATGTTTCAAGGGGCAATGTATCTAATCGAAGAGATGATAGAGATCTTCAAAACCCTGAGGTAGCGGCCGCTTTAAATTTTAACAACTCTGAGTTTGGTTTTACTGAATGTGGTGACGTAAACCCAACAGTGGTGAGGCGGAAAGCCGACACTGTTACACATGAAACTGGTGACATAGGTGAGCACCCACAAACAAAAACTGGCCAAAACAATGATTGGGATCACAAAAAAGGGGCCAGTTTTAGTGCCAACAAGCCTTTTTTTACAGGCAGATTACTGTTCCCGCAACAAGAGGAACAGAAGCAGGAGCAAGGGTTACCAAACCCACAGTCGAGGCAGGAGCAGACCTTGGAGGTAGTTGGGACTGTGAACTATAATTGTGCATGTATTTCTGTATTTAATCTTTCAAAATTTGTTTTAAATGATGAGCATGTTAATGTTTTAAAGCTGGGTTTAAATTTTCAACCTAGTAGAAGAGCAGATTTGACTAAAACGCTTTTGGAATTGAAGTTTTTTACTCGAAAGCTTAGTTTGCAATACATTTTATGTGATGTAACTTTGGGTAGTACTTTGGCTAAGCCCTCTATGTACAATCCTACATTGGTATATACTTTAAACATGTTTGAAAATCTTTGTGAGAGGGATATTAGGAGTCAAATTGAGAGTAATAATCATCGTTCTTTTTATAATTTAAATACAAATGAGAGAAAGGCACTCAATGAGTTGGTATGTAACAAGGATTTAAGGTTTATGAAGGCTGATGAGGGGAGTGGGATCATGGTCATGAGTACAAGTGATTATAGCAATGCAATGGAACTAATGTTAGCTAACCAGTTAGAATATAAAAAGGTGTCTAAATTTGACATCTTGAAATGTTATAGTCACATTTATGCTATTGTTTATGGTTTATTAATGGACGGTCAAATATCTAAAGAAGTCTTTGACTTTTTGCACTTGGAAGATCCTAAAATAGGTGTGCTTTTTGGTATACCTATGCTCCACAAGAGCATTACAAATCCCCCATTTAGGCCTATCATTTTTGCTTCAGGGAGCTGCACAGATTGCATCCTCTTATATTTAGATTATATATTGAAGCCATATGTGAAGCAGTTACCATCTTACTTTGCCAACTCTTGGGATTTTTTAGAAAAGTTAAGAATGTTTTTTATCAGTTTGGACAATGTTGGTGAACAGTATTTGATGATCACAGTCAATGTGACTTCACTGTTCACTTGTATTCCCCAAGAAGCAGGTGTTGATTTTATTATGTGT
Source organism: Protopterus annectens (assembly GCF_019279795.1). Lineage (NCBI taxonomy): Eukaryota > Metazoa > Chordata > Ceratodontiformes > Protopteridae > Protopterus > Protopterus annectens. The sequence continues at coordinate 261,218,437 of NC_056733.1, forward strand.
TTTTTGGTTAAATATACAAACTTGAGTAACCACAGTGTTATCACCTATACATTATTGTTGGATTTATTATTGGAGCATAGTTATTTTATGTTCAATGGTAATTTTTATAGGCAATTGTCAGGAGTATCTATGGGTGCAACTGCGGATCCCACCTATGCGAGCTTGGTTCTTGGGTGATGGGAGCTGGAAATTCTCCCTTGTGTGGATTTATATGATAAAGTTGTCTTTTACAAAATGCTTCTGGATGACTTGTTTTTTATTGCTAAGAAGGATGGTTTTAGTGCAGAACAGTTTTGTAGATGCCTTAAGTGCTACCACCGAATTTTTGACATTCACCTTAGGTGATTTTGGCTATATGATTTCATTTTTGGATGTGGTCATCAGGTGGGAAGCTGCTTCAAACGTTGTTTTTAGTAGCATTCACCATAAAAACACCTTTTGTAATAGTTAAGTATATTACAAAAGTAACCACCCCACTTTTGCCAAAAAGAATATTCCTCGTGGTCAGTTTATCCGGGCTTCACGGATGACCGTACACAATGCCACCTTTTTGGAAGAGGTTCAGTTTATTAAGAGGTTATTTTTGGACAGGGGCTATCCTAGAGATTTATTGGATAGAGCGGCTAGTGAAATTATTTATAGAAGGGAGAACGATTTTCCCCCTATTTTGGTAAAAGGTTTTGCTAAAAGAACGGATACAGATTGTGATGTTCCGAGTAAATCCAGATTTTGTCTGGATATGAGTGTGGATAATAACCAGATCTGCGGGATTATCAGCGAAAATTGGAAAGTCATCTTAGGCAATGGCGACATGGTGGATGTACTGGGTGAGGTGCCATCTTTTGTGTATAGGAAGAATTGTAACATTAAGGACATGTTGGTGAGGGGAAATGGTTCCTGTTGTCTGGGTATTAACAATAGAGGTATGTTTAAGTGTATGGGCTGTAAAGTATGGTTCCCACATTCTTTTACAACATCTTGACTTTAACATTACTGTTCCAGGTAGATTAGACTGTGGTAGTGAAGGCATTGATTATTTGGCCATTTGTAGTGGATGCCCGGCTTTCTATGTGGGAATGTTCACTAGAAGATTGAGGACATACATACTTGAACATCTGTATGCAATAAGAACAAAAAATTGTAACAATGCCTTGTACAAACACTCCACTATGTGTACTAATTGGAAAAAGTTCACTTTCTCAGTCCTTGAGTTAGTAAACAAAGATATTAGGGGTGGTGATTACAGGAACATAGTGGATTAAAAAGAAGCGGAATGGCAATTGAGATTGGCTTCTTACATACATCCTGGATTGAATGACACAGTCAATATAAAATGTTTTTTAAAGAATAGAAAAATCAACATAAAAAAAAATAAAAGGTTTATTTAAATGTATTTTGTATTGCAATAGCAGTTCATGCGACATCAGCCTAGTTAACTGACGGTTTATTTTAATAGAATAATTGTTTTAAGTGTTGATAGCCTGTTATTTAATTAATTGCTTAATTGCTGACAGTACCTGGTGAGTTTTTGGAGTTGTTTTTTGTATTTCTGATTAAGATGTTTTTGATGAATAGCGAATTAAATCATTTTATGCTAAAAGACCTGGTTCTCTTCTGATTTTTGGTGTTTTGGTTCTGCTAGAAGCATTTTGGAATTTTAGACCTTGAAAGTAAAACTTTTTTTTTTCACAAGGATAGAGCGTAATTGCAAACAAATTCTTCCTTCATGCCTTAAGTAGACACAGAAAATGAACTCAAATCAGTCCATTAATCTGCCTGAACAATGTTTTTATTTTTGGTAAGGAATTTTATTTACAGAAGGTTGGCGTAGCTATGTGCATGGCTTGTGCGAACAGCTACGCCAACCTATCTTTGGTGCAATGGGAACTAGAGAATGTGCTATCAAATAATATTTTTAGGGGCTGCATTAAATGGTATGTGCGCTATGTGGACGATGTCTTCCTGCTGTGGCATGGATCAATAGAAAAATTGAGAGAATTTATTGATTATCTACATACAACTACAAATTTTCTGAAATTCACACATAAATATTCACAACATGAGACTGAATTTCTAGATGTTAAAATTAGTAAGATAGAATTCAACAAAATACAGACAGGTCTCTATAGGAAATCAGTAAGGAAGAATAATTTATTACATAATAGAAGTATGCACCCAAAACATGTAAAACAGAATGTGGTGAAGGGACAGATATATAGAATTATGAGGTTATATGATGACAATACCAAATTAGAATCAGCACTTGTAGTACTGAAACAAGATTTTTTGACTAGAGGGTATAAAGAGAAGGGCAATAGATGTATGTATTAAGGAAGAATGGAAAGAAAGACAGAATAGATGTAAACTGTATTATGGTGAGAACTTCATGGGAGAAGCTAGAAGTGATGGGGCACAGAAGAAAGGAATAGACAATGTCCTGAGAGTACCCCTGCCATATTCAAGTGATGTAAGTAGGGCCTGCGAGATTATTAAAAAGAATTGGGGATGTGTTAAGTACAATTGATGAATTAAAAGATGTTATAGGGGAAGGACCCCTTTTTTCTTTCCATAATAATAAATCTTTAAAGAGGCACTTATGCTATAGGTCGAATAATGAGAGGAAAATAATGTCTGATAGGGTTGGGACATATGCATGTAGGAATTGCAGTGCATGTAACCAAATTTATATGGGGAGTCAGTTTGTACACCCATTATTAGGTTTTAAGATTGATTTGAATTTTTACGCTGATTGCAGGACTAGAAACTTGATATTTTTTGGCTTTTGCACAACATGTTATGTTTTTTACATAGGTAAAACCAATCGTATGCTCAAGGATAGGGTATAAGAACATTGTAGGGATATTTGTAATGGTAGACACCAATGCCCTTGCACAACACATTATGAAAGAAGGAAGCAATCATGCCTTTACGTTTTTTGTGCTAGAAATGTTAGAAGAAGGGCTTAGAGGTGGTGATCTTAAAAATAATACAGAAGCAGCAGAACAAATATTGATACTGTTATTTCATGCAGATAAATTTCCAGGTTTTAATAGCAAAGTTTTGCTTAAACCTTTTTTTAAAAGCTAGACCACTACAACATGAAAATATTTGGTATGCTACTAGTATGTAGTTGCTTTTTACCTCTGTGTTTTGCTATTACTTGTTTTATCTGTGGTCATTTCATTGTGTGTACACTGTGCTTTTAAGAAGCTGTTAGTAATAATTGAATGAATTTTATTGGCTGATGATGTATTTAAAATGGGTTGACTTTTAGTGTTTTAGCAGTCTGATGAAGCGGTTAGTTAGACCGTGAAAGTGCTTATGTTCATTATTAATAAATTATTTTGGTTTTATTCTGCCATGTCTAACCGAGTTTTTTACTTTTCCTTTATTACGTATGTTGTCTCGTTTGGATAGTCTTCGAGGTGTGAGCTTTGTTCCTGCATTTATACCAATTACTGTATTGCCTCACCATCTTGCCCTCCCTCAGGGGTCCACTCTTGATACAGTAACCCTTTGTTACAGTATACAGGCTCCCCATTTCCTTGAGCATCGGGTGTCCACTTAGCTACCTCCCTTAAGCCTCGTAAAGTAAGATACAAATGCTGAGCCTGTCTCAACTCTATCTTTGTAACCTCTCCCAGCTCTCCTTCTCTAAATGTTTGGCCTCTAGTTCTTGCTGAAGCTGCTTCTCCTTTTCTTTAGCCTCCAGTTCATGCTGATGCTGCTTTTCCCTTTCTTCGGCCTCATGTTGATGCTGCTTCTCCTTTTCTTTAGCCTGCAAATGTTTGGCTTCTAGTTCAAGTTTATTTAACTCCAGATGGATTTTTAAGTCCTCTGGGGAAAAGGTGACCTGTCCTGTTTCTGAAGACTGCACATCTCTGTCACAAGACTGGTTATCTTCCTGGTTAGTGGTCTGCACTGCAACTGCAATTAAAGCTGAAATCATTTCCTTAGTCTGGTTAGCATGCAGCAGTCCTTTGGCTTCACACACTTTGTTCAACTGGATCTTTGTCATCTTACCATAATCCTTTGCTGGCATCTTTGTGTGCTTTTCCTGGCAAAACTAAACTAATGGAAAAAAATACAACTCTGTGAAAATGAAACTCTGAATGTTTAATTTGTGGCTGTTGAGAATACACACACCTTCAGTGACAATTGTCCAGAAGCTACTGAAGTTCAATTAATATCCCACCATTCTACCACCAATATGTGATGACCTCTCTACCTCGGACCAGTAATCATGGAGCCTTAATCCTCACCACTGAGACCAGTGAGAGATTGTCACTAAAACAGGAATGGATTTATACAGTATTTTCAGATGCAGCTCTCTGCATCAAGCACAATTTCCCCCAACAGCAAACAGATAACATGGTCCAGGCCTGGGACCGGACTGTTTCTCCAGATCCCAAACAAGACTTTCTTTGGAACACTGTGTCGCAGTTCCAAATAGCTGACACACCCATACCTGCGCGCACGCACACACACACACACACACACACACACACACACACACACACACACACACACACACACACACACACACACACACACACACTCACTCCTGGGAAAGGCTGACACAGATTTTCTAGCTGTACCCCTTCTGCCCAAAGATACAGAGATAATTCAGAGTGCAGAGCATCATGGCTAGTTCATAGGCCCATAGGTATTTACTAGGCTAACAACCACCAGGGCCTAGCAAACTATAAGGTAACCATGCTGCCACCAGTCAACCACTCTAAGGCTCTTACAAAGGTATCCATTTATACTGATTACAATCAATACTAATATAAACAGTAGAGTGTAACCAAAGCAGCAAGGCTTTTCAGAGTGGCCAAGGAGTCATTAAAATAAGCACAATTACTATCAAGATGTTAAAAGTATTCTCTAAAAGACTGGCCACAATGAAAGGTATAAAATATTTAATAATAAAATAGAAAACATGAGAACAATACATATCTAAGTACAATAAACACCAGAGTTTCAATCACAAGCGAAATAAAAATAACACAGTTGGACAGATTCACACAGATGCAGAAAAACAATACTTAACTAAGCTCACTGTATTTCCTGACTGTCTAAAGAATAACTGTTCCCTAGCTAGCTTAATTAATACAGCAAGGCAAGATTAGATGCTGAGATGTTTTCTTCCACAAGGCAAGGTGATAAGATTCTAGCTAATTGAACTGACTGTGATAACTGACATAGATCTTTATATCACATTCCAAAGAAAATAAAACAAAACAGATTGCTGTGTGAGTTCCATCCTCTCAGTGCTGGTTATAGAATGACATCACATTTGATCACCTGACTGGTACAATACACACTCAGAGCTTTGCTAAGATCTGTTGTGTTGTCTGAAAGTAATAGAACAATTTCAAAAACTTCCACTCTTCCCTTCAAGAATTCTTTGTTTAAACATATACATTTAATCACTTATAATAACACTGTTGATACATTTTTAAGACAAGCATCTGTACAAGTCAGTGTAATAGTCAAATGACACAAACTACTTTACAAAACCCCAGCTAACTATGCTGGCATATGTTACACATGCACTGCCCCACTCTTCCCGGCACAGATGCCAACACCTCATATCGTCACATCAATTATCCAGAGTGACAAGCTTGGAACCCTATCCTGCTGGTTGAAGAAGACAGATATGATATTTTCAGATATGGAAGTTAATGTATTATATACTTATCATAATGATAGATATGAATGATTACTTTCAATCTTCTTCAGGTAACTCCCTCTTTTCCCTGGCCTCAGGGTGACATGACTGAAGGGGTATAGGTTTATTGTTTTATTTATGTCAATAATATTTTTGATGCATACTTAGGTGTTAGCTTTTTAAGCAGCACACCAAAGATATAGAGAAAAATTCAGAGTGCAGAGCATCATGTCTAGTTCATAGGCTCATAGGTATTTACTAGGGTAGCAAACACCAAGGCCTTTATAAGCCTAGCAGTGCAATCAAACCCAACTGTGTCCCTGTGTATCATGGGCTTTTATTAGGAGAGGCATGTTAGTTAGGAAGTTTCTAGAGGTCATGTCAAAAGGTATGTTAGTTTGGGCATTATTGTCTGACTCTGTCTGTCAGAGATATGAGGGCCAGACAGTGGGTGAACTTTTGATTTCCCATCCATTGGTCAAGGTTACACTTAATAAGGGTTAGGGATGGACTCTTCTTCACAAGGGTGGGGAGTTCCATAGCATGGGTATCCCCTGCCACATATATCTGTCTTATTTATGTCACAAGCAAAATTTAAATCTTTGCATCTGGTGGTTCTGATGCCAGGCATAGATCACTTCTCAGTAACCTATAAGAGACAGAGTACAGAGACTGTGATTTAAGGCAATTCATGTAGGACAATCTGTTTATACCCTGGATTCACCTGGTAAGTAACCTTTGTGGGCATTCCAACTGCTGCATATGTCTGGTCAGATAGATGCCTAAGGGGGCATTATACACAATTATGAGTCTGATGAGGGCCAAATAAAGTAGCACTATGACTTCCTTGGATGTGGATGCCAATCCCTTGCTTATAGGTTGGGTGATATAGAATGATTTTCTTACTGCATTAGCCATTTGTTGGTCAAATGCCAGATTACTGTCAACATAGGTTCCCAGATCTCTGACTACCAGGTCACCTCTTAGGGGTGTCTTATCAATGGAGTAATCAACCTGGGTGGCAGTTTTCCCAAAAGGCACTATAATGCATTTCTTAGAATTGAGTTTTAGTCCATGACTTTGGCACCTGTCATTTGTCTGTGTTGGAGCCTCTTGTATGATGTTTGTATCTGAGAAGAATCTATGATAGCCCCAATTTGCAGTCATCTGTGAACTTGATCAGCCAAGGGCCATTGACATTATCCTTTACCTCCAAGAAGTAGATGCTAAATACGAGTGGTCCCAGCATGGAGCCCTGAGGTACCCCACTGGTGACCTGTTTCTTAATGGATGTGGTATCACCAATCCTGACTTCTTGGATCCTGTCTGTGAGCCAGCTGAGAATCCAGTGAGTTATGTAGGAGTTTATGCCCAGTTCAATGAGTTTGTCAACTATACCTGACTGGGGTATTGTACTGAACAACTTAGCCAGGTCCAGGTAGGCAGTATACTGCATTTTCCCCTCATCCATTGCCTTGGTGACCTTCTCAAAGATGTCCACCAGGTTCAGTAGGCATGATGTTCCCCTTGACAAAGCCAAACTGGGTTTGGTCCAGTGTCTGAAGGTCACCTAGGTCTTTGTTGATCCTTTCCATGGTAATTCATTCCATAGCTTTTCATATTAGACTAGACAGGCTAATATGTCTGTAGTTTCTGGGGTCAGTTGATGGTCCACCCTTATGAAGTGGGATAACTGTTGCAGTCCTCCATCCTCATGGTGTAAAGCCTGTTTTAATGCTAAAACTGAAAAGTGGTTCAAGCAGTCCTGATAGATCATGTTTCCAGCTGTTTGGGAGGCATCTTGGGACACTGTCAGGGCCCATTTAGGCTGTGTTTTTGGCCTTAGTGAGCACTGCCAGGGCCTGCTCCCTATTAATAGTTGGGGGATATGCTAGTAAGGATTTCATGAGGGGGAGGCAGGAGGGAATGGGTGGTGAAGTTTGAGTTGAATTTGCCAGTCAGCAAATTGCTATATCACTGTGTTCAGTGAAGGTGGCACCTCTGACCACCAGTTCAGCACACTGATGTGTGCTGACTTTAATGTTTCAGATATAGTTGTAGGAGGCCTTGTGGTTTTCTTTAGCCTATAAGGCTATCTTGACCTCATAATTGGCCTTGTTTGACTTAACTATTCCTCTTATTTCCCTGTTTAATTTAATTAGAGAGCCCCTATCATTATGGGAGTTGTACTTCCTGATTTTATCCATGACTTTTTTCCTTTTGTTATATATCCTATTAAGGTTAGGATTCCACTAGTGCTGTTTGTTTTAGAATTTCTTTTGGGTTTACTTTTAGTAGGTACAGCAGTCTCTATATGGCCATTTACATGGTTGTACAGAGTCTCTGTGAACAACTCCACATAGGTTGCTGTAAACACAGGGTTGGGAGGTGCACTGAATTTTGACAAACTATCGCTTAATAGGATGTACTTTTGTTTTGGAATATTTCCTAACTGTTACAGGGTTTGCTGGGGTTACCAAGATGATTTGTATTTTGAAGGAGACAGCTTTGTGCTCTGACCTCATTAGTGAGGATGTAACACTTGGGGGAGGGGTGCAGTGCTCTCTGATGTTGGTGCGTACCATATGGATGATGCTGTAACTCATATAATATTGGGAGGAGTTAGAGGCAGGGAATGTTTCAGATGTTGTGCTGCCAAAACCATGCTGACCTTAGCCCTGCTTGTTGAAGAAAATGCACCATTATTATTCAGATCAATTGTTAAGATAAGAACATAACTTTAATTTTCAAGACATAGTCATGGTTAGCCCTGTCATATATGTTTTAGGTTCTCTCCCCTCAGAAACCAAGTCATCTTCACTGAGTTGTTTTGACAGGCCCACATGCTACTTTTTAAAAAGGCCATAGATGTTTTTCCTCTTATGGAGCACAAATGAGGGTTGAACTGCCATCTTTTTGTAATTCTGAAGATGAAGGGTCGCTTCCATCCCGTCTTGTACTTCAGTGACTTCACTGAATAGATCCAGTATATCAGATGTTGACGTTCAAGAGATTGTGCCCCTGCTGCTGCAGAGTACCTTCATAGTATCAACAGACATAATGAGCACCTTCTAATATATCAGTATCTGGTGACACTGGAGGTTGCCTCACTTTGTTTTAGGTGGCCATCACTTTCCACACAAAACGCCTTCATTCAGATTGTCTGCACCTAAAGTGTTCACTAAGGTTTGGGCATGATGGCAAAAGTCTTGCAGGGGAAGGAGCATGCTGTATTTTTCTGTTTGGTTGACTATATCCTGATCCCCCCATTGAGGTATTTCCTGAAAGTTTTCCTGGAATGGGTGTTGCAAGTCCCTGGAGGAGTGACCGTAAACTGGGAGAAGGTATCCCCTCTTATCCTCCTCTCAGAGGTTTACCTTAAAGGTATTTCCTACCACAGAGAGGGCCCAGCATTTGATGAACCTGGAAGCTTCATCTAGAACACAGAAGATGATCTAACTGTAGACTCTCCTGCACTTTCTGGGCTTTTTGCTACAATGATAATCACTATGTCATTTGCACACCAGAGAATGTGGGTATTGCAGCGGGGTCTGAAGTGTCATTGCCTGCAAAATCACTGTGCATCCACAGATCTTCTTCTGGTATCAGGTCTCTGTTACTGGACACCAAACTGCTGCATGGCTAACACCTACTGGAGGCGCTTACTGCAACACATACCACTGTGGATCAAGATATGGATGTCCACTAATTTGCATTTTCTTACAGCAACCATGATTTGCTTCTTCCACAATCTTGCCTGAGTCTGTGGGACTGCAATGGGGATATCCTGAACATGTAAGGTTTGCATGGGGAGCATCAGCTATACGGCTAAGCAGCAACCCGAATGGCTGCTGTGATGATGACCTCCTGAAACTAGCTGTAGACCATGGAGAACATATGTGCTGTATGGATCATGAGAGGGATGAAGGTTAGCAGTTGTAGGACTATAAAAGACATAGAAAAATACATAATTAAAGCTACAAAGAAGGCTTACACTTAGCACACATAATCTACATAGTAAAAGATGTCCTCCATTTGGGTGAAGCAGTACCTAATTTTGCACCTTTTGGTTATTTTGCAGATGATCCTAACAAGCACCTGTATAATTTTAGTCTCAGTTATTTCACAGTCAAGGTACATGTCAGCAATATCTGCTCACCATGACATTGTACATGGCAGGATTTCAGTCTAGCAGAGGCTAATCAGGCAGTTTATTGGAGTGATTCTGCATTTTCATCCTCCTTCAAGCAACCATTCCACTATGGGGATTCAAACTTCATGATCACCAGGTTTGCTTATCCTATATAAGAACCCTGTTTTAGTTCATATCTTGTAAAATTAGCTCTTCCTTGTGCTCATAAAATCTCAAAGCTATGAGCCCATATATGCAGAGAACCATACATGTTTTTTTCACAAGGATCAGATATCCTAACTGACAAATGTTAAAGTATTGCAAAATAGGGGGAATCCCACAGAACAAGAAGAGGAGCAACTGCAAAATGCTAAACAGAAAATAAGGGATTACCTTAATAATATGCACGAGTTTAGAAAGATTCCTGTCAAGCAACTGTTTTTTTGATAGTAACTCTAGAGCACAAAAACTTTTAGCGCAACTCAGGCAACAGAAAATAGAAAGGGCTGTCACCAAACTTAGAGAGCCTATAACAAGGGTGATAACAAGAGATCCTGTAGAAGTGCAAGAAATATTTCAAGAATGTTATGAATGTCTGTATAAAGCAGAGAAATATGGAAATCAAGAAAATGTGCAAATGGAAATGTTTATGGAAGAATTAAATATGCTGAGGTTAGAGGTAGAGGAGGATCAATTACTAACAGTATAGGAGAAGATGAGATAAAAATTATGATATATAACCAATCTATAGGAAAGTCCCCAGGAATAGATAGTATTCCTGTGGAAGTTTGTATGCTAGGAGGGAGAAACTGATAAAGACGTGGAAGATTTTGTTTAACAATATTTTAAGAGGAGTACCAACATCCTGGAAGAAAGTGGTGGTAAATATAATACCTAAAGAGGATAAATCTCCATCAGATCCAGCTCCAAACAATCCCATTTCAATACTAAACCATGATTATAAAGTGTTCATGTTTGTAATGGCTAAAGGAATGTCAAAAGTAATGCCAAAATTGATAGATATGGATCACTGTGCTTTTGTGGAGCGGAGGCAAACATTTGATAACATTAACAGAACACTGATGATCCAGAGGGAAGCAGAATATAAGAAAATGCCACTGTTATTGGTGGGTCTTGATACAGAGAAAGCATTTGCGATAGTAAGCTGGGACTTCATGAGCAGGGCAATGGAAGTAGTTGCTTTCCCTGATAAAATTATAAGGTTAACGAGGGATCAGAGGCAAAAATTAAAGTGGGTGGGGTCCTCTCTGATAATTTCTGCTTGAGTAGAGGAACCATGCAGCGGTGTCCTCTTTCCCCTTTGTTGTTTGTATTATATTTAGAAGCATTGGCAAATAAAATAAGGGACTCAGAAATTCAAGGATATAACTGGTATGGTAATGGTAGTCAAGAAATGCTGGCTGTATTTGCAGATGATATTATTTTATATCTGACAAAACCAGAAAGAGACATTACAGTGTTGTTGAAGATTTTGAGACAGTTTCAAATCTTCTCAGGATACAAAATTAATGAAGCTAAAGCAAACGCAATAGTTCTAAATTATGTACTCACACACAAATTGATCCGCCAATATCCATATCAATGGGGACATGATACAATGAAGTATTTAGGAGTATGGATTAAAAATATCTGAGTTGTGGCAGCTAAGGATATGTGGGAGGAGACTAAACAGAAGGTAATACAAAAACTGAGAAACTGGAAGCCTTGTTGTATGGATATGGATATAAAAGCAGTTAAACTGTTTTTAGTCCCTTTAGTTTTGTACACAGGTCAAGCATATTTTTATCAACCAGAGGAAAAGTTTTGTATAGCAATTAAAAAAGAGATGAAGGATTTTATTGGGAAGGGAAGATGGCAAAGGTCAAGTGGGATAAGATGATCCTTCCACTAGAACAAGGCAGACTAGGATTACCTGATCTGAAGGGATATTTTAGGACAACACAGTTAAGGCTCTTATACATATCACAAGCAGAAAACTATAATTCAAAATGGAAAAGGATGATGATGACACACGGGAGAAGCTTAAGAAACAAGGAGAAAGTGGGATTTTGGGTGCAGACCCTTAAGGAGATTGACAATAATCATATGGAATATTATATTCATAAAGTAGCAGAAAGCATTTTAAGAACTAAACCAACACAGGAATGGAGAAGAGATTTTGTTGACAGGGATGACTGCAATTAGGGATACAGACACTAGGTAAGAAGGGGCTTGAATTTATTAGAGAAAACTGGCAAAGGATCCAATGAGAGCAAATAACTAGAAAGGGAAAGATAATAGAACGGGAAGACACCAAGAATTTATTTGGATTGCAGGTTAGAGACTGCCTTCCCTATCAAGGTATGATATCAGAGTACAGGCAAAGAGAAAGAAATAGGGGGTCCTAAATGAAAGACCAGCACTGGTAGAGTTCTTTGCATGACAGCTATAAGAATTGATCAGGAGAGCTTAGAAATGATTGGGAAGAGAGACTGGATAAGCCATTCACAAAGAAACAATGGGAGGATACATGTATATCTCCCAAATATGCAACACAGTCTAGAAGAGTTAGGATTTTTGCTTTTTAAGTGTTTACATAGGTATTTTTATACCCCAAGTAGACTCCAAAGAATTTTTCCTCAGATAGACATCAAATGTTGTAGGTGTGATGGGGAAGAAAGAGATAACTGGGAATATATTTTTTGGGAGTGTAATGAGTTGGCAGACTTTAAAGATTCCCTGCAGAGTCCTCTGTCAAAGATACTGGGTGAGCAAACCGGTGTAACTAAGGAGATGATTGTTTTGAGCTATGATACAGAATCGGAATTGCCTGGACATAGTAAGGCCTTGCTGAGTCTAATTATGGTGGCTGCCAAAAAAGCAATTACTAGAAAATAGAAATCAAAGTCTAAACCAACTTTATCAGAAGTAGTGAATATAGTAACAGAGATAAAGCAACTGGAACTGGGATCTTTAGAGAAGTGAAGGAGAAAACTACATAGGAAAAAATGGGAATTATAGGAACAGTATATGCAGATAAGGAATGAGGTTTAAAAGAAAGCAGGATATGAATGAGCTATTTAATACTTAATTGACAATGACTGAATATATTATACGAGATGTATAATGTTTGCAACTACAGTTGTCTCAACAGGGTCTGTGATGCATAATGTTTGCAACTAAAGTTGACTTGATGTGGTTTGTTTTTCATGTCTACAAATGTAAGATTGCCTATGTCATACATGATAATCTAATAAAGATTTTTTTTTGTTTATAAAAAAAAGGATCAAATATCTTATTGGACCAACTCACGGTTCCTCCAAAAATTAGCTTCTTAATTACATCTAAGCTACTCCATTTATTTCTCTAATTTCTTCACTGAGCTAAAAACCAGGGCAGAGAGAGCCCTTCATGCTCTAGGTATAGAGCTTGAGCTCGGATTTTACCTGTAGCAGGTGCTTTAGTTTAGGAAGTTAGAATATCTGATTATCTCCATTGCACCAGGGATGTAGGGGTACAAGTCACAAAGAAACCCTTTCCAAGAGTATTTCACAAAGTAAACTCTTTTCAAGAGTATTGTTGATGGCATTATACTCTGTCATTGAGCAACTCAAAACCCATTAGAATTTGTTGTGGTCCAAACCATTCCTTCAGAGGGATGGATGCTTGCAGTATTTGCTTCAAGAATGTCTCCCTTGCAGACATCTGCACTGTGGCCACTTGATTGTGAGTTCACACCTCCACTGGACATTACTACATGGATCACAACTCCAGTAATTAGGTTTCCTTTTATAACTTGATACTTTAAGACTAAACCTTCTTAACATCTGGCCTTTTGGCTGTCTTCTAGCTCTTTCCACCATGTTGGTTTTACTGTTAGGATACAACACAGTTGTAGATCCACCAGAAATTGTCACCACTGTTCACTACAACAGATTTTTTTCTTACTGTATCAGTTGGTCTATGTAGGGTCCCTCCATAATGGGACCCATGCACCCACCCTCCAGTGTCAGTGGCTCATCAGATAGCACACTTGCCCTTGGTGCTAGAAAATCAGAAGGCCTTGGGTTCTATCCGCACACTAGGAACTTATATTCATTTTTCCAATGCTGACACTGCCAGGAGCTACCTTCCTGGGTGTGCTATCATTTGGATGAAACTTTAAATGAAGGTCCCATCTACATGAGTTGGTGGTACCTCAGGTGGATGTAAAGGACCCCACAGCACTCACTGAAAAATGAGTAGAGAAGTTCCTGGTACGCTGGCCAAATTATCCCACCTTCAGTCTGCCTGAAAAAAAGGATACTGGCTCAGTCAAACTAACCCAGTTAAAAAAGTAAATAAAAATAAATCAATAAATAAATACATGCTGCTGTATATGTAGCTTCACACAGGAATGATCAGCCCATAGGCATTTGTAAAGCCATTGCTGGATTACAAATAATTGGTAACTCATTTTCCCCACAGCCCATTTGTAGATATCAATAATTTGATGTTGTTAACATCTGCACTGTCAGTTAATAAACACATTGTTTTACAATCTATGCTGATAAAAAATCTCTCTTCTAATCTAACTGGATTAATTTAAGCAGAATTAACTAGGAAGGCCTTCTAAATATAGGGAAATATTATAGTTTGTAAGCACTTTCTAAAAGTCAGAAACAATTTATTTTTACTAGGAAATATGTTGCAGACATTAAGATATGTGCATAAGAAATGTTTGGAATAATTCTTGCAATTAGGCTCCAAACAACTTAATTTCATCTTTGTATTATTAGCTACTTAGTGCATTTTCATGTTGTCTTTTTAGTGTGAAAATATCAAAACACTGATATAACTTTTGGAATTAATGGATATTATAGTATTGGCTCTCTATATTTAAAATGTCTGCTATATAGAGTTGTTGTAAGCACTTCATATAGTTTGCAGATGCTGTTTTCTGCTCCCATTTTGTTGTTTGTAAATGTGTCTGTTTACTCGCTGTAATAACAGTTATTTCATTTTGCAGACAATTGCTGTAAATGTGCAATAGTAGCAATCGACTGCTATTGCAAATTTACATATTGTTAAATACAGGCATTTTCTGCAAAATGAAATAACTGTTATTACAGCGAACAAGCCGCCTGCACCCCCTTATGAGGGACAAGCCCCACACCCCTTATACAAAGTTGGAGAACAATGAAGAAAGGAGAAGACCCCCAATAATATGCACAGTAGATTTGCACAGTGATCCTTCTGTGCCTTCGATTTGCACTGACAAATGACTGCGAGCGGTCACATTTTGACATTTAGAACCCAACCAGCTGGTCCTTGATCAACTACAGGCAAACATGTATAGATGACCTCTTCATCCACTGCAACTGTTGGAGTTCCCTGTAAGCTGGGCTCATTACGTGTTAGCAAAGCAGGTATCAAATCAGTAAGGCTTTAACTGACTGCATAAAAATATGCTTTGTCCGTAGCTGGGGATTCATTAATGGGACTGAGGGCTTTGTAATCTTATTCAAGTGTGGAATCTTCTGAGAAAAATATGCCAATGAGAAATGGCAGTGGTGCACAGGACTCATTCATTTATAAGCTCACTGAAGAGGTCTCACTAAGTGATCAACTGATATAGTGTGCATACATCTGTTGAACCTACTTGTACCATATTTGTATTGACTAGACTGTATTACAGTTATTTCCAGAGTTTCATTACAATACTATAATTTGTGCAACCACGAGACTCAATTTTTCTTCACTTTTTAGGTATTTCCTCTTCTCTATCATCTGTCTGATGAATGTATTTTGGGCATAATATATCGCACATTCTAAGGAAACTATTCAATTTAAGATTCACCCCAAGAATATATCTAGAACAAGTTCAGTCGTCTTCCCCATTTAACCACTGTTTCAGTTTTGCTGATTCTTTTCTGTGTTCATTTGTTTACCTTTTCCTTAGTATTTACTTAATTTGTTGCAAACATTAGACATAATTTGACTCATTTAGCTGCATGGCATATAATGTATAAGCAGTTTTCTTTATTATTTTTTTTAGAAATCCCAGCATGTTTAAGGACTAAAACGTATGGAATGTTGTTAGAAATGTTCCCATAAACTTCCTCTTCAAATTTCCTTTCCTTTGTCATCTTCCAGTTTCTATAAGTTACTTTATTCAGATATTCTGCACTCCTTTCAGCCAGTTTTAAGGTATGTTTAACCCTGTCCAGTTACAGATTAGGAGGTTTATTAAAAGTTGGTCCTGACTTTAAGCAGAACCCATTATTTAATTTAACATTGATACTTACGTATTATCGCAACCAGAGTCCAAACAACTGGACAATGAGTAAGTACAGATAGCTCTTGACAGTTCTCTAGTGTCTAAGAAAGTTTGTCATTAATTTGGACTGAACCCTAAGCAACTGACTGTTTTCAGTGATTTAAATAACAAAACATTTGATTTTGCATATTAACGGAAACAGGAGCACACACTTTCATAATTCGCAGGCAACCGAGATTGCGAACAGGACAAGCGTCTCATTTGTACGCCGCACACCATGGATGGAAGATGCTTTGCTACTGCTCGCTTTTTGTTTGTCTGAATGTAGTAGCAGACATAAAGAGCAAGCTCAGTTATGGACTGTGTACTGCCATCTCTCTAAATGAGAACACAGCATCAACACGTATAATGCCTTCAACAATAGTCCTAAATGTACTAAGGAAATATAACGCCGAGATCTCACATGTGTAACACTGGCAGACATGCATACATCATGTCTTTTCTACAATCCATTGACCATAAAACCTAAATCCCTGTCTTTCCAAGTAATCACAATAAACCAACAGCCTACAGTTCCAGTGCAAAGCACATTGCAGACACAAACTGGAGAAGGATGCTACCCACGAAGAGGATTTTTGCCATTGTTCCTCCTCCTACATCTCATAACCAGAGTAACAGAATACCAGTTAAGACTTTACACACCCCTTTCTACTTAAAGATAAAGTTATTTTGCAATCACATTACAAAATATACTAGGTTACAAATCTGGTCGCAATAATATGTAAGTCCTTAACATTTGTTAACAGGGAAAGTCTGACTTGGAATAAGCCAATTTTCAGCAGAGGCCCAGGGAGAAATGCTCCAGACACGTCTTAGTAACACGTGAGGAAACCGGAGCACCCGGAGGAAACCCACATGAATGCAGGGAGGATATGCAGACTCCACACAGAAGGCATGCCAACTGAGAATTGAACTGGATAACCTCTTGCTGTGAGGCAACAACACTACCGCTGCACCACTGTGCCATCCTACATTTATCTCATGACTTGCTGCCTGTTCAGATCATCCCAACATTACACCTTCACATTTGTTAAATATTTTATTTACTTAAAAATGCATCACTGCCTATTCTAACTTTGACCTCATTCACCGTATTTTTTATGCCGTCTCTAAAACAGTTTGGTAGAAATCCCATTTTATTTTCCCCATCTGTGCTTTTCTTAGTTACAGGACTATAACTCTTCTCAGTAACTGGCTATCTAAACTTCCCATATAATCTTCTTCCTGTTTCTTAAAGAGTCCTGTATTGGTTATTAAAGCAATTCAACATATGGTTTGAATTACTTTTAAGCTTACTATATTCTTATTTATGTTTCCAGTTATATTTGTAGATGCCCAGTCTTCTACTAGTCATTTTGTCAGAATGATGCCCACCATTTTCCTAATAATTCCATACTGCTCTTTCTGCCCCATGTCTCTCTCTCTCTCTCGCTCTCTGATAGCTTCATCAGTTTCTGTTCAGTGTTCTCTGAAGTCCTTTTCTTACCTCTTTTTAACCTCCTATGTCACCCCTTTTGTATAGACCTATTGTCAGCTCTGTCAAGACCTTACTCTTCCTGTCCTTTTCCTGTTAAGATTTTTTTACATCTGCTATGTGCTGTGTGTGTTTACCAGAACAAGGCCTGTTAATTTCTCAAACAAATCGATAACTTTCACTTCCATGCCAATTCCTTTCAAATACCCTCTGCCAGTGTACATATTTAATCTTTTGTTCCATGTTTTTCCTAAGCGTACGTTTAGGTGCAACAGAACATGATCTTATGGATCATTTGGAATAATCGTCACTTGTGCATTTCCCCAGAGCTCTGTTGCCTCAAAATGCAAACTGTATTCCAAACTGCAGGCATTTGTCTTTTATGTGCATATCCTCAAGAGTCAGGTTATACACAGTTCCAGTTAATCTATAACTTCCTGCTCTTTCTTGTTTTTTAACTTCAGGAGCTTAATTCCTAGCAGAGTGACATTGTTTTCTCATGCATTCCTTGATTATATATGTCTACTCATTGAATTACTACAACTACAACTCGAGTATGTTGTTTGTCTTTCGGCTTTTCCCGGTAAGGGGTCGCCACAGCGTAACTCCGGTCCACTAATGATTGGCAGTAGATTTTTTTATGAAATGCCGAGGTGCCAGCTCGATGCCCAAACTTCAACAAAGGCACGCCCATTTACACACGCATGTCTTTCGAATGCAACCCAACCGCGGGGAGGACATGCAGACTCCACACAGAAGGCACTCCCAAGCCAAGCCAAGAATTGAACGGGAGAACCTCTTGCTGTGAAGAAACAATGCTACCACCGTACCACCACGGCATCACAAATACAACTCGAATATAAAGAACTCAAATGGCAGATTCTGCTCAATGCTTACAATAAACCTGGTCTTAACAGTGGGGTTAATTATAAAATTGTGTTGCATAGGAAAGCAAAGTACAATAAATGCAAGTAGAATTGCGGCTCTTTAGTTGCTTTTAAAGTAGCTATCTAATGTTATTTAATGAGATGTGTTAATGAATGAATTAATTAATGAATTAATTAATGAATTAATTAATTAATTACTTGGGTAATGTTATGATAGGGGAAGGTATTTAAGTGTTGCTGTTAGAATTGTGGGTGTTTCTGTAGAAGGCCATAGTTGTCATTCAAGGCCGAAAGTGCTAAAACTTGGATATTTTGTCAATGAAAGAGAATTGGTTCATTCTGCTACTTTGACAGTGGTTGGAATTCATTGGACTATCTTGCAAGTGTTTTTTTTTTGTGTTTTGGACTTTCAGTTGTAAACTTGCATTGAAGCATTTATTCAGTTTTTCTTGGTTTTTATACTTACGTATTTACCATTTGTTGACCAAGGTAGAATAACTTTTTTATTTATTTATTTTATTTATTTTTTTACATTTGTTGACCAGAAAAGTCTAACTAGGACAGAGCCTATTTCTAGCGGAGGCCTGGGGAGAAACGCTCTAGACACATATTGTCCTTAATTTATTATTACTATATTGTTTTTATGTATTGATAAAGAAAAATGTACATTGTCAAAATAGTCAAAGAAGTTCAGAACAGTTTGTAGTTCAAGGTTTTAACTGAAAATGAGCATCACACCCCTCTTCACTTCAAAATTAAGTCCTTTTCTAAATATTTTCATTGCTCTTTCCCTTTTCTTAGAGAGGTCTGCAGATATATATATAACCACCTCAAAGCCTTCTTCAGAATTTTGCTTTTTTTTTAAACAGGTGTTTACCTTCCCAAGTCTGGTTTGAATTTCTCTATAAATCTCAGTGTTTGGTGCCTTTTTGGTGGTATTCCTCCTCATCCTCGTTTTTATTATGTTATTATTTTTTATTTATTATCTTCTTAATCTTACCCATAGTGTTTTACATTTAACTCTCGTTTCATTTCTATTCTGTTTGCTTTATGTTATTCATCTGTTCATATGACATATTTTCTTTCATTACATTTTTCTGTTGTTTTTCTAACACAGTGTCCACTTTACTAAAATGTTCCTTTGCTAATCCCTCTGTTACAGATATTCTTAACTTTAACACTTTTAGCAGGAGACAGCTTACTATTTATAAGCTTTGTTCACTTCCCATGAATCATATCACTTATTGTGCCCTTGGTTCTTATTGTTTTGATTCTCTGCTTTTCTCCTCAGCTAAATTTCCCCTCAGCATTCTGTATCTTGAATGTCTCCAAATTATTCCACTCCCTTTAATATCCTGGTTTATTGATATTTCTCGTCTGACCAGTTGTTAAAGTTTTACCTAAGTCACATTTTCATATTTTTTACTGAGTGCCATGATACACCCATTAAATCTGCATCACTGACATCAATCAGTATGCCGATAGTCAGGGGGTTATGTTCTCACAAACCACATCACCAACCACTGAATAATATGCAACAGGAAGCCCTTACGAATGTACATGAAATCTGTACTGCTACTTTAGGTTATGACCAATGCCTGATACTCCCAAATAAAGTTTCAAAGCACTTTAGTTTTACAGGATGTTACCCATCTTGTTCAAAGTCTATTGTTTTGCAGTACTATCTTGCCTACAGTAACTCTAACTCAGCCAGGATAATTTTGTACATGTACACACACACACACACACACACACACACACACACACACACACACACACACACACACAAGTTATATGTATATAAATTGATGTAAATAAATAAATAATGTATATATAGTTACATTAATAAATATATGCATATAAATTGATAAATATTACTGTTATTAAAATTCCTTCATATAGGTCAAAATAAAATTCCAAATGCCCAGTCCCGTACCATAAAAAAACTTAGTAAATTCACAACCCCTTTTTATGGTACGGGACTGGGCATTTGTAATGAATATTTATTATCTGATATTTTTTGATTATGTGGAATTGTGCAGTCATTATTTTGACCTATATGAAGGAATTTTAATAACAGTAATATTTATCAATTTATATACATATATTTATTAATGTACCTATATATATACATTATTTATTTATTTACATCAGTTTATATACATATAAATATTAGGGGTTCTAAGATGAATTTTGTTGATTACGTAATACTATACACCAATATTAGGTATATGTTTTTATAATAATTTTTTACAATAATTTTTACAGTAATTTGGCAGTGAACTATTTTTATAGTTCAATTATATGCCCAGAAGAAATACATTGATTTTATATATGAATATGTGTAATATATATATTTATTTTTTTACATATATTTTTATGTATTTTTTTATATTAAATGTTTGTACATAAACACACTGGCTTTCATTCATTTTTTTGGGTGATTGCAGACACAGGTTGGAAATATACGGAGTTGTGTACATTCCGTTGGAACTGCTTGGCCCCAACTATATTATATAAAACATATTACATATATATAAATTATATTCTAATTTAATTTATTATATTGAGATGTGAAGTTACAAAATTCGTGGGTGGTGTTTACCCACTGTTGTTCGGACGTGTATCAAAAACACTACATAGTACTATACACTTATATTGTATTATATGAAAAGACTGTTTGGTGACCGAGAAGCAAGGTGGTTCTTTAAGAAATGTTACCAATTATTCAATTTGGATTGCCAGCCCATTTTGTGGTATATATAAGAAGAAAGGTTTAATTTGTTAATTGATTCTGAAGAAGTCTCCGAATGGAGACAAAAGCGCTCAATCAGTGGATGTATTCGTTATTTTTCGTATTTTATATGGTGGATTTATCTGGTGGACTATTAAATCTGTTTTTATTTCATCAAAATATTCATTCTGTGGTTGTTTGCAATACATTGGAATCAAGAAGACAGCCTTTATTGTTTCCGGAGCTGCATTGTTTTTTGTATCCTACAATGCTGGTAAACTACAAGCTATCATCTGGATACTTTTGAATTCAAATAATGTGACCTAGATCAGCAGCCTACTATGCCACTTCATGTAAGACTCCAATTGCTTCATTTAGGCTAATGGTAGGCTGTTCAAGTGGGAATGCCCCCCCCCTTTTTATTTATGTACTACACAAACATTTTAGCTAGCATTGTGGTACCCTCTCATGACACTATATTGAACCACTAGCAATTGGACAGAGTGTCTTCTCATACTGTTGGTCATCTAAGAATGGCTAGCAGTCTAGCACTCCAGGCTATGCAGGGATTGGACTCCTTCCTTTAGGTACATTGTGACTTGGCTACTGCAGTATTACCATTTGATGGAGACCAGATGATTAGACCCTGAAGGGGAAGCAAATGTAAATGCACTGAATATTGCCCACTGATAAGCAGAACTGTGTGTTCATCTTAGCTTTCCTGTTCTGAGTGTGACCAAGACTGGAAATAATTTTAAAAACCCTGTATGTGCCAGAGTATGACAGCTCAGCCCTTCAGCCACCCAGAATCAGCCCTTCAGCTGCCCAGGAGACAGTGTATGTGGACAGTCATGGGTACTAGTTGGGGATGAGACAAACATCATTGGTTAAACTTCATGATTATTTTTAGATCGGGTTGTCAGAGTAATGCAGTAAGAAAAATTATAGACTTGCTTTTTACACTATACGCTATCAGTCTTGTAAACAATCTGAACTTGAATATATTCCAGCAAAACCTTTCTGCTGCTGCCTCACCTTTGTGGGGATTCATCCCCATAGAAAAACAGCTATAAGCTATTCCACATGCACCTTCTTCTGTTCCTATCTACCTGGAATATAACTACAGTGTTTCTGGAATAAAGGAATCTAGCTGTAACTATCACGAGTTTCCCACAGAGAGAGACCCTAGGGTTTAGGTCACCTGTGAGCTTTATTTAATAAATATGTTGCCACTAAGTCTGGCAGACAGGTCATAAACAATGAGAATCACTTTAATACCCTTAAATCTGTCATTTTTTCATTCCCTCAGTAAAGCTTATGACATCTGCAGTTTACATCGGCATCATTTCCTGCAGAAGAGACATAAAGCATTGTCTTACAAATTCAGGAGCATCTCAAACAATATAATGATTTGGAAAGAATCACTGCAGAGATGCTTTAGAGAATGTCAAAGTAATTGCTTTCAAATAAAGTAGCAGTGGCACCCTTGACATCAGTACCTGCGAATTGCCAGCCTAGTTTTTCATGACTGTAGAATCATAGACAGTTTGCTAAGAATTAGTTCATGTAAGTGAGGGAGTTGACTGCTTTCTAGTAAATGAGAAAACAACCCTTGACTGCACCATCAATGGAATGAAAAGTATGAGAAGAAGGAAAAAGGAAGAGATCTCTGCCCTGTTACCTTTAGAAGAAGTAGATTTTGATATATAACAGTCACCACATCGGCATTGGTGTTGTAAGATACAGAAGGCTGGGACAGATCTACAAATATATTTAGTCATCTAAAAAGTGTATTTTTTTTTTACTACCAACTACGATGACAGAAATATGTATGATGTGAGGTGGATATAATTCATATTGGAAATGCATTAAGAATGATCACTCAAAAATTTCATACAAGAGCAAAAATAAAGCTAATGGTGGCTGTATCATCTATTAGCAATGACAGTACTATTACTCTGGTATGCCATTGCACTATGAACTATCTATTCCTTTACTCTGTTTCAAACTCCATGAGACGTGTATCTTTATAGTTCTTGAGTGTGCCATTTACACTGAGAGTCTGTTTGCCAGGAATTTGGATGACTAAAAGAATGGTTTGGAGGATTGCTGAGAGGAGTAAAATAATTTTGACTCTTGTGTGGTATGTGCTATGACACATGCGCCCTGGCCCAGCAGTCAGGGAGCCTCAATCCTCACCACTAACACCAGAGAGGGCGTCTCATATGAGAGGAAAGGAACACAAATACACACAGTAAAGTACAATTTCCCTTAAGTGCACACAAAGATCACAGTCAGTCTGGGGCTGGTCACTCCCGTGCTCCCCAGGTCCCAAATAAGACTCTCCACTGGTACAGCTTTAGGGTCCAGATCTCAGCCTAGCTGGCAAGTTAACCTCTAGTACCCTCTCTGTCCAACCAGTACTTCGTGTCCCTGCCCAAGTAGCTAACACACACACTTTGAGATATGTATTTATACAACTTCACAGACACTCCTGAGAAAAAATGACACAGATTCTCCAGCTGTGCCCCTTTACTATACAGTAGTAATTACTGCTACCACTAGCTAATAATTATCAGCTACCCAAAGGCCCTTAAAAGGGTGTCCAATTATTACTGTGCAATATTATTATCCAATTGGTAGTATAGCCCAGGGCTAAAGCTATAGGAGTGGCTTAGACAGTAAACTCTATAAATATGCAATGTACTCTAGAGCTTAACTTCTCTACATAAACCAGCCACAATACTACTACACCACAGTGCTATTCAAGAGTTCAGAGATCACACAGAAACTTAAAATAACTCAGTAGTACAGTTCTGACATAACAGAAAAACACTTAATCTAACTTTCTTTTAATTTCCTAGCTATTACTACAAGAAATCATACTTCTAAAATGACTTACTTAAGACAACAGGCACAGTGCTGATGAGTTAGATATCCAAGATCAAAATGCTTAACAATCTCTGGTTCTCACTGTTTAAATTGGAACTGCAGTTCTGATAAAACATTACATCATTTGTTTACACTTTCCTGGTTCCCAGGCCACAGAAACTACATTTACATTATTTTACACTTAGAGTAATAAAGGACATTCCATATGTAAATTCTGGTCATTAACTTTAGCCTTAAAACAATAGGCAGGATGTTTACTCCAGACTCATCAACTCCAAATTCAAACTTCAAAGGAATGGACATAAAGTAATTTTAATTTCAAAGGACCAAACATAAATGCTTGACTTAGTTTTCCTTACAGCAGATGGCAATGTTGCCACATTGTTGAAACAGCATTTCTTTACATTTAAGACACAAGCCTGTATTTTACATTTATATTTACAAATGCCAGAATTATGTATCAAATTCTATTTGACTAGGCTGGCAGCCTTCACCCCTTCTCTACCAGTCTTCACATGTGTTCACAGTAGTATTGTAAATGCATAGTGACAAACAACATACTCATGGCATACATAACTGAATTGTGTACTGAAATTAAATGAAACACCCACATTTTGACATCTACAAAATCAACAAGAAAACACTGACTTTGTAAACATAGACAAGCTATTATGCATGTGTCAATCAACAATCTTGGCACATGCAAAACTTAGCATAAAAATTAATTTAAAAAAAGTGTTTTTTGCTAGAGGCAATCCCCCCTGCACCCCCCACAACCCTTGCTAATTATATACTACCTCTGAGATCGCACAATCTCTTAGACTGAGCATATTTCCCTACTGCAAGAATTATGCAATCTTGCACATCTGTCAGTCATTCGTTCAGTCGATCCAATTTGTTTGGTTAAACAGATGTCAGCCAAAGCTAGAGTCAACCAACTTCAGTCAACCCAAATACCTGGGAAGTACCTGAAAATGATCAGTTGTGGTCAGTGTATTACCCTGGTAAAATAAATGTAAAATAAAAAAAAAATTATATATAAATATATATATATATATATATATATATATATATATATATATATATATATATATATATACTTATGCCTATAAATGCACAAGTATCAAATCACAAATGATTAATGACAGCATTCCAATAAACAACCTTACTGAAAAAATTAAGTAATTAATAAACATTAAAAAAAAGATTGTAAAAGGAAAATGCAGTTTCCTTTTATGATCCTTCCACAAAACCTTACAACTACTTTTAGACCAAATTTGTCTAAATTTTGATAGTTTTATGGAAAGGGTTTTTCTTAAGGTAAGGACTGGGGTTAGGGTTAGGGGCAGGGGAATGGCTGGAGTTAGCATTCATAACCCTAACCCTAAACCTAACCATACACTTTACCTTAGAAAAAAACAAGCATTACTACTACACAAAACAGCTTAGACACATACTACACACAAAAACACACATACACAGCACTAAATTTATTACCTTTCCTAATACTTACCCTAACCGTATCCTGAAAACACTCATGCAATACTAAACTTATCCACTATCCACTTACCTTAAGCCTAACTGACAAACACTCGCTCATAAATACTTCTACCCCATAATGCTGAAACTTTTGATGCATCCAAAAGTTTTGGGATTGGCATAAATAATCCACATTTATCTTTCAAAAACTGCCATCCTTCATTCAATATCACCACATTTCAACCCACAGTGCACTTGATAAAAATGCATTAAGCGAATATTACATATTATGATTACACACAAACACACACACGTGTGTGTGTGTGTGTGTGTGTGTGTGTGTGTGTGTGTGTGTGTGTGTGTGTGTATGTGTGTGTGTCTGTCTGTCTCGAACAGCAGTTTTGTTGACTGTGTGTTGCAGTGTTTTCAGGGGTGGAATTTGATCAAATGCACTCGTTGTTGAGTGCTACTGATGTTGAAAGCAGGAAGTTTGACTGGTTAGTATGAAGGAAAGTGGGATGGGAATGTGTGCGCTAGTGTCTGTGGTTTATGGTTAGGGTACGGGCTAGGTAAAGGGATAACTTTAGCAGTGTTTGTGTGTGTGAATGGTTTGGAGTGTGTGTGTGTGTGTGTGTGTGTGTGTGTGTGTGTGTGTGTGTGTGTGTGTGTGTGTGTGTGTGTGTGTGTGTGTGTGTGTGTGTGTGTGTCTCCAAGTGTCTTGTGCAGTGGTAATGTTAGGGCAAGGGTTTTTCCATAAGGTAATGTGTAGGACTAAGGTTGGGGCAGGGTTACGGTTAGCAGACATGACTAAGATGGGAGAGTGGCTATTGGCTTCAGAATGACATTAGTAGTTCACAAACACACCTCTACTCAAATTTTCAGGTCTTGTTCTTGACAATAACCAGAGTAGCTCTCTTCTGCAATTCTCATAGGCCATAAGGCATATGATAGAGCCTAGCAATGTATAAAATGTTAGAAAAGGGATTCCAGAAGGTGTTGAGTTAGAACCTTTCCTCTCTACATTGTTCATAAATGCTCTATTAAGCAATATTTATATTATTCAGTATATCTGTTGTGTTCATGATATGACGTTTTTTTCCACTTCTTGAAAAAAACAGCAATAAAACTGATTCTATACTTTAACCATATCTGCTCTTGTCTGAAGACTGCCTTAAAATTTTCCTGACTAACTACTTCCATCTATCCCCTATCATAATTCTTTATTCATCACTACAATATTCTATCTGACTACAAATAACTTAATGCCTCTATAGTTACTAGTGTTCTCATACAAAAAAAAAATAACACATCTATATTTTTTTGGTTTAACAAGTATGTATTACATATTGAACTTCATAACACCTAATTTTGTACTGAAAGCAGCTAATGCCTTCCTTTTACTTAGGTGTTTTACTTGTCTTCTTTTTAGATTTGTATTACCTGTACTAAAATCACTGCATTCTTGCTTATTGCCTTTGTAAAAAGTGTTTATTGTTTATTGTTTATGTTTATTATCTTGCTTGAATCCTTGGAGCTTTTCTCCTCGGGCCTCCACTGAAAATGGACATGAATCTAGCTGGACTAGCCCGGTCAACAAATGTAAAATAAATAAATAAAATAAACACCTATTCTGTGTTGTTAGGTACCCACCAAAATTAGGCTGGGGTCAAAGTAACATTGTCTATTACTGGTCTAGATGAACTCCAAATTGAATCATTTGAGATCTACACACATTTAAGAGTTCTGCTAGATAATCTTTTAACATTTTTCCTGTGCATTAGCAAATCTCTTTCTATGGCTTTTGTTATATTGATATTTTTCAACCATATTGTTGGGGATACTGGGAGACTTTGAACATAGCTGTGATTCTTCCCTCCGTTCACAGGGTTATCCTATGAGCTGTTAAACAAATTGCAGATGGCCCAAAATATTTGTGACTGGTGTTCCTCATAGAGGGCATTATTGTCTCACTTTACAGCATGATGCCCCGGAGATCATCCATGCGCAACTATCAGCAGGCAAAACCACATTTCAAGTCGTAGCCTGTTATAGATTGCCCGCCATGTCCCAAGATGCTCACTCAGCATTCCTTGAGGCTTTGGAAAATACAAAGGTCCTACCCAACACCATAATTTTCGGTGATTTCAACTACTTTGGTATAGACTGGGTGAACTACCAAAGTTCTAACGCCTATGCCCAGCGGTTCATAGAATTTATAAATTCAAATGCCCTTGAACAACTGGTATGTTCTCCCACTAGAGGGGACAACATATTGGATTTAGTCATCACAAATATGGGCATCCATTGTACCACACTCGTTATCACTCCCTCTGTGGTCAGATCAGACCACAAACTGATAACCCTGGACATCCTCACCCCTCCACCTCCCCCAGTCAAAGAAACCATTGTAAAAAAACTTTCCAAAGCAAACTTCAAATTGCTTGCATCCGAAGTGGAAAGCTTCACTATTCCCTTGCAGAAGGATAATGATATCCAGGATGCAGAATCCTACACCAAGGCACTCTATATACATCTTCAGGATTGCATGGACCATGCTATCCCAAATAAAACCAAGACTCCTTCCTCAAGCAAGAAGAAACCAGTCTGGTGGACCCCAGCCATAAGCAAACCATACAATAAAAGGAGGAGACTTATACAAAAAAAGGCCAAATCTCAAGTAGAAAAATTATCCCTAATCAGCATTAATAAGAAATTGAGGGCCTTCATCAAGTCAACTAAAGCCAATTTCGAAAAGAAAGTTGCCAAGGATGCCAAGGATAACCATAAGGCCTTATATGGTTATGTCAAAAACCTAAATGGCAACACTCAGGTCTGTTCTGAGCTAGTACAAAATGGAACAAAATATACTGACCCCACTGACATTGCCAACATCTTGGCTGACAGGTTCAGTGCAAATTTCTCCCCCCCCTCACCACCTGCAGGGCCTATTACTATTCCAGGGGATTGTGTAATTCCAATTATTACTGATACATTGGTTAATAAGGCTCTATCTAAAGCTAAAAACACTGCCTCCATGGGACCAGATGGTGTCCCGGGCTGTGTCATACGCGAGCTCCAAAATGAATTAACCCCGCATCTGAATACACTGTTCAGTCTCAGCCTCTCGACAGGATATTTGCCCATAGAATGGCGCACAGCAATGGTGGTTCCGCTGCACAAGCGTGGGCCCACAACCAACCCTGGGAACTACCGACCAATAAGCTTGACCAGTCTGATCTGTAAGGCAATGGAGCAAATCATTATGGAACAATTAAATGGTGAGATTGGGAACCTCCAAACACTTGACCCCACACAGTTCGGCTTCGTCAAGGGCAGATCACGCCTCCTGAACCTGGTGGACTTCTTTGAGACAGTTACTCAGGCTATAGATAAGGGAAAGGAGGTACACACAGCTTACCTTGACCTTGCTAAAGCATTTGACACTATTCCCCATTCGGGTATTATTAATAAACTCACCAACCTGGGCATAAACCCTTACGTCACAAGATGAATCGCAAACTGGCTCTCAGACAGATCCCACAAAGTAAGACTAGCGGGATCTATGTCGAATCCAGACCAGTAACGAGCGGTGTGCCTCAGGGCTCTGTTCTGGGGCCCCTCCTGTTTGGCATATACTTCTCAGAAGTACAGGCAAGCACTGAAGGGCTGTGGTTGACCAAGTTTGCAGACAACTGCAAACTGGGTGCTATAATAGAGTCTCTGGCCAACATGGATATCCTCCAGAACGGCCTTAATGAGACTGATGCATGGTGTCAAAGCCATGATCTCAAGCTAAATGCTAAAAAATGTGTAGTAATCCCCTTTGGAAAAAACAGAGTACCCGCAAACTACCACATAGGAGGTAACCCCCTGAAATCTGAAGAAGTAATAAGGGATCTAGGGACCCAAGTAGATAGTCAGCTTTCCTTTGATAACCATGTTGCCAAGGTGGTTAGAAAATCCTTCTGTGTGACCCATCTGATCACAAAAGGGTTCGCATCAAGATCTAAGGATGTAGTGGTGCCCCTCTACTCTTCCCTCATCAGACCCATTATTGAGTACAATGCACCAATTGGAATATACCTGGCCAGGCATCTCCAGCAGCTGGAGAGACCACAGAGGTACCTCACTAAGAGGATTACTGGCCTCAATCAGTTGTCCTATGCAGCACGATTGAAAAAACTAAGGCTTTTCTCTGTTGCATACCGCCTTCTCAGAGGTGATCTCTGTCTAACATACAGAGCCATGTCCAACCCAGAACTGTTGAACATGCTCCATCTTAGCAAAACCAAATCTACTCGAGCTACACGCTCTAGGAATATAAACCTCAGCACAACAATGAATAGAACATGCTGGGGGGATAGATTCCCTTCGCAAAGACTTCCCTTGCTATGGAACACGTCCCGATCTACATAAGACAGAGCCCCTCACTATCACTCTTCAAGAGGAACCTTGACGAGTGGATGGGTAACAGAAAGTTCACACCAGGGATCATACCAACAGCTCTACTAGATAGGGGCCAAGGGTACTAGCTGCTAGATCAACGGCCTAGGGAACTAACCAAAGGGGCGGTGAATACCACACAACATGGCTGGGCTAATATATGCCTTCGGGCAGATAGCCCAGTACCTACTTATGAACCTATTTACCTGAAACCAGGTATCTAAGTATTTATTACAAAGTCATAATTCTCATAGTCAAATTATTCTATAAATATACAACACGAATTGCTAAGAGGTGACCTGTGTCTGGCATACAAGGCATCTTCCAACCCATTACTGATGGATTTACTGCAAATCAGTAAGTCAAATGGCACTATAAATATTCAGTATAGGGATCAAATCCTCTTCTGCAACATCAAAAGAATGGTTTGGAAGTACTTGTGTATTTCACAGTGAATGCTGCTGTTGTGGAACAGACTCCTCATCCACATAAAACAAAGTTCATCCCTGTCCATTTTCAAGCAACTTAGATCTATGGATGAAAAACAAACCTTTACCCCAGGACTGCCCCCTGTACTACTAATGGATAGATGCAACTTCTAAATGCTTTATCCCATGCATGGGTCCCCTCAAATTATTAATGGTATGGTTTCAGTTGTTCTTAATAGGGGTAATATATAATTATTGACCATGGGATGGATAAGGCTAGTCTATAACCAAATGGGATAGGTTATTTTGAGCACAAAAAGGGAAACTGGCTAGGCTTAAAATGGCCTGCAAGGGCAACTAGCCTAGTACTTACCTATGAATTATTACACGGGGTTATTAGGTTAAAAACTCCTCCAGAGTACTGAGATTCAGCTTCACTATAGATAAAGATATTGATATTCCTCCACAAATTCTCGAGACATCTGCTGAAACTTTCCGATTTATGGTTTGCACATTTTGGCATGTACTTCCTTATCAAATCAAATCTTTTTCAAGGCTTTACTATCATACTAAAAGCATATCTCAAAGATGAAACAGCTTGCAAATGAATGGCTCCATAACTTAACTGCAGACAAATTGGTGTTACTGTTTTTCTTGCTACTGTTCTCACAGCTTGTTCTGTGGTATGAGGTAAAATGGGAATTTGTAGTGTATCTGTTTTTGTATTTGTATGATGCTTTGTGTTTATATATTCCCATGTTCATACATAACACCTTGTTTTATTCTTTATTGTATACTGTTTCTTTTATTATTTATATACCTCTTTACCTCTTTGAGCAATAAATCTGGACAAAGCCTAAAATAATGGGGGGACAAAGACCCAAAAACAGGGAAAGTTGTTAGACTATCAGAATTTGTGTTAGCATACATTTTCTGAGGGATATGAAGTCTGAAATTTAAATGTATGTCATTATTTACTGATTTCAACCCTCAGTGATGTGCCAAAAAAACACAGATTTTATGAGGAACAGACCAAACATATGAGGCAAAAATATGGACACTGTCTGAAAATCTAGACAGTTGAAAGGTGTGATTATTTATGTAAAAAGGTCAAAATCCCTACTATCTAGTTCACCTACCTGACTTAAATAATTAAATAATCAAACAACAAAATAAATTATCTCTGGCAATGGGAGGGAGAGTTCTTAGCACCACTTCGGATTGAAGAAGTACACACAGGGAGGGGCTGAGCAGATGTTGGCATGACCAGTTCAATTTATGCGTATTAGGGAGCTGACATCATAATTAACAGTGAGCTATGACAGTGATATTGATTTCTGTTTGACATCATGAATACACTTGGTGCAGTGTCAGATGCATAACAGGTAGCTCATTCACCTTTGGTGCTGGAAGACCAGAAGGCTATGTGTTCTAGGGGGTGCTGCACTCCTGAGTATGTCCTCCTTCAGATGAGATGACTATGAACTTGTTGTCAGCTTGCCAGCCATTCCCTATTGCAATTATTTTCAGCTTACCAAAGTAACACAAGAAATTAAATAACCAAAGCAGCCCCGACAGGATAATAAACTAATAAGAAAAAAACTGAAGACAACCATCCACACTACCAAACAAAGGAATTTATTTAAAATTAGTTAAGTGCTTTCATCCATTAACTGTTACATGGACTTCTTCAGAACTCATAGGCAATTAATTATTCAAGGATCGCAAACACTGAATTTGTAGATGAATCATTGAAATGTAAAGTTGTTTGCCAGTAACAATCTCTTCATTAGTTACAGATCTCTTTAATGTGGAATAATTCAGATAACATTTACTTCTGCAAAGATTCTGCATATTGACTGATATTGCTGGACTGCAATGACAGAAGTTTGAGTGTTTTTTTATGGTTGATTTGTTTCATTGCTTACTGGAAAAATGTTCAAAGCTACCAGTATAAAGCACATTCCAACAAGTGGTGCTGTATTATACAAGGAATATAATTTAATATAATTTAATACAATCAGGAAGGTGAACCAAAGAATGCATGTATGTATACATAATCCTAAAAATGTGTGGAAGGAGCCTATGGTTTGAAAACAGTCGAAAGGTAAACTTAATTTGCCACTGGCCAGATACATTTTCTTTGAATGTGGGTTTCAATGCCGTTTCAATGAGTGTGAGTTTCAAGGGCAGAGAAGTTTACTGTTTGTAGTTCATTATGTGTAATGCTCCTATCAGCCGCTGTAGCTAGATAGTATGTGCATATAAGTACTGAGCACATGTGAGAACAGTGCCACTTTGTACAGTCAGCCAGAGTGAATGCAGTCATGAATGGAGATGTACATGCAAGTGTGTCTGAAGTAATGAGTGAATCAATTAGCTTAAATACATGTTCTGATTACAGTTCCTGACAATATTTATGTACAGTAAATATCTTGAACCCATACACCGCTTCATTGTTTCTTTTAAATGCATGATACAAGCAACATGGTGCCAGAATGGGATCCGAATCTGAAGCAACACAAAAGCCATGAGGCACGCAGTTAAAAGTGGAGAAATATTCTGGAATGAACTCTCAGACAGGTCAGTGGTTATTCAAGTATACTTGAACTCTTTTAAATGATTTTTCAGTTGCTAAATGTTTGGCAAAGCATTCAAAATGTTTGAAATAATTACTGAGATAAACAAAATGTGCAAAATTGTGACATAGTGATAAAAGTATACAAAATAAATTTACAAAAATGTTTAAAATGTACGAAAAGGCTAACACGACGGCATTTTTTGCAATGTACTACTTTTTCACATTAATTAAAGCTATTCAAATGTTTGAAGTTTCTGGAATGTTCACAGTGTATGCACTGTCAAAGTGAAGCCTTTTCAAAGAGATTGTTGTATATTTGAACATAATTACAAGTACCTG
Organism: Protopterus annectens; assembly: GCF_019279795.1. NCBI lineage: Eukaryota > Metazoa > Chordata > Ceratodontiformes > Protopteridae > Protopterus > Protopterus annectens. The sequence goes on from NC_056733.1 coordinate 261,251,819, forward strand.
GTCTATGCTTGTATTTAAATGTATTTTGTTTTTATGGCAGATGGATTTTGCTGACCTGAACCACTGGTGTTTGATAACAATATTGCTGAAAATTGGAGAGCATTTGAGCAAGAATATGATATTTTCATACAGGCTGCATTTTTTTATAAAGACGCACGTACAAAGGCATTCACACTGCTTAATTTAGCAGGCTCGGAAGCCATGGAGAGGGAATGTTCATTTGTGTATGCACCTGCTATGATTGTAGGGGAGGGGGGAAACTGCCATATTGTGATACAGGCTGAAAAATGGGAAAACCCTGAGTGCTTAAAATGTAAATTTAGAGAAATGTGTATCCCTCAAACGGATATTACAATGAAAAGGCACATATTTTACTGAAGAAATCAAAAGCCTGGTGAGTGGTGAAACATTACTGACTTGAGAAATAAAGCTAAAATGTATAGATTTGATGATTTGCAAAATGAGCTGATAAATGACAGACTTGTGTGTAGTGTCACTAATGATGCAGTGAGAAAGATTTTGCTTCAAGATAGTGATTTAACTTTGAGCAAAGCCATAGAGACTTGTCAAGTTTACGAGCTTACAGAAAAACACACAAATATGCTTACATATGAGAAAAATGTGCTTGCAGTATCTAACAGTGTGAATGTTGATAGTGTATGACATAAGCTAAGATGAAAAAGCAACCTCAACTCTGACCATACACCAAATGGGGCTGCTATAAACAATTTTATTGTTAACTGTCGTAATTGTGGAGGCAAACATGAGCCTAAACAAGAAAAGTGCTAAGCTTTTGGACAGCAATATCACAAAAGTAATAATTTCAAAAGGCTTTGTAAGTCTAAAGTGGCAAATAGTTTTATTAAAAGACAGTATCAAAAGAAGCAAGTAGATCAGATAGAGAGGTGTGAGGAAACTTTCTATGTTGATGGTGTCTCTGTGATTGGTGAAACAATTAATACAGTGATCTATCAGCCAACTGGTGGTCTGGCAGCAAAAAGTGAAATATTTTGTACTGTTTGGATTAATGAGAAAGCGGTAGACACTGGGTCCAAATGCAATGTTATATCAGCACAAATGTTTGCCAAAATAAAAGCTGCTGGGAAACTTAATTCAGCAAAGTGTGAGAAACCTGTTGCTTATGGTGGTGAAGAGATTCAAGCTGATGGCGCAGTAGTTCTTACATGCCATTCTGCTGGGAACTGCTATGACTTGCAGTTTTACATAGTCACAAGGCATGTGCAGTCACTGTTAGGCCTCAAAGACAGTTTCAGAATGGGACTGATATCATTTACTGAGGATGTCCATCATGTAAGTCTGCATAACCATGATAGTTTTACACAGAATATTTTTTTGTGAATATGCTGATATTTTCAAAGACGAGCTTGATAAACTACCAGTCACATATTCCATGAAGTTAAACCATCCATGAAGTAAGCCCAACTGTCAGACCAGCCTGGAAGGTTCTGGTAGCAATGTAGAGCAAAGTGAAAACAGCACTAGACAAAATGGTGAATTTAGGTGTGATAACTCCAGTAAAAGAACCGACTGAATGGGTATCCTCCATGGTCAAGCTCATAAGAAAAGCTCAGATGATATTCAAATATGTATCAATCCCAGAAATTTAAACAAAGCCCTTAAATGCCCTCATCATCCGATGCACACAGTAGAAGAAGTAGCAGCTCTTATGCCAAATGCCACTATTTTGTCACTCTTAGATGCAAAACATTTTGGCAAATTTTGTTGGATCACAAATCTTCATTGTTAACTACTTTCAGTGCATCATTTAGTAGAAACAGATTCTTGAGAATACCATTTAGGATAAATTCTGCCAGTGAAGTATTCCAACGTTCTATGGAACAAATATTTTCAGGTTACCCATGTGCTATCATAGTAGATGACATTATTGTAGGGGGCAATGGTGAAGACGAACATGATAGAAACCTCATGAAAGTTCTAGATCATGCAAGTGAAGTCAATCTTAAATTGAATGTTCCAAAGTGCAAATTCAAACTGACAGAAGTTACTTATGTGGGTCTTTTTTTTACTAGTTCTGGCTTACAACAAGCAATTTTTGAGATGCCAGTTCCAGACAGTGTCACATCTTTGCAACATTTTCTAGGTATGGTCAACTATTTAGAAAAGTTCATCCCTGATATAAGTAAGCTTTCAGCACCGTTACTTAAGTTGACATGCAAAAATGTAAACTGGTCCTGGTTAGAACAACACCAAAGAGCATTTGACATTCTGAAACAGAAAATCACAAGTCCACCCACATTGAGATTTGATAATGTTCACAAACCATTAACTCTTTCATGTGATACTTCTAAGCATGGCCTTGGTGCAGCATGTCTTCAAGAAGGCATACCAGTAACCTATGCATCCAGAACTTTAACCCAAACTAGATGCAGTACGCACAAATTGAAAAACAGCTTCTGGCAGTAGTATTCACATGTTCGAAGTTCAATGATTATATTTATGGCAAACCTGTTCAAAAAGAGACTGATCACCAACCTCTAGTGACAATTCTGAAAAAGCCAATACATTCAGCCCCAGCATGCTTGCAATGCATGATGTTAAAATTGCAAAAGTACAATTTTAATATTGTTTATATGAAAGGCAAATATCTTTACCTTACAGATGCTTTGTCAAGAGCACCTAGACAAACAACAGAACAGCATGACTTCAAGGTCCTGGAAGACTTGGAAGTAATGGAAGCAGAAATTTTTCCTCATCATGTCTTGAACTTGGAAATCATACAGCTTCAGACCCAATTCTCCGGAAACTGAAACATGTTATCAATCAAGGATGGCCAGCACAACAAGTTAGATTACCACTTGACATACAGAAGTATTTTCCCTACAGAGATGAGCTCATGATGGAAGATGGAATCATCATGAAAGGTCCTAAAGTGGTTATTCCTTCAGAATTACAACAGGAATATAGCCAGATTTTGCATTGTGGTCACCCGGGTACTGATTCTACCAAAAGAAGGGCAAGAGGCATAGTATTTTGGCCTTCTGTGTTAAAAGCTATAGAGAAGGAAACTCTAGCATGTTCAATTTGTAATAGTACTAAACCATACCAACAAAAAGAACCACTTCAGCTAAACCAGATTCCTGAATTACCATGGTCGACGGTTGATACTGTTATTTTCGAATGGAATGGTCAACATTACTTAGTGTTAGTAGACTCTTATCAAATCGGTTTGAAATTGACCTTATTCCTAACTTAATGTCTAACACTGTCTTCACAAAATTGAAGAGACGTTTTTCTGTGCATGGTAGTCTGCACAAAGTTGTATCTGACAAGTCAGCAGTTCAAGAAATTTGCTGAGTGCTGGGACTTTGTCCGTGTTACTAATAGACCTGAGTATCTACAGTCCAATGGATTAGCTGATCGTGCAGTTCAAAGTGCAAAATGTTTTTTTAGAAAAATTAAAGAGAGATGAGACTGATGTTTTTCTTAATCTACTCAGTCTCAGAAACATTCCCCAAGATAGCTTGCGTGGTTCACCTGCCCAGAGATTAATATCTAGGCAAACAAGAACAACCTTGATGATCAGTAAACAACTATTGATTCCAAATGCTAAGAAGAACAGAATGGTCACAACTCAACTTTTTAAAAAAAGTTAGTCAGAAAAGTTGTACTGTGATAAAGCTAGCAAACCTCTTAGACCATTAATACAAGGAGAGATCGTAAGGATGCCAACATTTAAAGGATATGACCGAGTGGGCATTATCAAAAATATTTGTGAAGAACCGAGATCTTATATTGTACAATTGGAAGGAATTGATTTCAGAAGGAACCAAATACATATACTTCATCTCCAAACCAGTGATGCAGCAAATTGCCTGTGCCAAAGATGCTATTTCTCAGAGTGACCCTACACTTGTTCCAATTTCAGAGGACAGTGTACTTACCTTGAATAATCCTGATGTTATCCCTGAAGTTCCTATTGAGAAGAATTCCCCAGAGACTGTCCATGTTGCTAATCCTAGTCAAAGTTTTTATGTAACCAGAGTAGGTAGAATGTCCAGACCCAATCCAAAATACACAGAGCCTTGGACTTGAGTTATGATTTGTTATTAATACTGAAATGTTATTTAGCATGCAGATTGGCTTGTTCTCCTACTGCATGTCGAACAAATCAAAGAGGGAGGATGTAGATCATTATGTGTAAAGTTCCTAATCAGCCACTGTAGCTAGATGGGACATGCATATAATTACTGAGCATGTGCGGGAACAGTGCCATTTTGTACAGACAGGGTCACGAATGGAGATGTACATGCGAGTGTGTTTGAAGTAATGTGTGAATCAGTTAGCTTAAATACATGTTCTGATTACAGTTCCTGACAAAGTTTATGTGCAGCAAATCTCTTGAGCCCATACACCGCTTTGTCGTCTCTTTTAAATGCATGAGACAAGCTCACTGTTCATGCTAAGTCTGTTTTAATTGTGAGACTAATGAAGAAAAGCAAAGCAAGGTTGAACACTGCTGACAACTTGTAAAAACTTTATTCTTAAAATCACAAGATAAGCGCTTTCGGGATGACCCTTCTTCAGATAGATTAAAAGAATGAAATGGTTTGCTTTTATACACATAAAAACCAATCACATTCAATAAAATAGCAAATACATTCAGTGATATACACGCCTATTTTTCAAAATAGGCTTAATGGGTATAAACTCATTCAATCCAGGCTTCCTATTGGCCATTAAGTTGGCAATCCATGCAGTTTCTATTGTTTCTGTTCTAAGCATGATATCACCCCCCCTAGTGCTAGGTCTAACATTTACAATGGCCCTAAATTTAAATGTGTGTGTAGGAAATAAGGTTACATGCCTACATAGTGCATTTCTCTCATCTTTGTTTCTAATACTGGAGAGATGTTGAAGAATCCTAACTTTAAACATGCTGTTTGTCTTGCCTACATAAAAACCTTGGCATTGACAGCACTTCTCATTGTTAATTGTGAGACTGTATTGTTTGTTAAACAAATGACTATCAATGTTTGTGCTATAAAATTTGAAGTTAAAGTTTTAAATTAAATCCAATCATTTGCAATCATTCTAGAAGTAAAGAAGAAAATAGTATGGATGCTGATTGGTTTGAACAGTGTTCATGGTAAATGGGGAGAAATAGCCAAGCAATGGGACACTGGAATGGGTACAGGGGGAGTGCAATTCATTAACCTGCGAAGGACCTCATTTGAACATGATCTAGCTCTGCTGTTATTCTTCTCAATCTATTACATACCGCTCAGCAATCCACAATTTTGAGATTTTTGCCCTGCTAGTCATAAAATGTGTGTTTTTTCTGCCAAATCATTGAGGGCTAAAGTCACTAAAGAATGACGGGCATTTGAGTTTTAGACTTCATATCCTTCATAAAATGCATGCTGTTTACAGACTTTGGGAGTTTATGAAGTTTCAATCCACTCGCAATGCCACAATACCAACATAATGAATATTCATGAGGAATACTAGACCAAATGTTGTGAATGTTCATTATCAATGTCATTGCTGAGTAGTATGCTGGGATACTGGAGGGAGGGTTTGGGTGTGGTTTGCTACTTCGCATCCCAGGGGTACTTTAAACACATTAACCCACTGCTTCTGTACATTACCCCAAATCCAAACTATACCTCACAGCTGTCCTTGATTTTGCATAATGTTCCGTATTTTGCCTCTTAGTTTTGTCCTGTCCCTCATTAAACTTCTGATTTTCTGGTAAATCACTGATGATTACAGTCAGTCAAAAATGTCATAGATAAGAGTTTCATACATCTTTTTATTCAGAAAATGCATGCAGATGCAGCACCTCTTGTTCTAATAACTTTTCGAGTGAATTAGAGTAATATTTAAAAAAATGCCAGTGAGTTTAGGCCTTTTCCCCCATTATTTTTGGTTTTGACCAGAATTATTGGACAAAAAAGTTAAGAGGTATGCCTCATACTTCTGAGACTCATGATGCCTTTTTACCGAAACATCACTTTCTAGTTTTTTGTTCCTGCCTTTTGAAGGCAAATTTTGTGGTACAGACCCATAGGAATGGTAGTGGTTGTCCCAAATGATAGCTTGTAGACGATGCTAAGCTGCACATGCAGTTTAAAAAAGAAGTAATCTGGCAGGTTACATGCTGTCATTAAAAGTGACAGCTTGTGAACTGTCACACCTTTCTTTTCTTTCACATGTAGCAACACGTTTTTGAGGTGGCTGTCTAATGTAATATATAATGTAGCAATGTAATAACTTGTTGCTACTTAAAAAAAATGACACTTTACAAGATGTAATTATGTGATCACAACTGCATTTACTTACAGACAGTGGGAGAAGCACTAAACAAGTATGCTAAAAGGATGCTAAACTGCCTTGCTACAGCACTGGTGTGATGGCATTACTTTCCTGACTCATTCTAACCCTTGAGGCTCTAATACTGCTTAGGTACTGCTTAAGAACTTTTCCAGGAGGAGGCTTTTGGGAAGAGTTCATAATTAAAGAAAAGTGAATAGTCTCCTTGCAGCATATTTCCTTACATTTCTATGTTTTTCAGTGAGTAGAGGCAAGACAGAGCAGAGTTACAAAGGTGTGCACAGTAATGGACATCTCTAGCAAGCAGTACCTTTGAGGTGCTTATGATACAGCCTTAAATTTCTTTTTTTTTTCCTGAGTTTGGAGGTTTTTTGATTCACCCCACCCCTTGCACCACTTTATTCACAAGTGCTTACTAGAGCCCTACCCAAACCTCAGCCCCTAACGCCATTCCTGTACATTATGGTACTATGCACCCTTTTCCAAGAGTACCACCAAACAAGACACGGAAACATACACACACACACACACACACACACACACACACACACACACACACACACACACACACACACACACACACACACACTCACACTCACACACACACACATACACACACACTTACACACACACACACACACACACACACACACACACACACACACACACACACACACACACACACACACACACACACTCACACACACACACATCTATCCTCTTTTTTTAATTTCTCCAAATATTTTGAGTTTTTAATATCATGATGGGAATGGACCGCATTCCTAAGTCAAAGTATGATTAAAGTTCATGAAATTAGTATTGTTTCAATCTTTGATGTCAGACAGAAGTGCTCTTTGTAGCACCCGCAATGTGCCCAGTAATGACTCCTTCTGCAATTTGTACAGGGTTACACATATTGGTAACATCTAAATACGATTGTAGATTCTATTTTATGAGACTCATTGCTCTTACTACTATTGGAACTGTTTGGGTATCTTTCTTCCACATTGCTCTCATTTCTGCCCGCAGATCCTGATATTTTCTGACTTTATGTCTCTCTGTATGCAAGACACTGTTGTTACTGGGTAAGGCAATTTCAATAATCAGTGCTACTTTTGTCTTCTTTTCATGTGCCACTATATCCAATTTTCTAGCATCTATCTTTTCATTTGCTGGTAATGGGTGATCCCATGTAATGTAAACTTTATCATTTTCTATCATGCTTTGCGGTTCATGTTTCCAGTGTTTTTCAGCCACTTCAGTACCATAATAGGTTCATAGGTTTATACTAGGCTATCTGCCCTAAGGCATTTATAAGCCTAGCCCAAATTTTTGTGGCTTACGCCACCCCTTATATGAACAAATACTGTGCTCATTAGTTTGTTGTGCCTCTGCCCAGCAGTGACACAGAGATGATTCCCGGGATAAACCTACGATCTCCCATCCACAGGTCAAGATTTCTCTTGAACAGAGCCAGTGAGGTGCTCTGCCTCACATGGACCGGGATTTTATTCCACAGCATAGGGAGTCTCTGAGTGATAAATCTATCCCTCCAGCACGTCCTATTTATATCCGTGCTAAGGTTTAATTTGCTTGCTCTAGTGGTTTTGGTGGATTTGGATTTTTTGAGGTGGAGCATGTCCATTAATTTCGGGTTGGACATGGCCTTGTATGTCAGGCACATGTCACCTCTGAGCAGACGGTATGCAACTGAATAGAGCTGGAGTTTCTTCAATCTGGCAGCATATGACAAATTTTGGAGTCCCTTTATCCTTTTGGTGAGGAACTTTTGGGGTCTCTCCAATTGCTGCAGATGTCGGGTGAGATACATCCCGAATGGGGCATTGTACTCGATCATTGGTCTGATAAGTGAAGAGTACAGGGAACAATGACCTCACTAGATCTGGATGTGAATCCCTTCATGATCAGGTGGGCAATGTAGAAGGTCTTTCTAACCACTTTAGCAACGTGAGTGTCAAAGAAAGGCCACTGTCAACCTGGGTCCCCAGGTCCCTGATAACCTCTTCTGTGCTTAGTGGATTGCCACCTATATGGTAGCTTGGGGTTACCTTGTTTTTCCCGAAGGGTATGACTATACATTTTTTGGCGATTAACTTCAGGCCATGGCTCTGGCACCAGCTATCTGTTTCCGTGAGTCCCTTCTGAAGGATATCCGTGTCCGATGCACTTTCCACTATGGCGCCCAGTTTGCAGTCGTCTGCAAACTTTGTCAGCCAAAGTCCTCCCATGTTGGCCTGTACTTCTGAGAAGTAGATGCCGAACAATAGGGGCCAAGGACCGAGCCCTGTGGGACACCACTTGTGACCGGCTTGGAGTCTGACATAGCGCCAGCAACTCTAACCCTGTGGGTTCTGTCCTTAAGCCAGTTTGCAACCCATCTTGTGACATATGGGTTTACATTTAAGCTGGTAAGTTTTTCTACAATACCTGAGTGGGGTATTGTGTCGAAGGCCTTTGCAAGGTCAAGGTAGGCTGTATGGACTGCCTTTCCCTCATCAATGGCCTTGGTGACTGCTTCAAGAAGTCGACCAAGTTCAAAAGGCATGATCTGCCCTTGACGAAGCCAAACTGGGTCGGGTCCAATGTCTGCAAGTCCCCTATATCTTTGTTTATGAGCTCCATTATGATCCTCTCCATAGCTTTGCAGACTAGACTTGTTAAGCTTATGGGGCGGTAATTACCAGGGTCCGTAGAGGCACCGCCTTTGTGGAGTGGGACCACAGTTGCCGTATGCCACTCCTTGGGTACGTATCCTGTGGTAAGGCTGAGATTAAACAGCTGCCTTATGTGCGGGTTTAATTCCTCATTTAGCTCGTGTAGCACACAGCCGGGGACACCATCCGGTCCCATTGATGCTGTGTTTTTAGCTTTAGAGAGAGCAGCTTTCACCTGCGCATTTGAGATGTCTGGGAGGCTACACTCCGCTGGGATAGTTATCTCTCCTTTAGGGGAGGAGAGGGGGGTGAAGTTTGCACTGAACCTGTATGCCAGTATGTTGGCAATGTCTGTGGGTTCAGTGATTTTTGTATCATTTTGGACTAATTCTGAGCATATCTGGGAGTTTCCACCCAGGTTCCTAACATAGCTGAAAAAGGCCTTATGATTGTCCTTTGAATCCATGGCAATTTTTCTCTCAAAATTGGCCTTAGTTGATTTTATGAGTGCTCGTATTTTTTACTAATAATGATCAGGGGTGACTTCCCTTTTATGGATTTTGTTCTATCATGTAATAGCTTTCTCCTCTTATTGTAAAGTTTGTTAATGGCTGGGGTCCACCAGACTGGACGTTTGCCCTTTGTGGAAAGAGTCTTGGTTTTATTTGGGATTGCCTGATCCATGCAGTCCTGGAGGTGTTCATAGAAGGCATTTGTAAGGGCTTCCGCAGCTTGGGTTGTGGTTTCCACTGGCTCAGGGGCCTTGAAGGATACCACACCAGTCTTGAGTAGTGTGAAGTTTGCTTTAGAGAAGTTCTTCACTGTGTTCTTTTTTGTTTGGGGTGTGGGCGGGATGTGGATTTCCAGTGAGATTAGTTTATGATCAGATCTCACCAATGAGGGATATACTTCCGGTGTGGAGCATTTTGTCCCCATGTTTGTGATAATGAGATCTAGTATATTTTCTCCTCTCAATTGAACAGTGACTAGCTGTTCCATGGCATTTGAATTTATGAACTCCAGGAACCGTTGGGCTAGAAAGTTAGGGCTTGAGTAATGTTCCCAGTCTATATTCGGGTAGTTGAAGTCACCCAATATGATGGTGTTTGGAGATACATTTATACCCTCCAGTGTCTTCAGGAAGGCTGTGTGGGGTTCCTGAGTTTGAGAGGGTGGCCTGTAGCATGCTACAATTTGTAGAGCAGTTTTGCCTATGGTTAGTTGCACCTGGATGGTTTCCGAAGCTTCTTGCGTTGCCACCAACCTGGAGGTGTGGGTATCCTTTATGAATATGGATACACCCCCTCCTTTTGTGGTGTGGCCCGGGTTTTGGGGCCGGCATGATATGAGGTAAAACCTAATAGTGCCGGGTGCTCTCAGAAGCCTTGAACCAGGTTTCAGTTACAGCACAGACATCGATGTTCTCCATACTGAGAAGGGCCTCGAGTGCGTGCATTTTGAGATTTAGACTTCTGGCATTGAGCAGCATTACCCTCAGTTTCTTCCCATTTTTGTTTTATAGGGTGGTAGGTTTAGAATTTGAGCCTTGCCTAAAAAAGGCACTATGGGGGTGGCAAGAGCCTTAGCCAATATCCGGAATCCCAGGGGTGACAGGTGCAAGCCGTCCCTTGGCAGCGTGGCTTGTCAAGCATGTCATCCCAGGCAGACAGACACTGGATCCCCTTTGAATGACACCAGACATTAAGCCAATTGTTAAAGCTGATCATCTTGTCTCTAGATTGTGGCATCATTCTTGGTGAAGGAAGGATACTGCTCAGGGTCAGGGTCATACCTGCCTGGGCTACATAATCAGAGAGCTCCTCTATGTCTCTTTTCATGTAGTCCAGGGAGGTACGTCTCAGGTCGTTCACACCAGCATGGACAATGACTGTGTCATATTTGTACTTGCCGTGGAGTGACCAGTGCTTGTGTTATGTGGCGGATTCTAGCGCCCGATAGGCAGCTTACTGTGACCCTCTCCTTGTTCAGCCTGGTGAGTGGGACGTCAGTGTGTCTGACTATGGAGTCACCTATGACAAGTATGTTTGGTGTTGTATTTGGCCTTAAGGGCTGTGACTGTTTTGCACACTGCTTTTGTGGTTTATGTGTTGCTTGTGGGGTGTCTTGAGGTAGCAGTTGTTTGGGTGTCTGCTTTGGAGGCCTCTGCTGTTTAGGTAAATTTTTACTCAGAGCCTCGAGTATGTCTTTGTGTGTTTATGTGTTTGATTCAGTGGTGTGGTAGCATTATGTGAGGCTGGTTTTGTGGTGTGTGTAGTTGCCTTCTCCTCCTGTCTGGTCTTGCCAGTCCTGAGTTGAGAGAGCTCAGCCTCCAGTTTGGCTAAATAGCTGCATCTCTCAAGTATTTGTGTTATGTGGGAGGAGGAGAGGGTTGTCTGTGTACATGAGGCAGTTATAACATTGCCTCAAGATTCCCAGATTCACCAGCTGGACCGGAGAGGAGATTGACAACTGACCTTTGGACATGCTAGAATAATATTGGGAATTCCTTAATAATTGAAAACAAGGGCCAGTGGGGAGTGAGGGTGTAGTGCTTTTAATTTTTAGTGCTGACTTATATAATTGCTTTAGTGAGCAAGTGCCAGGTAACTTGATTGCAATGTGTTACAAGTAACTAAATGCAAAAACGACAAACAGTAACTTTCTTTCAAGTGAAACAAGGAACTAGTACAGTAAGCAATGCAGATATCACTAGTGATCCACAGAAGCGCTGAGAAGCCACGTATTAGGTGGAATTAGCTTCCAGGGAAATAACAAGAAAACAAACAACAAGCATATAAACAAAGCTAGATTCAGCAGGCCTGGATCTAGTCTATGCTAGAGCAAACAAGGTGTACCAATTTCAGTAAGATACAGTTCAAATATTCAGGCACTATAAACCTTTAACCAGAAATTCCCAGCTCAGAAGGGCAGAGTCCAGCCTCTTCTCCCACAAGAGTGCAGACCACGAACCTTCTTAATGTAAAATAACTGGCCTGAAGCCCAAGTGCCTAAACCAGAACTAATACCCTTGGACACTGGGCTCTCAATCAGCAGTTCCCAACTTAGAAGGATGAAAGCTACCTGTCCTGCCACCACAGTGCTTGCCACAAACCTTCCTAATGTAAAACAACTGGTCTGAAGCCCAAGTGCTTAATCCAAAAGACTTAGAATGATAGCTACACTTGCACAATCCCCAGTGCAACAGTCTTGCCACATTATTATGCCTTTCAGTATACAGTCCTTCTGCCATTAGTATGTCACAACCATCAACGAGGAATGCGACTGTTTCCAATTTGGTTTTACAAAACCTACATTTGTATTACATCTATCCTCCTGTACTACCTTACTAATGCATGCTAACCCTAATCTTAACTCTGACCCCACATGTAACCTGACACCTTACCTTACAAAAAATATTTCCGTAACTCTACCTTTACACAAGACAGGCTCAGACACAAACAATATGCTTCAGTATTCACACACATACACATACAAACACTACACTAAATATATTCCTTCACCTAGCCCTAAGTTGAACCCTAACTAGCAAATACTCACACACACACACTTACCTTCCACTCATATATAAACATAAAATTTACACCTCGCCCTAGTCCTTAGTCTAACCCTAGCCTGCAAACATGTGTACATACACTACCACCCTCAAACAAAACCATACTTTAACAAATTAGTACACACCATACAAAACATACAAATCCCTCAGACACAATCAAAATATTATTTAGTGATTTGCACACCTTCAACACTTACCTTTCAACAAAAAGACCATTCACAAAACTACTGACAAGACATTATATATATATATATATATATATATATATATATATATATATATATATATGTGTGTGTGTGTGTGTGTGTGTGTGTGTGTGTGAGAGAGCGTGTTTTATGGGTCATGCATCCACAGGCCTACAGCACTACTCAACCACTCATACTATTATATAGCATATCAGACACCCAAAATATACCTATAACACTACCTTTACTGTGATATTGTATATTGTACAGCCACAGTACACATAGTACAGCCCTTCCTATATTTTAGTTTATTGTACACCCACTATACCTGTAGCATGACCCTTAATGTTGTATAGTATTTCATACACCTATACCACATTTAACACCACCCATACTGTAATGTAACATACACCTGCAGTGCCTGTAACACCACTCTTACTGTGATATAATATATCATAGGTCCACAGAACATATAGCATCTCCTTTACTGTGATGTACTATATCATACACTTACAGTAACTGTAGCAGTGCCTTTAGTGTGACATAAGTCACCCCAATACCTGTACCCTGTAGAAAAACACTTACTATGATATAAGACATTGCATATCTACAGCACCTTTGTTACTCCTCTTACCACACCTTACATTATAACATTCTTCCATAGCACCTGTTGAACCACACTTTGCAGCACATTGTACATTTGCAGTATAAGTAACACCACTGTTACTGTGGTATAATTCCTTGACCAATACCTGTAGCACCACCCCTCCTGTGATGCAGCATATTGTGCCTCCACAGTAGGTGTACCACCACACTTACTGTGATACAGTGTATCATACACCCATAGTACCTGTAGCACTATGATGTAATATCACCCACACCACCTGTAGTACCAACCTAACTTGGATATAATGTGTAGTATACACATAGCAACTATAACACCACCCTTAATAGGACCTCATAAGCTGTCTGTACCTGTAGCACCACCTTTACTATGATATATCATTCACACACGCCCCCTATAGCAGCATCCTAACTTGGATGTAATATATAGTACATCCACAGCAACTATAACATCATCCTCAATAGGACCTTGTGTGCTGACTGTACCTGTAGCATCACCTTTACTATATCAATCACCCACACCACCTATAGCAGCAACCTAACATGGATGTAATATATAGTACATCCACAGCAACTATAACATCACCCTTAATAGGACCTTGTGCACTGACTGTACCTGTAGCATCACCCTTACTATAATATATCATTCACCCATGCCACCTGTAGTAGCAATGTAACTTGGATGTAATATACAGTACAGCCACAGCAACTGCAACACCACCCTTAATAGGACCTTGTACTCTGTACCTGTAGCATCACCCTTAGTATAATATATTATTCACCCACAGCACCTGCATTACCACCCTTATTGTAATCAGCATATCATATTCCCAGAGCATGTGTACTCCCCCCATGATGTACTATATCATGAACCTGCAGTATCTGTAGCACCAATGTTATACTCACAGTACCTGTAACACCACTGTTACTATCACACAGTGTCTTATACACCCACACTACCTGAGCACCATCCTTACTGTGATATAGTATATCATATACCCCAAATAGCAGCAACACTACCCTTACTATAACATAATGTAGCATATACCCTTAGTAACTGTAGCACTACCTTCACTGTCATATACTATATCATACAAATGGAGTGCCTTTAGTACCATGCATACTATGATATATGATATCATACACCTCCAGTGTCTGTACCACCATCCTTACTGTGACATACTATATCATACACCTGCTGTCCCTATAGCACCATCTTTGCAGTGATATAGTATATATCATAAATGTACAGTGACTTTAGCTCCATCCTTACTGTGACATACTATATCATATACCTTCTGTACCTGTAACACAATTCTTACTGTGATATACTGTATCATACACCTGCAGTCCCTGTAGTACCATCCTTACTGTGATATACTATAATATAAACATGCAGTATATGTAGCACTGTTCTTACTGTGATACACTATATCAAATACCTGCAATGGCTTTAGCACCATCCCTACTGTGATATACTATATCATACAACTGCAGTGCCTGTAGCACCATCCTTACTGTGACATACTATATCATACACCTGCAGTGCCTGTAGTACCATCCTTATTGTGATATAGTATTTATCAGATACCTGCAGTACCTGTAGCACCATTCTTACTGTAATATAGTATATCATACACCTGCAGTGTCTTTAGCACCATATTTACTGTGACATACTATATCATACATCTGCAGTGTTTGTAGCACCAACCTTACAGTGACATACTATATCATACGCCTGCAGTGCCTGTAGTACCATCCTTACTGTGATATACTATATCATACAGCTGCAGTGCGTGTAACACCATCCTTACATTGACATACTATATCATACACTTGCAGTACCAATAGCAGCATCCTTACTGTGACATACTATATCATACACCTGCAGTGTCTGTAGTGTCATCCTTACTGTGATATAGTATATCAGATACCTGCAGTATCTGTAGCACTTTTCTTCCTGTAATATAGTATATCATACATCTGCAGTACCTTTAGTACTATCCTTACTGTGATATACTATATCATACATCTGCAGTACCTCTAACACCATTCATACTGCCATATAGTATATCAGATATCTGCCGCACCTGTAGTACCATTTTTACGGTGATATACTATATCATACATCTGCTGTGCCTCTAGCATCATCCTTACCGTGACATAGTATATCTTGCACATAAGGTGCCTGTAGCACCATCCTTACTGTGATATAGTATATCATATACCCCAGTACCAAATATACCCCCAGTACCAACAGCACTACCCTTACTGTAACATAATGTAGAATATGCCCACAGTAATTGTAGCACTACCTTTACTCTGATATACTGTATCATACAAATGCACTGCCTTTAGTACCACCTGCACTATGATATATTATATCAACACCTGCAGTATGTGTAGCACCATTCATACTGTGATATACTATATCATACACCTGCAGTGCCTGTAGCACCATCCTTACTGTGACATACTATATCATACACCTGCAGTGTCTGTAGCACCATCCTTACTGTGACATACCATATCATACACCTGCAGTGCCTGTAGCACCATCACTACTGTGACATACCATATCATACACCTGCAGTGCCTGTAGTACCATCCTTACTGTGATATGGCATGCTATACACCTGCAGTTCCTGTAGCACCACCTCTTTTTGATATAGTGTATCATATCCCCACTGTATTGGCTCCAAATACTAATGAAACAGGGCAACACAAGCTCTGACTTCAAGCATCTTCTTTGTCTTCGTCTACAGCTATCCCCGCTCTTCACAGTTCTGAAATGTATTTGACTTCTGGCTTTAGAGCATGGCTACTGATGTCATGCTGTCAGATAGGAGGATGTATTTTGCCCCTGCACTACCCATTTCTTTTCTGCTACTCATGCAGTTCAGATATCATTTGTAATGTACAGAGTTGAAAAGTTACCATATTTGATATATAATTGCAGAAGCCTTCAGTTTTCCATATCTGACAGACTAAGTTGTCAAAATGCATGATATGAACCAGTAGTGTGAGATAATGAGGGAAGCTTTTCATTGGTTCATAGATCAGTACTAGGCTAACTGTCCATGTGGGCCATTTTCAGCTTAGCCAGTTACCACATGTGAGAATCAAACACTGCACCTTGTGTTTGTAAGGTAAACACCTTAACCATTATGCTAATCTCCCAACCAACCTTTTGTGAATGGACCTGGATAATATTCAGTATGACAAGGAGTATCAGAAGTTTAGACAGAGATTGTTTTGCAAATACCATTTTCATTTCAGTGATCCAAGGCTATTGATGAACACATGGAAGTGGATAAAGGACTGAGATGTCAAGCATCATCTAAAGCCTCCCATAAAGTCTGTTCCATGAGTTGGCATCAAGGTTGGGGTTCTTACTTGCTAAGCAGGAGATTAACCTTGTATCATTCATCTGTTGACAATAATAAGAGCATGAGATGTTTTCTCCAGTAACCAAATTGGTGAGGGGATTGCTTCCCCTTGTGCCCTTACCATCCATCCCATTTAGGAGTGTCCAGAGTTTGACCATAACTGGTCACCTCATGTACAGTGGTCCCTTGCATTCTGTAGAAAAAGTCTTTTTGTAAAAGTCTGAATTATACAGTTTACTCTCCTGATGTTCCACTGAGTAGAGGTCATCTTATCAACTGGAGTTACAGAGTCTGCTGTGGCCTCTTGTATGGAAAATATACCCTTTGGGATGAGCAAGACATTGGGAGTGTTTGTTGCTGCATGTTTTTTGAGACTTGTTCACATGGTTGAGAGATCCCAAATGTAAAAAAAAAAAAAGTAGTTTGTCACCCATCCTGGGCCCAGTGTAGTGCTCATCACCAGGCATCACCTCCAATGTGGACTGCTGTAAGAATTCTGGTCTCATTCTCTGATGTTTTTCTGCCAGCATTTCATTGTCCTGTGTATGGAATGACCCTGGGTTACCCCTTACTGTAACTAGGGGATACTGTAGGATCCCTCTGCCTCAGTAAACCCCTGGTAAAGGAGATCCTGAGATCTGTCATGGTCTTGCTTATCTCCCACTATTGCTAGAACTATAATAGTGGCTCACAGTTGCATCAACACCCATAAGAACATTCCCAAGTCTCAGCTCCTTCACCTCACTCTCTATTTCCTGTTCTCTAGCTTCCTATCCAGAGATTGATTGCTGTTCTTCAGCCATAAACTGCCCAGGCTTCCTATGGTTTAAACTGAGTTTTTAGTATTTCTTCAATTTGCTGATTGCCCTTGTTGGAAGTGAGATTTTTTTCTCCTTACCAAGATGAGAATTTTCCATATTCTTATTAATTAGTGCTTAGTTCTCCTCCCCTACTGAACTTCAGTACCATTTTGCATGTGCTGCTGCATTTTAGTGTATGTGGGGTTAGGCTAGTTTTTTTGTTTTGTATCTTTTCACTACTGGTGTGATCGCCTTTTACAATGGAGAAAGTAAGATGTAAAAAAATGCGTTTCTGTGGTCATAAACTGCCACTGCAAGACCATTTGATAATGTGCTCTGTACTTGATTGATTCTTATTTGTCAGAACTGTGCAGTATTTGTGAAATGTTTGATGAAAGAACTCTAACTGATTGTAAATACAAATTAATTCTTAGAGATATATTGCTTCTGTGATGAGAAGCTTTCACTTCTTTGAAGCTCTCTCATGAAGAAAAGAAATCCTATAAAAATAAAAGAGAGAGAGAAGTGTAAGATTTCCAGAAGAAAAAGCATAAAAAACCTAAAGAATTTTCTCTCCTCTACCCTTAGTGAAGGCTGCACATGGGGAGGAGAGGGGGTCCTTTGTTGAATTGGTATCTGCTAGCAACTGGTTAAAAACACTAATGAGATCATTTTGGATGCAAGGAGAGGACCTACTCAGTGACACAGTGAGCCTTCCTTCTTTGTTGGAGGTCGAGCTGACCTGGGTTTCTCATTTAAAAGCCTCTCTGTGTCAAATTTGTTCTTTTTCTAGTTTCCTCATAGACCTTGATTACGTCCCAGGCCATGATGAAGTCTCAGATGGACATGTGCCTCCTTCTGTTCCCTCTCATGCTTAGGTTAAGACCATTATCATCATCACGACTATTTTTGTGTCATTAACTTTGATTCTTGCTCTTCATTTGGCCATGGAGCTCAATGCCATTGACTCTATGCCCTGGTCATCACTGAACCCTTCTGTGTCAAGATCTGAGTTCTCAGCTTTTAATCCTGTGAGACTGGGAACATTGGCATGATGATGGTGCCAAGACCTCTGGTGCTGATGGTTGGTAATGATAGTGTGCCATCTTTAGAAGAGCCAGTCATCTTTCCTTTGGCATTGTGGGTTATGGCAGCCAATTATGGTAGTGTTGCTGGCATTACTGATGGTGTTGCAGCCACAGTCACAGAAGCCTTCCCTGGTGTTAGCATCATAGGCATTGTCCTCTGGGTTCTTGTCCAAATGGTTTCTGCCCAGATGAACAGACGATAGCTTCTCACTGCAAAGCATAGCATTGGAGACCCCCCCCCCACTGGACTGTTATCTAAAGTTTGAGCCATAGTCAGACTCAGGGTGTTCCTCCTTAGAGTCTTCCAAAGAGAGAATTCAAGCCAAGGGAAGGTGCAGAGGAGACATCTTAACTTCTCTCCAGAGTCTACAGAGCCAGTCTCAGATTCTGTGGCCCAGGCCTATTCCTCTGTTTTACATCCAATGATTTCAAATTCAAGGAGGTCCTCCAGATAATGCAGAAGCAGAGAGATTGGCTGCAGCACACCTTGTCGACCTATGAAAAGGTCCTACATGTTGCCTTCTTGGGTGGTATCACCACAGATGACATGATTGTGCTCATTGCTATGGAGGTGGGATGGCCCCAGTGCCAAAGATATCGGACAGAATTCTCCAGATTCCCAAGAATGACACTGGCTCAGGACCTCTACTATGGACTCTGTACATGCAATGGTAGCCCTGAGAAGGACTCCTATTCCTCAGAGCGCTGTGATCATCCATCAAGGTAAGGAATAAAGAGAGTTGGATCACTTTGGTAGAAAAGTATTCAAATCTTCAACATTCGTTTAAGGGATCTGAATTACTAGGTACATATGCTTAAATTCCAATGCAGTATTTTAGAAGAAATGCTGAAAATGTTGCAGCAGGAATAAGACACTAAACTGCAGAATAGGTTTAGAAGGGTCTATATTATAAACATGAATGTTTATTTACCCGAATACCTAAACGTCGACACATATTCCGCGAATCGCAAATACACTGAACACCCTAAACCGTGAAATTCAAAAAGTCGAACTGTCATAGTTGCCCCACCCCACCGCCCGCTACATACTACCTACACAAACAAACTAAATAAACCACATACATACACTAACCAAAACCCCTACTTCTAACCGAAACTAAACCCTACTTCTAACCCTACACTAAATCTTGCATATACTACCATGTATGCACTTAACCCGCACCTTAACCCTAAGGTTCATAACTATCGCACACTTACCTTAAAAAGCTAAACCCATACAAACTAAATAATCCACACACATAACTTAACAAAACCCTACTTCTAACCCTACACTAAATCTAACATACATTACCATCTATGCACTTACCTTAACCCTAACCCTAAGGTCTGTAACTATCGCACACTTACCTTACGGAGCTATACCGCAGAAGGGCCAACCATAATGATTCAACATTTCTGATTTCGCACTTCTGGACGATCAATGTTTTTGTGGTTCTATGAAGATGTGTCGACGTTTAGGAGTTTGGGTAAGTAAACGTTCGTGCTTATAATATAGACCCGGTTTAGAACATAGGCTTCCACTTTATCTATAATGTCAAATCTCACCACGAGGCCATCCCACAATGCAGCTGATGGTTCAGTGAAAGCAGCAGACACCAGAGTGGAAAGTACATCAACATACCTGGCTGCATCTGTCATTCTTCCAGGGGAACTTGAAGGCATCCTTCCTAAATGCCTTATTTAATGGCAGCAACCTTTTGGGGCTGTAGGTGAAATCAAAATTGGAGGGCAGTGAAAAAGAAGGAAAGACTCTCACAGCTGATGGCATACAATTTGCAGCTCCCCTAGCACTCCTTTTTCAGAATACAGAAGACTCCATAGAATAAATGGTTTAATTGAGGCCAACAGTTACACAGCAGTCTGGAAGAAACCAAAATGGGAGTGGTGATGGTAATTTCTGAGGTGGATGTTAGCCCAATGGTAGATATTCCAGTCATGCTCAAGAGTACATGGTCCCCAGTCTGAGAACAGCAGCACTCCCTCTGAGACCTTGCCTATTTTGGAGGCAGTGGGGAGCCATCTGCCAATCTAACATTCAGCATGGACAGCCATCACATGCAACAGGTGGATTTTAGAATAGTACGCTGAGGATAAATTATCATCTTAATTGTCCCTTACAAGCCACTCTCCCTTCCTTTTTCAGGCATCTCACCACACCAGAAGAGGGTGGCCATTTTAGAATTTGCAAACTTTCTAGAGGAAAAAAAAAACATCCAGAAGGTCCTTACAGAGCAGAGAAGGTTCACTTTCTACACCATTTTCTTTCTGGTGCCAAAAAGGACCAAGACCCTCAGGCCCTTTCTAGATCTAAGTGGCCTAAACCAATATATTCCAAAACAAATATGCTGGCAGTGATATTAGAGGTTTCTGTCCTTCTGGAAAAAGAGCCATCCATGAGGCCCTACCAAAGAAGAGATGATCCAATCACTATTGCAGATTTTTTTTGTTCCAAAAAAGATCAAGGCTCTTGGGCTGATTCTAAACAAAGTGCTGAAAAATAATACACTCCAAAGCAAAAGCCAGATGATCGGTGTGGCTGATTTTCTCCTGTCTGTCTGGAGGGGATTGGATGTGTTATTTGACATCAGAGGTGCACACCTGCACACCAAGATCTCCAAGGAGTCAAGGAGGTTCCCATCTTTCAGGGTGGGAGACAGTCATTTCCAATTTTGAGTCTTCCTTTCTGCTTGTCCTCAGCCAACAGAGTCTTTATGAAATATATGGTGGTTAAGGCAACATTCCGGAAGATGCAGAAGCTAAAGGTATTCCACTACCTATACAACTGGCTCCTCACCTTTCTAGCAGTACAAAAACTAGTGCCAGCTCTGGATTCTTTGCTCCTTCTCTTCCAGTCCTAGAGTATAACAGTGCACTCCATGAAGTCCAAGATGTAACAATCTCAGTATCTGAAGTTCATAGAGAGCATGTTGGACATTCACTCTTGCTATAGTCAGCCTGCCTATGGAAATGATTCCTCTGCTTGCTCAGGCCATGTTAAAGATTCACCAGTCTTCCTCAGTGCTAGTGTTGACAGATTTTAGGGCACTGGGAACCATTGCTACAAAAATATTCCTTATCCTTAGGTTTATTGATTCAGAGGGACTTACCAGGGTTTTGATCCATGAGAATCTTCAGAAGCATAGCTATGCATTCCCAATAAGTTTTTTTAGCCCTTATGTTTTGCGTAGGAGTAACCCACAGCCCTTATATATTAGGTATGAATAACCAAGAACTGGTCAGATATTTACAGGTTACCCCTATCCATAAGGGACAAGGGTGCCATACCAAGGATGAACTTCTGGTTTCTCATTCCTTTATCCAGATTATACTTGAACAGAGTAAGAGATGTATTTGCTTTATGTGGACAGAAGGATGATCCCACAGAAGTGGGATTCTTTAGGATACATGTCTCTCTCCCTTCATCATGTTCTATATATGTTGCAGAAGAGATCAAGATCTCTTGAGCAGGTGATTATATCACTACTGGATTGCTGATGTGCAGTAGGTCTGAATGGATGGGATCAGCTGAAGCTCTGTAAGTGAAGCAGAGATCACCCATCAGTAGCCTGTCAGAGAAGCTTTGCCCTTGATTTTCTTGGTGAGAAAGCTTAGTGGTCATTCAAGTTGTGTCAAGTGTTTGGACAGGTACATTCCAAAGTGGGCATTATACTCAGTGATTGGTCTAATATGTATAAAATGCAGTGGAATGATCACATCACTGGACCTGGACACCATAACATTACTAAAAAGTTGTGCAATGAAAAAGGACTTTCTTACAGATGTAGATACATGGTAATCAAAGGACAGCTCATTGTATACATAGGTTCCAAGATCCCTAGCTACTGGATCAATTTTCAGGGGTGTGTTGTTGATATAATAGCTACAGGGGATATCATGATTGCTGAAGGATGCCATTATACATTTTTCTGAATTTAGTTTTATACTGTACTTTTGACACCAGTTATTTGTTTAAGAGAATCCCTCTTCATGGATCTTGGAGTCCCTTAGTGAGTTTATAATGGAAACAAGTTTAAAATCATATGCAGACATTGTTAGCCATGAACACTTAACATCAGCTTTCACCTCTAAGGAGTAAATGCCAAAGAGGAATGGCCTGAGGACTGAACCCTTGGGATACATCATTAGTAACTGCTTGAGGAGGTAGAGCCACTCACCCTAATTTCATGGGTTCTGTAAGTGAGCCAGTTTGCTATCTAATGAGTTACACAGAGATTTCTATTTAGCTGGGTGAGTTTATCAATTATACCTGTGTGTGGCATGGTGCTAAATACCTTTGTGAGGTCTAGATATGTGGTTTATACTGATTTTCCCTCATCCATTGCTTCAGTGTCTTTCTCAAATAAGTCAACCAGATTAAGCAGACAGGATATGCCTTTGACAAAACCAAACTGGCTTGGGACAAGTGTTTGTAGGTTGCCTATGTCCCTATTTATTAATTCCATAATGATCCTTTCCATAGCCTTACAAATGAGGCTGGTCAGACTTATCTGCCTGTAATTACCCGAGTTCATTGATACCCCACCTTTGTGCAGGGGGATGACTGTTGCTATCTCATTTGGAGGCTGATACTGAATAACCATTTGTAGGGGATTTAACAGGTCTTGTTTCTGGATGACCAGCAGGCATCCTGGTATGTTATCTGTTCTCATAGAAGAAGTGCTCCTTGCCTTGAATTGTGTTTTGAGGACTTGTTCATGAAAGATTTCAGGGGGAGATATGGATGCCAATATGTGATGTGGAAACATGGAAGAATGCGACACGGTGGTTGAAGTTAGAATTAAATTTATCAGCTCGTAGATTGACTATTTCTTCTGGGTCTGAGTATATGATATAATTTGCTATTAGCTCTGTGCATTGTTGAGCATTGTTTTTGAGATTTATAACATAGTTAAGGAAGGCTTTGTGATTGTCTTTCGCCTGTGGCTGTTTTTATCTCACATCTAGCTTTTGTTGATTTGATTAAGTTTGTTAAGTTTAGCAAGAGCATTTTTGTCATCAAGAGAGGTATATTTGTTTTTACATGCAATGATTTTTTTTTTGTTGTATACCCTGTTTATATTTGGTTCTACCACAGGGTTTTATTTTTAAATAGTGTATTGCATTTACTTCAGATGGGAACAGATGCATCTATGCAGCTATTTACATGTTCATAGAATTTGGTGGTAAAGCATTCTGCATATGCAGATGGGTTATCAGGTTGGAAGGGGATGTTGAATTTAGGCAGGTCATCACTCGGTTTTAGTAGCTTAGCTTTAGCATAATCTCTTAATACTGAGTTATTGGAGCACGCTTCCAGTTTCAGTATTATGGTTAATGTGACTGATTTGTAATCCAATTTGACTATGGAGGAGGTTACAACTTGTAGGGAACAGAGCTGTCACACATTGGTGAGGACCAAGTCAAGGATGTTCTCACCCCTAGTTGGGATACAGACTAACCGGTCCAGTGAGTTTGTATTCATGCAGTCCAGATATCTGAGCATACATTTTGGGGGTGTATAAGTCTCTCAGTTGTTGAAGGGGGTAGTCAAAGTCCCCTTAGGAGAATTGTATTTGGCTGAATGCACAGCGACTCCATACTAGTCGGTTAGGAGGTATGGGCCAAGGGGGACATAGTGGGGGTGTCCTATAGTTAACTACAATGTGATAAATGGTTTTGTTAATGGTTGCATTGATATGGAGGAGTTTCAGGTCATTATCCTGTCTAACAAATCTAGAGGTGAAATTTTATTTTAAAAATATAGAGTCACAACTGCCTGTAGTGCCTTCATCTAGTGTGGTGGGCCTGGATGTGTGGTAGGTGTTCAGACCCTACACTGATGAAGTGGTCTCTTTGGTCTTGAACCAGGTCCCCATGGTAATGCATATATGGTTATTTTCCAGGGTTAGAAATGCTTGTTGGGAGTAGAGTTTTATGTTGGGCTCCTAGCATTGAGCAGCAATACCTTTATGTTATCTGGATTCTGTTTTGTTATGTTGGAAACTTTAGGAGACTGATGTTGCTAAAAAAGTTACTATGGAGTGGTGGACTGGGATTTAGCTAATATACTAAAGGACTGAGGGTAGGTAGAGGTGCTACAGCAGTGTCAGTGGTGCAACAGATATCACACTTGCTTTTAGTTCAGAAGGGTGCGGCTTCTATTCCCACACCAGGTAGATGGATGACTGACACTGCATAAGGGGGGTGCTGCACTTCTGAATGTGTTGTCCTACACATGAGACACTAACCAAGGCCCCATCTTCCCAAGTTGGAGATAGATCAGGTGGATGTAAAAGATCCCAGGGCACCTATCAAAAAGAGTAGTGTCCTTTATTTATATACAAAAATAACTCTTATTTGCAAAATATTTACATATTTACAAATATTTACTTATATACAAATATATAAATATAAAAATGTGTTTACACATATTCATAATTTCCTTTCTAATCACACTAAATGTTATTAGACCCCCAGTCCTTTACTATAACCACATTCTCATTTTACTTAATATTGTTGCTAAAATCCATTTACCATTAAACATAATTTCATTTATTTTTTCATTCCATATAACCCATATAACATAAAATAACTTATCTAATGCTTTAAGATATTCTTTACTTCTATTCTTATAATATGCATATTTAATCACATCTCTGTTTATTTTATCTACTTCTATTATAGCTTTGAAAATTCCTCTTTACATAGTTTTCACCATAACTTTTTTACTCTTTTACATTTCAAAAACACATGCACCATAGTTTCTTCTCCTTGACAATGTAAACATATTCTATCACTTTTCTTTTTTATTTGGCATATTTCCTTTTATTGGCTATTTAACTATTACCAGTCTTCACAAAAAATTATCTTGACATTCGATTTTCTCATTACACTATTTTCTTCTTATTTGTATAGCTTTAATTTTTTTCATCTGTTACATTTTCCCATGGTTTTACATAGTAAAGTTTTATCATTACATTCTTATACCACATTTTTCTATCTGTTTCTATATCATCAATTTTTATTTTCCACAAAAATATTTTTTCTTGGTCACATTTTATTTCTTCATTTATACACTCTTTTTCTGTTTTACTCTTTTTTACCATACCCGAAACTTTATTATAATTGTATGTATACAGTTTTACTACTAATCTCTTATCTTTTTCATTTATCCACTTTAACACTTTGAACAAATTTAATGAAGCAGTATATACTACTGGGTTAAATAACCCTAAACCTCCTTCTTTATTTACATACAAAACTGCTCTTTTTACTTGATTTAATCTATAACCCCATATAAATGAAAATATATCTGCAATAATTCTTTTTCAAATACTGTTGGCAGCATAAATACAGTTGCTAACTATTCTTTTTGCCCATCAGTACTGTATTTATCAAATAAGCCTTTTTTGAATGATAATTTATATGTTCTTCAGAAAAGACAGGTTTGTTTTATTTCTTCTGTTGTTTTTTTTCCCATTATATTCTACTTACATCTTTATTCCCAAATTTTATACCTAACACAGAAATTTCGTCCATTGAAAAATATATACCCTCTAACTTTATTACATCAGCTTAACTTTTATTTTTCTCTTCTCTTTATTTAAAGCCATCCGTATCACATCTAGAACCTCGTTTATGCAAATCATTACTTCTTTTATCCATATTTTTTTCAGTTATTATAATGTCATCTGCATATGTTAACAGAACTGGAATTCTTAACCCTTCAGATGTTATATACCCACCTCCTTCATTCTGTAATTAATTTCATATACAACCACATTCATAACTAACACAGAGTATACAAATCATTGAACATCCCTGTCTTACACTGCTCTTCATATGTACCTCTTGGCTTAACTAGCCATTTACAAGTATTTTTACTTTATTATTACTGTACACTTACATAATCATTTCCTAATGTCAAAGGAAAAATATACTTTAAAAATGATCAATACACGGTAGGTTCAGGTTAAGGCACTTTAATCTTGCAGCAAGGAGACAAAAACGTGCTAATACAGAGTTTGTCTGACTAGAATCAGGAAATGCAAGCATTTTTATACATTTTCTAATAAGACATTGCCTACCAAGCTGACGTAGTGAATCACAAGTTTTGTCATCATCATTTCGTAGTGATTGTTTTTACAATATTCTGCTTGTACTATCAATTTTTGTGAGAAACTTCCTAAGAAAAACAACGTGGCCTTGGCTACCACCGGTTAGATATATGCAATGGTACCATTCAAGGTATTATGGCTAATTTGAGCACAAAGCAAGAATAGATTGCAGTTCATTTCTCCAACAGTCCTTTGTCTATGTTATCTCTAACTTCTGCAGCTGTGCATGTTCTCATACTTCGAACAGAGCTAACTGTTCAAAATCATTACATTACAGAATATAGCATTGTTCATTCATTTCTTCCTGACCTAGCAGATAATCACCTGCTTCTCAAGTACATTTCCAAAAGGCATAAACATGAATATTGCTGTGCTAGGAATTACTAGGTCAGAGGGCATCTTGCAAGTTTCAGAAAGCACACTGCAGTTTCAAAAAGCATCTTTTAGTCTCATCTGAAACTCAGCTGTATATCAAATAGTGCATATAAAATAGAATGAAAAACGTGTTAACTTATTTAGTTTCTAATTAGCATTAAGCACACACATTAATACATATTTTTCTGACATTTCCCCCCTGTTAATACTTTTTAATTCTATTTTCAAAAGAATAAACAGTTTGCGTCTTCTCCTAACCTCTTCCATTCAGGATTTGCAGTTAAGAGAGTCATTCAGTTTAAACTTATGAAAGTGTTTCACATTTCAACAATTCTTCAATTACAGTACTTTGATACAAAGTCTCAGAAACTGATATATCTATAAATTCTTTGATTAACTTTTTCATGCAGGAAATACCACAACAAATGCATGCTCCTAATAGGAGTAATCCCACACAAATGGCAATCAGGATGTTCATTAGGATGGAACCCCACCCCCCAAACAAATTCTGGAAAAAGTCCATCAGAGGGTTTGGGCCTGGTGTGGTCATGGTCGACACTTGCTGGATCTCTTCAAGATGATCATTTATTTCGTGCTGGTTGTCAGGAATGTACGAACAGCATTCTTCTTTGATTAAAGCACACGTACCACCTCTCGCCACTAGGGTGAAGTCAAGAGCCATGCGGTTCTGAAGCACCACAGTTCTCATAGCATTCAGTTCATCAGTCACTAATTCGAGAGCAGAAAAAGTTGCATTGCTCATAACTTTGAGAAGTTTAGACAGTTTTCTCAGCTCCCAAATCGATTTCACTGCGCCATATGCAGGGGCTATACCTGCCCATGATATAATGGTGTCACTCAAGTCCATGTGTGTCAGTTTATCTTTGTTTTTTTACAGAGTTATGGTTTCTCCATCCTGCTTTGATTCGTCCTACTGGATTCTCAGGTCTCTTAATCGGACTTCTAGGTTTGCTGCTGACCTCTCTGATGTTTCGAACTTTTCCCTGAGGCAAAGCTGCAGTGTGTCATGTAGCCGGAACCAGGTAACCCAAAAAACAACTGCCGAACCAATTCTCAGGTAGCCATTTATATGCTTTTCTCCCACAAACAAAATAACAATTCTCTACTTTAGTATTGATATAAGCTTGCCCTGCATGAAACATTTTCTTATCAATAATAGAAAGCTGTTTTAAAAGAATAGGATTATGCTGTATCTCATCAACACTCATGCATCTTAGCAAAATATGTATGTCATTCTTGTAAAAACATACAATCCCTTTTTGTGTAACAGGTAGGTACAATGCTATCTTGTCTTGTGACTTCACAGGTGAAGTATCAAAAATCAAGTTTTCCCAGGTCTCATTGACCCCTAGGGGGACAGCAGTCATTAATAATCCCCTGTATGCTGTCGGTATAGCTGTGCAAATCCAGCAGTTCGAAACATTGAAAGTCTCAGCATACACATATTTAATTGCCTGGTAAGTGTTAAAGTTTGGATGCCAGTCTATGAGTAATGCATCACGTTTGATCAGTTCAACTTTTGTGGCTGGGAAAAGGAAAGGCCACAACAAAAAGATCAATGTTATCAGTATGGCTATCAGAATAATCATGCAAATTTTCTGAGGTTGTTCTGCATCTCTGTTTACTCTATACCTGGTCATTTTGTTCTCGTTGTACAACAGTAACAAGGTTTTTGTCCAGTTCAAAGTTCTTAACCAGTTTACAGTGTGTCAAATGAATCCAGGATGCTCGCTCTGCAATCTTGACTGCAGTGGGTGTCGACAGTAGTACCTGGTACGGCCCTTCCCACTTCGGAGAACTCCAGTTCTTTTTCTTCATGACCTTCACCCAGACCCATGCGCCTGGGGCTACTGCTGCTTCTGATGGCCTGGTTTGCTCTTTATCTGAAACAGAATTTAACTGCAAAAGTTTGTTATTCAAAAATCGCCTCATATACCCTGCAAGTGAACTGTCAGCCTCCTGCTCTGCAGGCATGAGAGGTTTCCATTGAGGTGTATAATATGCCCTCCCAAACTGAACTTCAAAAGGAGTTAACCCTTTTGCATTTGGAACAGTCCTCATGCTCAACAGTGCCAGAGGTAAACAGTGCACCCAGTTCTTTTATGTCTCACTAATCAATTTTCTAAGCTTGTTTTTCAAAACCCCATTATGCCTCTCCACTAGTCCTGCAGATTGGGGGTGGTATGTGCAATGATTTTTCAGAGAAATCCCAAAATAACGGCTAAGTTGTTGTATAGTTTGATTTACAAAGTGTGTGCCATTATCACTATAAATCTTTTCCGGTATGCCAAATCTAGGAATAATTTCTTTAACTAGGACTTTTGCAACAGTAGCTGCAGCTGGATTTTTAGTTGGAAAAGCTTCCACCCATTTGGAAAACATATCTATAATGACAAGGCAATACTTCTTATTTTCGCATTTGTTCAGCTCTATAAAATCCATACAAATAGTATGGAACGGATACGGTGGTGTAGGGAAACTCCCTTCTTAGGTTTTAATGCCCCTTGTGCATGATGCTTGTTACAAACATGGCATGCTGCACAAAAATTTTTTGTGCAGTTTGTAAATCCATACATTGTAAACACTCGATTCACTAACTGTACCATTCCCCCCTGTTGAGACATGGCACTGCCCATGGCTCAACAAAGCTGCATATCTAAACAAGTTAGATGGTAAAATCGGTTTCTTCTCTTTGGAGATGTACAGTCCCTTCTCATGGCTTGCTCCTCGTTTTATCCACTTTTGTTTTTCTACATTTGTAGTAAGTGTCTGCATTGTTTTTAATATTTCTAAGTCTAAAATCTCAGATGGTTGTAATTCCTCACTCAAAAGAAATACTTCTGAAGCTGAAGCTGCTTGTTTTGCAGCTGTATCAGCCTTTGCATTACCTTTTGAAATTCTATCCTGTTGCTTGGTATGAGCTACGCATTTGCAAATAGCTACTTTCTGAGGTAACTGAATAGAGTCTAACAAGTCTAAAATAAATTGCGCATGGTTAATTGGTTTACCAGTAGATGTTATCATTCCTCTATTTTTCCACTGCTGCGCAAAAACATGTACAGTAGAAAAAGCATACTGGCTGTCAGTAAAAATGTTCACTCTTTTACCTTTTGCTAAGGTACATGCCCTTGTCAAGGCAATCAATTCTGCTGCTTGTGCAGACAGGTTGTGTGGTAAAGACTTTGCTTCTAAAATCTCAGTATCAGAAACTACTGCATACCCCACTAGATTCTGTCCTGTAGGACCCCTCCTGCACGAGCTGTCCAAATAGTATGTCACCTCGGCATCATCCAAGGGAACATCTGTGAGATCTTTTCTAGGTAGTGTCTTTTGCTCAATCTCCTGCAGGCAGCAGTGTGGTTTGCCATCTGCAGGGGTTGGGAGCAAGGTTGACGGATTCAAGGTTGTGCATCGTTCAATTGTCATATGAGGTTGGCTCAACAGTATAGTCATACAGGAAAGATGTATAGCAGGAGAAATATATGCTACTTTTCCTTGCAGTAAAATAATTGCAACTGCATGAGGCACTCTCAATGTGAGAGGGTGGAACAATACTATTGATGCTGAAGCCTGCACTGCCATTGCGGCTGCGACTACTGCTTGTACACAGTGGGGCAAGGATCACGCCACTGGGACTAGCTGTGATGAATAATAAGCTATGGGGCATTGTTTGTCCCCATGCTGTTGTGTTAACACTGATGTCATATAACCTTGCTTACAATGTACAGTTCGAAAAAATCATTTATGATAGTTCGGTAATCCTAAAACTAAGGAGGAAGCTATCAGTTGCTTCAGTTTGCAGAAAGCTGATTCTGCTTCTGGTGTCCACTGTAATAAATCTTATGCTGCCATCGGCTTTTTGAATATCAAGTTAGTCAGCGGAGCAGATTCCAAGGCATAGTTTGGAATCCAACTCCGACAAAAGTTAGCAGTACCCAGGAAGGACATAATTTCCTTCTTGGTATTTGGTTTAGGTGCTTGTAATATTGCTGTTTTTCTGTCTTCATCTAATATTCTGCCTTCTTTGGATATTACATATCCCAGGTATTTGACCTGTTTTTTCCAAAGTTGCAGCTTGTTTTTGTTTACCTTGTGTCCTTGAGTAGCTAAAAATTGTAATAATGCTATGGTATCCTCTCTGCATTCTTGCTGGGTGGGGGCTGCCAGCAGAATGTCGTCTACATAAAGTAAAATCTGACTGCCTTTCGGTGGGATAAATCCCGCCAGGTTACTTGCCATTTCTTGTGCGAATATTGTTGGCCTTTCACAATATCCCTGTGGTAGTCTCGTATATGTATACCGTTTCCCCTGAAATGTAAATGCAAACCAATGTTGGCTGTCAGGGTGTATCGGTATTGAGAAAAATGCATTGCTAATATCTACCACAGAAAAATACTTTTGTTGAGGTTTCAAATCATTCAATAAAGTGCGTGGATCTGACACCGTAGGTGCCCTGGGTATAGCTGCGTCATTTACAGCTTGTAAATCTTGGACCATACGCCATTCTCCGTTTGCTTTCCTAACAGGAAATAAGGGTGTATTACATGATGAATCAGGAGATTCTATCAAGACTCCTTCCTTAAGTAAGGCTGCTATTATAGGTTTGATTCCTATTTCTGCATCCTTTCTCAAGGGATACTGTCTCTTTTGAGGTCTAAATGCTGATTTTGGCGTGATAGTAACTGGTCCTGCTGTACGAATAAGTCCTACATCTGATTTCCCTGTTGACCAGAGAGTCTCTGGTATGTCTCGTAAGGCTTTTTCCTCTTCCTCTAGTAAGAGTGCTACTCAGCTATCCTCACTTGCCTGTGAGTGTACAGCTGGGTGTGTCTGCGTTATCCAATTTAGTTTCTGCTTTTGTACTCCCTGTTCGGAAAGTTCTAACTCTGTCTGCTTTTCCCACCTTGTGACTTTTTCTCCTAGGTCTGCCCACTTCAAATTTCTATCTTTAGTTAAACTCACATGTAATAATCGATTAGATTTGTAAAGTGCTAGGAATTCCTGGGGCAATGAACAGCTTACTACACTGTTTCCTTCTGTGTCCCAGTACAAATTTCGTAATACTAATCTGTTAGCATGGTTTCTAAACAGTTCTTGCTCATATTCTTTATCAGGTCCTGGTCTGTTACAGTAATATAGAGTGCAATGCAACAAATGCTGTTTATCAGTGTCAAGGGAGGGGGATTTACTGATGGCTACGTTCATCAGTTCTTCGGTTACTGCCCCTGGACCAGTCGTAACTAAGTCCTGGCTGTACCAATAAAATGTTTCACCCTCCGGTCACACTACAAAAGTATCCATTTGTCACTGTGCTTCCATACCCTGCATAGTTGGAACTACGGCTATGCCAAATATCTGCATTAGGTCTCTGCCCAAGAGATATACTGGGCATTTTGCAGAAATAACAATTTTGCTTTTCTGGGTCATCCCTGAAACTGGGTTGGTTATCGCTACATTGTGGGAGAGTGGCTCCCGATACAGCTGTCCATTAGCTGCTTTCACTAATATGTAGTCAAGTGATTCTGAATTTTCTGGTAGTTTGGAAGGATGTATCAGGGTCCGTGAAGCCCCTGAGTCACACAGGAATTTAACTTCCCTCCCCACTACCAGAAGTGTAACTTCCAGTTTTGTGTCTGCTAAGTAGAGCTCTAGGCTCAATAATGCTAAGTCTAAAATTTCATTTTCTTCATTATCTGTGATTTCATGTACATTTCTTCTGTCACATCCTCTACCCCTTCTATCACATTTGCACTTGTCTTTTCTTGTTTATTCTTATCTAGTGATTCTTGACTATCATATAGTCATTCCTCACCCTCCTTGCCTTCTGTGGTTACCTTTTTATTTTACCTGCAATCCCTTGCTAAATGTCCCTTTTTCCTGCATTTAAAACATTCACCCCTTTTCTTTCTCTTTTCAAAGTCCTCTGATCGTTTATCAGATTGTTTGTTTCCCTGGGTATTCTTCTTACCCTTCTTCCCAGTTTGCACTACAAAAACTTATGATCCGTCTTCTACTGCAAATACTTGAGTTTTCTTTTTCTTTTTGCTATTAAAATGCCTTTCGGCATGTCTTGCATATTCAAGTAGTGACTGTAATCTACTTGTACGATGATCTACCATGTGCTTTGTAATAAAGCTGCTAATGGTTGCAATACTGCCTTTTAAAAATGCATTCTTTAACTGTTGCTCATATGGGGAATCATGTGTTTGGTCTTCAGGTACCTGCATTCTACAATGGTTATTAAAACATTCTAATAATCTGGCATAATATCTATCAACAGTTTCACCTTCTTGTTGTATGCATTGATTAATGCAGGTCCAATCAGCCCTAGGCTTCCATTTCTCAGAGATTCGGTCTGTCAGACCTTTCACTCTGTTGTCCAGTTCTGCATTACTATATGGGAGTGGTCTAAACTCTGTGCCACGGGGATTCCATTTGCCACTGATCATGTGCCAATCTGGACCTATGATTTGTCTAACTACTTTCTCTACTTCTTCTCCATTCAAATGGTAACTTAACCTCATGCCCTGTAAGTCTTCTAAGTATTTTCTAAAATTAACTTTTGGATGGGGAATTCCCTCTGTGGCTTTCTGGATGTCTTCCGGTGTCCACGGTCTATATACTAGAAGAGTTGGGTCCTGTCCTGCCTGTGGATTTGGTACTTCTATGAGTGGACATATCTCTTCTTCACTCATAGCTTGTGAATTTTTATTCATTTCATACAATTCAATATCCCCTCTTAAGTTACGTGTTCGAGACCTGGTCTCGATAGGATCTCTGACAAACGGTTTTGGTTTTGCAGGAACAGCTGGGTATAGCGGAGGTGGATCAGCTTGTCCACTCGCTTCATATTCTGGTAAGGGAAGCGGAGGGGGCGGAGGGGCTGTTGCTATTACCAAGTTATTGTCTTCTTTATCTAAGAACATTGATTTTGAATTTTTAATCTTTTGTTCCCTGCGGTTTGCTTCCTCAAAGCCACCTGTGTGCCTAAGGGACTCCTAATTGTAGTTGCTTTTTTAGCTGACCTTTTGCATCTGTTTTAAGTTGTCTAACAAGTTTAATAAGTGAAGGTTTATCTAGATTACCATCAAATTTGTATTTATTAACCCATTTTGTATAATACCTAACATTATTGGCACGCTTTAATTGCATATATTTCACTTCTTCGGTTAAGGGCGGGTCTCGGGAACTTTTTGTGCACTGATTTCCCATGTTGCCTTAGCTAAGTTAGAAATTGTTACGTAACCCTTTTTAACATGTGGTACCATGATTTTACACCTTTTCACAGTTTATCTAGAATAACTGCCTACCTAGTCTGTTTCCCTGATCTATGACAAGAAAGCAATCTTTTTTGTCCCTGATCTGCACATGCAAATCTCCCTGACAAAACAATAATACTGTAACAAGTCCCTGATCTAAAACAGAAAAAAGGTAAATTCCTCCTTACCTGACCCTCCGTGTGTTGATCCACCGGAACGTTGACTCATCCTCCAATCCCAGATCAGAAACAGTGGCTGGCCTCTTTCGAACGACAATTCAGTTGGAGGTCTTTCAAAGCAGAAGAGCCGATGTGGCCACTTCTCCGTATGGGTGCATGCCACTGGGCCCAATTCTGACCTGAGCCAGAGTGAGACATATGTTTCCGGTCCGAAGGACCAAACTGTCAAAGGAAAAATATACTTTAAAAATGATCAATACACGGTAGGTTCAGGTTAAGGCACTTTAATCTTGCAGCAAGGAGACAAAAACGTGCTAATACAGAGTTTGTCTGACTAGAATCAGGAAATGCAAGCATTTTTATACATTTTCTAATAAGACATTGCCTACCAAGCTGACATAGTGAATCACAAGTTTTGTCATCATCATTTCGTAGTGATTGTTTTTACAATATTCTGCTTGTACTATCAATTTTTGTGAGAAACTTCCTAAGAAAAACAACGTGGCCTTGGCTACCACCGGTTAGATATATGCAATGTTACCATTCAAGGTACTATGGCTAATTTGAGCACAAAGCAAGTATAGATTGCAGTTCATTTCTCCAACAGTCCTCTGTCTATGTTATCTCTAACTTCTGCAGCTGTGCATGTTCTCATACTTTGAACAGAGCTAACTGTTCAAAATCATTACATTACAGAATATAGCATTGTTCATTCATTTCTTCCTGACCTAGCAGATAATCACCTGCTTCTCAAGTACATTTCCAAAAGGCATAAACATGAATATTGCTGTGCTAGCAATTACTAGGTCAGAGGGCATCTTGCAAGTTTCAGAAAGCACACTGCAGTTTCAAAACACATCTTTTAGTCTCATATGAAACTCAGCTGTATATCAAATAGTGCATATAAAATAGAATGAAAAATGTGTTAACTTATTTAGTTTCTAATTAGCATTAAGCACACACATTAATACATATTTTTCTGACACCTAACTTTCTCACTTATATTATATATCATTTCATTATTACCCATAAGATTTCATGTCCAGTTGTGTCAACTGCCTTATTAAGGTCTTCTATCATTTTATTAATTTATTTAACATTTGTTAACTGGGAAAGTCTGACTTGGAACAAAGCCAGCTTTCAGCAGAGGCCCAAGGAGAAATGCTCCAGATGCATGTCTTTGTAATCTGGGAGAAAACTGGAGTACCAGGAGAAAACCCACACGAATGCAGGGAGGGCATGCAGACTCCACACAGAAGGCACTCCAGTTGAGAATCGAACCAGAGAAACTCTTCCTGTGAAGCAACAATGCTTCTGCTGCACCACTGCTCCATCATCTCTTCTTTTCTGTTCATAATATCATCAATAACTTCTCTATCATTAATAATTCTTGACAGCCCTTCCCATTTATGCTATATATACTATCTTCCATATTTTTCATTTTAGTTTTAAATCTCTTTTTGTATTATTTTCATAAAAAATTTATAATCATTATTATTCAATGCTATTAGCCTCCAGTTTTTTTTAATTTTCTGTATTTGTTCTTCCATATGAATTTAAGTATTCTATGACATAATCTTTTAAACATAAAACCTTCATTTAACCATTCATTTAAAATCTTTAAAAACATTTTTTGCCAGTTCTGTAAATTTGTATATATTTCATACCCAATTCCATCTGGTCCTGCAGCAGAATCTATATTTACTTGTCCTACTACTTTAACTCATTTAAAGAAATCTGCTTTTCCAACTCTTTATTCTCTTTTTTTGTTATCTTTTTTACTTTCCATGTTTTATTCAGTATTTTCTTTTTTCTTTAAACATTTCTCGTACATATTGTACTACACTATTCATAATTTTTTCCTGAGCTCCTTTCTATTTCTCCTTTTTCATATTTTATTTCTCTCTGTACACTACCATCTTCTTTTACTAATCTACTTAAGTAACTCAGTACTTCCCTTTTTCCTTGTAAAACATCTTTCCTTATATAACAATTCTTGTATTTTTTCTTTTTTTATTTTATATAATTCTTTTTCTTTGTCAAAATACTTATTATCATCATGTTCTAAATCTTCCAATGCGTCATTATAATTTCTTTTATATTTTTCTTTTTCTGTTTTTTTTTTTTTTATATTTTTCCTTAAATATCTTATACCATTCAGACCAGTTTTTATAAAATGTTCTCGTGGTAATATGATCTTTCCATAACTGTATTACTATTCTCTTTCCTTCTTCATTCCATGCTTTTTCATTTATCCTTTTTATTATTTTGCCTATTTTTATATATTCCTTGTTTTCCTTTATCTTTAGCCATACTGCAGGATGATCAGAAAATCATGTTTCAACTACCTCCCCTTCTCCTATAACTAAACCTTCTAATATTATGAAATAATCTGTTTCAATTCTATACATACCCTTTTTGTAAGTCCATGAATTTTTGGCCCAAAGTTTAAAACATTTTTAATATAATTTCCTTTCTTTTTATGCTTGCCTCTTAAATCACAATAAAGGCTCCTCTTATTATAATATTCATATTTATTACCACTTCCCATTCTTGTTAAAGTTACATTCAATATCTTTACTGCATTTCTAAATAATATGGTTACTCCAGAACATCTCTCAATTCCCAAATTCCAGATTATCTCTCCTCCCCATAGTTTCTCTGTTTGTATTCTTTCTTCATTTGTTAAAAATCTTGTGTCTTCTAAAATAATTATATCTACATCACACATATGATACTATTCCAAAATCCCTATTTTTCTTTCTATAATCTTAATACTATTCAAATTTGCAGGAAGCAGTCTAAAATTTTCATTTTCCTTTTTCCTTCGATTCATGGTTTCATAAGTTCATTACTCAGCTAACTTTCTTAATAGGTCATTCTAAGCCTAGCCAATTTCCCTTCCAAAAGGGTAATCAAAAACTGTACCTTGTATTTTTAATTCAAGCATCTTAACCAGAATACCAACCTCCAATCCTTAGCTGTGTACATTCTTTTTCATCCATTTCCTGTCTTTTTTCTTTTGTTTCTTTTGTATGTATCCCTTTGAATTTCATGTTTCTGTCATTTTACCCATTTGCCAATATAATTCGTTTTTTCTTTTACTGACTGCCAATTTATGTCTTCTTCATCAGTTATTTCAGAACCCTCTTCTATGTGCTCTTTATTATTTTTCCTCATCTCTTCCATTTCTACATCTAAATTTCTTCTCTTTGTTCATTTTCATCTCTTTCTTTTTCATTTCTCCTATTTTCATTTTTGCAATCCATAAATGCCCAATTATGTTACATTTATAACATTTCAGTTCATATTTGTACATCATGTCCTTCTTCTCCCAAAAAAAATACTTATCAAATGTCCTTTTTCACACACACACACACACACACACACACACACACACACACACACACACACACACACACACACACACACACACACACACTCACACACACACACACACACACACACACACACACACACACACACACACAAAGTTTGGGGTTGCTCCCGGTATTTACAATACCCCTATTCCCCTTGACATTAATGATGTTTGGTATATGTATAATTTTTTTGCTTTCTTTTTAACACAATATTACAATCCCAACCACCAGTCCATAACCCCCCTTTGTCATAAACTTTTCATGTCCTTTCAAAGTCTCTCTTTCTACCTCTATTCAAAATTATACATTAATTTTCTTTTTTGTTTCCCTGTTAAATTATTTTGTCACATAAAGATTCCATCGGTTACAGTCTTTCTTTTTTCATATTCTCCAAGAAAGTTTTTCACTGAAAAAACAGTCTAAAATATAATGTCACAAAATATCTCTTTGTTAATAAGAATAAATGGTCTTACTTTATGTGCTTTTACACCCAAAGGAGCTATTAAATTGTACCATACTCCATACCTGTCCATTTCTTTTTCTTTACTTTGAATCCTTACCACATGCTTCTGTTTTTCATTTTCTTCTGCCTTCTTTTCTGCTACCCCACTTTTGCCTTATTTTACTTTTTCTGCAAGTTTTCTTTTCCATCTCACCACCATTTTTCAGGATTGTCTCATCTTCCTTTTGTATTTTCTCCATAATGTCCCCCTAGGAAACATCTCCTTCATTTTCTGGCTCACTCTGCCGTACCATTTCTTTAAGTAAATCATCCCACAACCCTCCCAACTGGAGGGTTGTAATTATACATTCATCATTTGCTGCGTCATTTCCATCAAACAGATTTCTTTGAAACAATTCCTCAGAAACTTGCACACATTATCTGGTCTTGATATTTGTTTTTTTCCTCCATTTTATTCACCAGTCCATCATCTCCTTCTCTCTCCATCCTCTTCTCTGTTTCTGCAGGCCGCCTCTGCACCTGGAACAGAAATAGGAAGTGCTCATCCAAACTGGGTCACACTCATAACACTGATGAGTGGGCAAAGTTCCCCAGTGCCCTGGCTAAATTTCTCTTAGTGGTATAAATACCACCTTGAGTTCCACTGAAAAGAGGCAACTAGCCTAGTGGGACTAACATGGCCAACAAATGAGAAGTAAATAA
Source organism: Protopterus annectens (assembly GCF_019279795.1). NCBI lineage: Eukaryota > Metazoa > Chordata > Ceratodontiformes > Protopteridae > Protopterus > Protopterus annectens. Next base: position 261,290,986 of record NC_056733.1, read on the forward strand.
ATATATTCATGGCAAAGCAGTTAGGATTGTCTATCATCTCCTCCCAGGCTGAAATATATTGCACCCCCTTTGAATAACACCAGAAACTAGGGCAATGTAGAAATTAATAATCTTTTTGTTTAGACTGTGGCATCATTCTTGGTGATGGTAGAATGCTGTTCAAGGCTAGGTTCATACTTGCCTAGGACACATATTCTGAGAGCTCCATCATGTCTGTCTTCATATAGCCAAGGGAGGAATGTCTGAAGTCATTTACTCCCATGTGTACTATGATTGTGTCATATGTGTACTTGTGGTGCAAGGACATGAGTGCTTGCCTGATCGCATCTGATAGGGAACTGACTGTGACCTTCTCTTTGCACATTCTTTTGAGTAGTGCATTGGTATGTCTCACTATGGAGTAGAATATAGGATTTTGTGTAGGTTCGCCTCATGGGCTTTTGACTTGAGACAGCATAGCACTTGGGTGTATGATTCATGGTGAGCGCTACCTCTGTTGTGGGTTTGTGAGATTGCTGAGGGTACTTGTTTCTTAGGTTATATTTAGTAGGCCTTGCTGATTTAGGTAGATCTTTTTTAAGAGCTTCTGCATATGTAGGTCTATGTGTTTGTTCTGAGCTGTGTGTGATTGATTTAGTGTGATGTTTTGTGGTACTGACAAACTGCTTATTATCTGTAATAGCTATGTGTGAGAACTTTGTCTCTATTAACATTATATAACTAAATCTCTCACACACTGTGTCAGTTTGTTTGAGTAGTAGGTGACTGTCAGTTAGCATGAGACATTTGCTCCATTGTCTCGGGTTGCACTTTTCAGTCAATCCTTCATGCTATATATGAGGATTCTCCAGCAGAATTTGGGGACACATTGGAATCAATTCTCAGACCTACTCTCTAGTCTGATAAGAATAGCAAATGCATGTTGGAGGCATCTTTCTTGGTGGTTTACTGATTCCAACCTTTCTATGAGCAGGCCATTCATTCTTCTCAGTCTCCTAGTGATGATCATCATGAACAAGTGAGTGCTAGGGTATGGTCATTGTTTATGCTGGACTGTCTAGTGTGTTTTGTTACAGCTGGAGACCAGTCTGCATATACATTTCCTAAAGATATGGACAGTACTTCTCAGATGCAAACCTTCAAGGAATCCTTTTCTTACAATGATAGTCATACATTGCAATATACAGTAATAGTGGGGTATATCAGCAAGTGGAGAACCCATTCCTAACCCCTCTGTCGAGAAATGTTGTGGCTTTGAGAGTGGGCTATTTCTTTGAATCCCTTTCTGTGAATAGCTCACATATCTGGAGATCAAATTCACTAGAGGACTGGCTCTGCAGGTACTTGTTGACACCCTATGAGTGGTCCTTGCAATGGAAGTTGGTAAGATTTCTTTTCCACTGATAGAGGAAGCCTCGCTGAGGCCTTTTTGCCAGTCCAGCCAATGTCAAATGCAGTGACTTCTTTTCCCCGATTCCCCCTCCCTGAGACAGTGACTCCAGGATGTTTTAGTATAGGAATGGTCTCCAGGTTTCTCTTTTTTTAATTTCTTCATATCTTTTGGGTTTCTAATACCATGTCAGGAATGGACCCCATTCTTAAGTCAAGGAATGATTAAAATTCATGAAATTAGTATTGTTTCGATCTTTGATGTTAGCCAGAAGTGCTCTTTGCATCACCTGCAATGTGTCCATTAATGAATCCTTCTGCAAGTCATACGGTTACATTTATCAGTAACATATCTAAATATAATTGTAAATTCTTTTTTATAAGACCTATTGCTCCTACTACTACTGGATCTGTCTGGGTATCTTTCTTCCACATTGCCCTCATTTCTGTCTGCAAATCCTGGTATTTTATGACTTTGTGTCTGTTTGAATGTAAGACAATGTAATCACTGGGTGTAGCAATTTCAATGATCAATGCTACTTTTGTCTTCTTTTCATGGACTACTATATCTGGTTTTCTCACATCTATTTTTTAAACTGTTGGTAATGGATGATCCCATGTGATATAAACTTCATCATTTTCTATGAAGCTTTGTGGCTCATGTTTTCAGTGTTTTTCAGCTACTTCAGTATTATAATATTTTCAAAATTCCCACTGCAACAGTCTTGTCACATTGTTATGCCTTTTAGTATACAATCCTTCTGCCATTAGTATATCACAACCATCAACAAGATATGCAACTGTTTCCAATTCTGTTTTACAAAACCTACATTGGTCTGTTTCTCCTACATGTTCAATGGACTTTGTAAACGAATATGTACTTAGTCCACTATCTTGGGCCACCAATATTAGCCTTTCGTCTTTTGCTTAAATTTATCTCTCCTAACCATTCCTATGTTCGATCCTGGTCAACATGAGGTTGTTCCAAGAGTTTTCTATACTTGCAGCTTATATTTATGCATTTTCCACATTTCTTGCTTTCTCACCAAATCTTTCACCTTATATTCTTTATTTTGTTTTTTTGGCACATTCAGTTGCTGCCTGATTGTTATCTACTTCTGGTTTGGCTTCCATTCCTGCTTGATGCTGCTAAACTAAGCAGGGAAGTTAGCTTAGTCTTATTCTCCTCATGTTTCAAAACTTTCACTATGTTTGGGTCTTTTGAGGTACATGTAATCAATTTCGAGGAGGCCTATACCTCCTTCAGGACAGGGAATATAGAATATTGGTATGCACTTATTTTTATAAATCATTTGATGAGCATGAAGCATCCTTCTTGTTTTCCTGTCCAATCTATGCAACACCTTTTGGGGACAATCAATCACTCTAAAACTGTAAGTTAGGACAGGAAGAGCAAATTAGTTTATAGCTTGGATTTTGTTCCTAAATGTCAATACCGTTTTCAGTATTAATTTTAGTCTTCTAAAATATTCCTTATTAAGTTTTATTTGCATTTACTCATGTTTTATTATTGATCCTTCATCAATTCACAAATATGTATTCACTCCCTCTTGCCCTCTTTTATATCACATTCTTGTCCCAAACTGATGTTTTCTTGGTGCTGCAGCTTTCTTAATTTAAAGGTTGCTTTTGCACATTTATCAGGACCAAATGACATTCTTATATCATCTGAAAAGTCTTGACCCCTTGCAGTTGTGCTTTCAGTTCCTCATCTGATGAACTATACAATTTTAAATCATCTCCATAAAGAAGATGAAATGTCTTTACACTTTGTTGTTTTCTGGGAGCCAAATTATTTATTTATTTATTTATTGCATTTGTTGACCGGGAAAGTCCACTGGGCCTAAGAAGAGCCCATTTTCAGTGGAAGCACAGGGAGAAAAGCTCCACAATATACAAAGCACAACAAAACTGCATACAAGAGACAATAAAATACAAATGAACAATGTTGATACATAGAAATTATTTACAAAGCAAGTATAAACAACATATGAGTAACAGAGATAATGCACATTAACTATAAGCATGTTAAGTACAAACAAAGGTCTTAGTGTGTTAGAGAGAAAGGAAGTACATTGGATGAATGTAAGGTGGGAGGTAGATATGTGGGAGAGAGAGACAGTAGAAGAGGTACTGTGTGATGATGTGATAGTAGATATGGCAAAGTAAATAGATAGTAGTGAGCAGGAAAGGAAGATGAGGACGTATAAGTGTTATGTGCAGGATTGGGTTATATAGTAGTAAGAGGCTAGAAGCACAGGGGTATAGATATACAAGTACATAGCAACAGGGAAAAGATTAAGTTACAAGTATGAAGTAGGTAGGAGAGAGAAACGGGAAGGTAACATAAGAGAGTTGGAGCAAATATTAATGAAGGTTGATAGTGATGGGAATCTAGAGTGGGATATCAGGTGTTTTGGAGTTTTGGTAGGGAACAGGAGCATATCCATTGAGAGAGGAGATGTACTTTTAAGGACTTTTTGAAAAAGGCAGGATTGCTGATCATTCTGAGGGAGGGAGGAAGAGTATTCCATAGCTTGGAGACAGCATAGGAATATAGCATTTTGCCGGATGAGAGTTTGGGTTTCACTGTAGACAGCAACATTTTGTTTTCTGACCTGAGGTAGTGAGTGGGATGGTATGTGGACAGTATGGATGACAGGGAAGGGCAGCTTTCTAGTTGGAAGATTAACTTGTGGGCTGTAGTTAATTGTAGGTAAGTAAGGTGTTAGCGAGATTCTAGCCAATTGAGGTGTTGCAGTGAAGAGCAGTGGTGAGTAGAGTATTTTGAGTTTGTAGCAAATTTGGCAATTTTATTGTTGCAGGAGTCAAGTTTACTTTTTCGTGAGGGTTGTAGGTTGGTGAAGATGGGGGTGCCAAACAGCAGAGTAGGGAGAAGAAATGAAGAGGCTAGGGCCTTTTTGGTGGAGAGGCTGAGGAAGTAGTTGTGCCTGTGTAGGGCACCCAGCTTTTGATGTATCCTCTTTATGTTACTGTGAATATGAACGTCAAAAGTTAAATTGTCGTCGATAATGACTCCTAGCAATTTTGTACTAGGGACAACTTCTAAGACAATAATGTTTTGAGAAGTAACAGTAAAAAGAGATTTGTTGATACGGCTAGGTTTTGAGGGGGTAAATAATAGGAGTTTAGTTTTTTTGGGGTTAAGGGCTAGGTGATTCTTGGACATCCAGACCTCAGTAGAGTTGAATGCTTCTTGGGTCAGGTGCTGTAATTTGGTGAGAGATTTAGAGGAACAGATTATAGCCGAGTCATCAGCATATTGGCTGATGGAGCTATGTGTTAGAGTTTGATGGAAGCTGTAGCCAAGACCTAATGTTAAGTAGACAATTTAATGGGTTAAGCTCAAAACAAAAAAGCAGCAGTGACAGAGAGCCACCCTGAAATATCCCCTTTGAATTTTTATCCCTGGAATAATAATTTGTCCTTTATCATAGCTTAACTGCAAAGTGGTTTGCCACTGTTTCATGGTCGCTGTAATGTAATCGATCAGTGTAGGGTGTATCTTATACATGTTTAAGCACCCTTTTATCCATGAATGTGGGATACTGTCAAATGCTTTTTTGTAGTCTATGCATGCCATTCTTAGATTCTTCCCCTTTTTACAGTTCTCCATAATGACTTTATTTAACAGCAAATTATCCTTTGTTCCATATGACTTTCTTCTATTACCCTTTTGTTCTATTGCCATGACTGAGTTTTCTTCTAAATGACTATAAACTCTGTCGGCATCAATTCCAGTGTACAGTTTATACATTGTTGGAAGGCAAGTTATTGGTCTTTAGTTTTTAGGACAGCTTACAGGTTCGCTCTTAGGTAAGAGTATTGTTTTTCCTGTTGTTAACCAGGCTGGTGTCTGTTTGGGGTGCGCATATAAATAGTTCTTACTTATGGCTAAGTCTTCATGTAAAGATGTTAATACTTTTAGCCAGAAGTTAGATTCATAGATTCATAGATTCATAGATTAGTACTAGGCTAACTGCCTTTGTGGGCCATTTTAAGCCTAGCCAATTACCCCATTTGAGAATCAAACCCTGCACCTTTGGTTTATAAGGCAAACACCTTAACCATTATGCCAACCTCCCATCCCACTGCATATGGGCCTGGGGATTTCCAGTTAGGAGCTTTTCTTAACTTTGTTTCAATCTCTCAGGCTGTTACTTCATCCCATTTCATATCTTGTACATTTGAACTTTTTACTCTTTCTTTTACTTCTTCTATCCATTTAGCATCTTTGTTATGTTCCACAGGATCTTCACAGATATTTCTCCAAAATGTATCTATTTCTTCTTTTTTGGTGGTGTTTCAGTTCCTTTTGCCTTGTTTCCCAGTTCTCTATAAAACTTTTTTGGGTCATCGATAAATTTCTTATTTTATACTTTTCCTTTATATTTACCTGCATATCTTCTAAGTTTTTCTGCCTGTGATTATATTTTTAGTTTATTATTTGTGATAGTGCTCAATAGATTGTGATCTGTTGTACTACTGCACATTGCTTTTATCATGTCTATCTTTCTAAGTATTTTTCTTGATCTGTTCCCTCTTCTATACTCTTCTAACAGTTGCAATTCTTGTTTTAATTGCTTTTTAGTTTTCTCTGTTTGATACTTCTGTGATGGCATTTAATTTCTCCCCTTTCTTTCCCTTACTACACTGTGTTTTTTGTATTAAAACTTTATCTGTTATTAAGTTATATGCACAGTGACTTCTTCTTTTGGCTGTTCCCTTTAGGGGTCACCACAATGGATCATCTGTTTACATTTCTTCCTGTCCTCTGCATCTAGCTCTGTCACACCAACCACCAGCATGTCCTTTCTCACCGCATCCATAAACCTTATCTTAGGCCTTCCTCTTTTCCTCTTAACTGGCAGCTCCATCCTTAGCATCCTTTTCCCAAAATACCCAGCATCTCTCCTCAGCACATATCCAAACCAATACAATCTTGCCTCTCTGGCTTTGTCTTCAAACTGTCCAACCTAAGCTGACCCTCTAATATACTGATTCCTAATCCTGTCCATCCTCATCACACCCAGTGCAAATCTTAACATCTTTAACTCTGCCATGTCCAGCTCAGACTCCTGTCTTTTTGTTAATGCCACTCTCCCCAACCCATATAACATAGCTGGTCTCACTACCCTTTCACTCTTACCGGTACCTGTCTGTCACAAATCACTCCTGACACTCCACTCCACCCTGCCTGTACTCTCTTCTTTACCTCTCTTTCACACTCACCATTACACTGAACTGTTGATTTCAAGTATTTAAACTCATTCACCTTCACCAGCTCATTCAGACACACGTATTCTGTCTTAGTCCTGCTCACCTTCATTCCTCTCCTCTCTAGAGCATATCTCCATCTCTCCAGGGTCTCCTCAATCTGTTCCCTACTCTCACTAATGATCACAATGTCATCCGCAAACATCATAGTCCATGAGGATTCCTGTCTGAGATCTTGTCTGTCAATCTGTCCATCATCATTGCAAATAAGAAAGGGCTCAGAGTTGATCCTTGATGTAATCCCATCTCTACCTTAAAAGCATCCATCACGCATACTTTTCTGCCACTCCAGATTTCCTCATACAATACCACAACTCCTCTCTAGGCACCCTGTCATATGCTTTCTCTAAGTCCCCAAAAGACACAATGCAACCCCTTCTGACCCTCTCTATTCTTCTCCATCAACACTCTCAGAGCAAACATCAGATCTGTAGTGCTCTTTCCCGGCATGAAACCATACTGCTGCTCACTAATCATCACCTCCCCTCTTAACCTAGCTTCCACTACTCTTTCCCATAACTTCATGCAGTGACTGATCAGTATTATCCCTCTGTAGTTACTACAGCTCTGCACATAACCCTTATTCTTAAGAATGGGTACCAAAACACTTCTTCTCCACTCCTCAGGTATTCTCTCACTTTCCATGATTTCATTAAACACTCTGGTTAAAATTTCCATGGGGATGCACAAGCCAGTGCATTTCTATGTGCCGGTCCCAAGCCTGGATAAATGGGGTTATGTCAGGAAGGGCAACTGGTGTAAAACTTTTGCCAAGAGACATGTGCAGACAACAATACAGATTAATTTATCTGCACAGTAATATAGCATATTTACTTCTTTTACATGACATGAATCTCTATGAAAAGTCATAATTACTGTGTTCATTTGTTTTATCAAACTTCTAACTTTGAATTTTATTGACCTTCTGTAGTCTCTTTCTTTCATTGACCTTAATATGTCTGTCTATTTCTATTAAATCAAGCAACTCTTTTCTTAGATCATTTTCTTCTAAAGTGAAGGCACATTCTTTGTCCTCCATTTTATGCAGGCATTTTATAGAAGGTTCCAGAGCATCTTCCTGTGTCACATTCTCCTCAATTTCACCCTGTATCATCTGTTGCTCTTTCATATGGGAGCTCACTGGCCTATCACTCCACAACATTAACTGCATCAGAGTTGCCACAGTTTCCTTTTTCTTCTCTTGCTGTACAACCTCAACTGAACATTTGTACTGATTTCCTGTGAAAGGCTCCAAAGTATCTTCATATGGCAACTGATCAGATGTTTCTTGCTCCACTGGTTTCTCCTTAATTTGGGGATCCATTGCTCTATCCTGCTGTGATGTTATCTGAGTTAAAATGTCTACACAAAATCCTTCACTTCACAGGTAATCCATAACCTCAGTTTCAATGTATTTAACTTCTCCATTACTAATCTTCTTTTCTGCTTTGTTTTCTTATTTTTTGCATTGTAAAATTTTCCATATCCAGATGCCCTTGCCTGTGTTTCTCTTCAAATATCCTTGGTGCTGCTCTTTTTGTACTGGTTAGTTTTGGTTTCTCCTTTGCATAAATATTGCACTGTATTAAATTTCTCTTTCTTTCCCATGTCCATATTTCTTCTTCAGATGTGTCCTGCTCCTCCTGTTTCTCCTTACTTAGTAGACTTACTGTTTCATCACGCTGTGATGTAACCTGTGTTAGACTTTCTTCACTAAATCCTTCACTTCACAAGTATTCCATAACCTCATCTTCTATTTTTTTAACTTCTACTTTATTAATCTTCTGTTGTACATTCTGTCTTTGTGATCTTAGTTTTTTATTGTGAATTTTTCCATATATGAATGCCTTTGCCCGTATTTCTCTTCGAATATCTTAAGGGCTGCCTTTTTTGTGTTGATTAATTTAGATTTTTCCTTTGCATAAATATTGCACCATATCAGATATCTCTTTGTTTCCCGTGTCCATATTTCTTTTTTATACCTTTCAAAAGTCTCTAGATTTTGTTCTTTATATTTTTGCACTTCTTCAGTTGCTTCTTTTCCCAAACAGCCCAAGGTTTCTTGGTCTATATAATGTTTTTCATAAATCTGTTGTATTAATGAACACAAATTTGTATTTGAAGCTTCTGACAGTTTGTCCTGCGTATATCTTCTCTCTGGAAATTCTGGGCTTCTTGCATGATAGTAACAATACATCATTTCTTTCTTATCCTCAGTAGTCCACTCTATTGTCTTTAAGGCTCTTTTTTTGGCCTATCATTTTTTCTGATTTTTGTAGACTGCTACTTCCTTCTGCAGCAGGTATGCCATCCTACCCCTGGGCCTGGCCTGGCTCCATTGTAGGAATGTTTCTGTGTCTTGAGGATTCTACAATCATTTTTTTCAGTCCCAGCACCAGTGTGTCTACTAGGACTGGGCAGTTTTTTATTCTGAGTCTTGTGCACCCAGCTATCATTTTAAATTTTTAACCTACTTTTGTCAATGACATATGCTATATATAAAACAGTCTATATATCAATGTCATCTTGGTGAGACTTTTGTGAAAAACAGAGTCCATCTTGTGAAGGTACTCAACAAGACTTGAGGATGAATTCAGTTACAGCAATACTACTCTCCTTTGCTTGCTGACTTATCATGTCTTTGTATTCTTTTCCCTGTTTCCGCTGATTTTCCAAGTTCCTGCAGAATGCACAAGCATGCAAAGCCAGAGTCATTCTCATTGCTCCATATTTGACTCAACCAGTATGGTTCCCTCTACTACAGCCTCATATCCTGGAGAATCCTCCCAGGTTCAGGCCTCATCTGGATTTTCATGCTGTCTGACCTATGGCATGTCATTTTCATGTCTTCTGATGGCTAGGGACCCAGTTTACTCACCCAGGGTGGACTCTGTACTAATTTCTTCCCAGACACCTAACAACAGGAAAATATATAAAGATGTGTGGACGTGTTATGTGGTACAAATATTGTAGAGGAATATGATCCTGTCTTCTCTCTGACTCTGCTGGTTTTGGACTATCTCACCCATATTTTTGAATTAGGTTTGAGTTTTTCCTTCTATCAAGTTTTGCACTGTAGCTATGTTTAACTTTCACTTGGGTGCCAGAATGCGTCCCTAATTTCCCCTAAAGTTTGCAAGATATTTTTTAAGGGAGCCACTATTCTTGGACTCTCAAACAGACAGCCTATTTTATTTTGGAACCTCAACTTTTGTTTTAAAGCAGTTGTCCAAGATCCTCTTTGAATCAGCTTCCGGGGCACAGTTGAAGTTCCTTTCCTGGAAGAATGTTTTCCTAGTAGCTATTATGTTGGCCAAGTGAATTTCTGAATTTCAGGCCTTGTGCATTAAGTTTCCCTGTATGGTGTTTTAGAAGGATGAAGAGCTGTTCTCTCTAATTCCTTCTTCATGCTAATGGAGGCTACTGAGTTCAAAGCTTACCAGACCATTAGTCCTCCTGTCTATTTCCTAAATTACTCAAGCAAAGGGATATTTCTCATTTAGTGCTTGGATTTGCATGGACAGTGTCAATTTTGTTTCCACAATGCTATGGACTACAGAAAAGAATCACAGGTATTTCACTCCTTGTTGATAATAGGCATGAAAGTCTCATCAGAAATGTTAGTGTGATGGATGTCTGATTGTATTACATTTGTTTATACATACCAAAGCAAAACTCTTTTAAATGAACCAAAAGCACATTCCACCAGAGCAGTAGTCACTTTTCAGGCTTTCGTTCATAATGTGTTAATAGATGATATAATTACAGCTGCTATGTTGACTTCCCTGGGCGCCTCTGTGAAACAATACAAGCTGGATGGAATATCCAGGTCTTGGTCAGCCTTTAGGGCTACCATTGTCTGAGGCATTCTTTTCCAAGACAGCCCAAGCTGGATACTGTAAACTCTGTCCTAACAGAAGAGGAGGACGAACAAGACCATGTCAGATATGAAAGGTATGTACTTACAAAATGATAGCTGTGCATGACTGAGCCTGCAAATGGTCTGGCAAGATCAGTGTTGTGGACCAATCAACAAATATAAACAAATTGATAAATTAATTAATTAATATATAAAAAAAATTGGTTCAACCTTCTCTACATTTCCCATCAATCATACATGTGTGTTTGTGGGTGATTTGTGTGTGCGCTTGGAGCAGCTTACTCAAATATGGCATGTAAGGTGAATTGAGGGGAATTGTGAGTAGGTGAGGAAAGAATTAATGCCTGGGAAAGTCTGTGCCAGTGCTGAGGGAACTCTGAACTAAATCCAGTCTTAAGAAGCAGAGGAGAATGAATCATGAGCATACAGACATATTTTATAGTAAGTATGTAACGTTCTATTCTTTTTTGCAGAGACAGTTAATGACAGTGAGACCACCCGCCCAGATGTTCTCAGGTTCATGAAGCCCATTGACTGACTAATTGTCCCTCTGCTATACAGTAATAATTAAACCAGTATCTGCTACAAAGGATGAGAAATCTTGTCTTATTCCATAACAGAACCTGTCCTTTAAAGAACCTTGGCTCTTTCCCTTAATTGAACCTACCACTGAAGGCTCAAATATGTAAAAAGAAAAAGCAGTTTATTATTCTAAATAAATGTGGTAATGGAAATAACTAATTCATTTGGCTTGATGCAGTCTATATACAATATGAACAGTAACTTTATATAAAGCACTCTTTCTCTCTCTCTCTTTCCCATTTAAACACCATGTGGTATATCGGGCAACGAGCACCTTTCAGCAATCATTGTTTCTGTATCAGTTATGGGTTTTATGGGCTCAGGTTGTTATAGATTCATAGGTTCATAGGTTAGTACTAGGCTATCGGCCCTAAGGCCTATACAAGCCTAGCCATAGCAATTCCTTGGCTATTTCTTCCCACAATATTTACTTCTCTGGATCCCTGAATAGCAGGATGACTGATGTGATCCCCGGGGGTGAATATTCTAGCTCCCATCCAGTCATCAAGGTTCCTTCTGAAGAGGGTCAAAGAGGCGCTCTGCTTGACATGTATGGGCAGTCTGTTCCAGAGTCTGGGGAGTCTCTGGGTCAGGAACCTATCCCTTCAGCATGTTTTGTTCATTGTGATGACAAGGTTTAGATCCCTGAAGTGTGTGGCTCTGAGGGATTGGGATTTATTTAAGTGTAGCATGTCCAACAGCTCTGGGTTTGACATGGCCTTGTATGTTAAGCAAAGATTGCCTCTGAGTAGATGATATGTGACAGAGTATAGCTGGAGATTTTTTAGATGGTCAGCATAGGGCATCTGCTTTAGGCCTGTGATTCTTTTAGTGAGGTATTTCTGTGGCCTTTCCAGTTGTTGCAGATGTCTTGAGAGGTACATACCAAACGGGGCATTGTATTCTATAATGAGTCTAATGAGGGATGAGTACAGTGGGACAATGACCTCCTTTTTTATGGATGAAAAGCCCTTAGTGATGAGGTGTGCCACATAGAAGGATTTCCTGGCTGCTGTGGCGATGTGATTATCAAAGGTGAGACCACTGTCTACCTGTGTCCCTACGTCTCTTATCACACTTTTGGTGTTTAATGTACTGCCACCTATGTGGTAATTCATGGGTACATGTTTTTTCCCAAAGGGGATAACTATACATTTCTTGGCATTGAGCTTGAGCCCATGGCTCTGGCACCAAGCATCTGTTTCTGTAAGGCCCTTTTGTAGAATGTTAAATAAAATCAAGAGATCAATACACAGGAGGTTCAGGTTCAAAAGTTTACTAGTGTACACCAGGAGGCAAAAAACATACAAGTACAGAATTTTGTCTGACATGAAACAGGAAGTATACAATTTTATAGTCTTTACATTCAAATTGTGCCCACCTTACTGATGTGGTATGTCACAGGGCATCTACATCACTTTAGCTTACAGTCCTCTATTCATAAAATACTGCTGATACTGTATACTTAAAAAAAGTTTTCCTCTGGTAACAATACAGCCTTGCTATCCACCTGGTCAGACATAATGTCTTTCTGTAAAGTTACTTCCTCAAGGTTTCAGATCAGTTCGAATACAATAGCAGATTCAGTCTTTTAATACACTTCTTTGTTCCCTGTAACACTTTCACAACAGCTGCGTGTTATCTAGTAATACATACACAAGGCCAAATCATCCCAGCAGGAAAGAGCAGAAGATTTCATTATTTCACATATTTAATTTCCTGACCCAGCAGATAATCACTTGTGAAAAGCATAAACATTAAAACTTGCTGAGCTAGCAGCTGCCAGGGTCAGAGGTCGACTTGCTACAAGCCACACTGCAGTTTCAAAACTTCTTGCAGTTACACATGAATTCATCCTTTTTGTTATATCATTAATAGAATAAAATGCATTACATACTACTTTGCTTTTAAACTAGCACTTCACATATATTCAAATACATATTTTTCTAACATTTTCCCTCCTATTAATACTTTTTATTCTGTTTTGAAGTATGCATAATGTAATTTCGTCTCCTAACCTCTTCCACTTAAGGATTTTCAGCTAGGTGAGTCATTTGATCTATACTTCAGAAAAGGTTTCGTCTGAGATCAACTTTGCAATCTCAATATCTTGGTACAAAGTTTCAGTAACAGATACAGCAATAAAATCTTTGATGAATCTTTTCATGCAGGGAATTCCACAACAAACACATGCTCCTATTAGGAGTAAACCCACACAAATAGCAATCAGAATATTCATTAGGATGGAACCCCACCCCCCAAATAGATTCTGGAAAAAGTCCATCAGTGAGTTTGGGCCTGGTTCAGTCATGGCTGATACTTGCTGAATTACCTCTAGGTGGTTGTTAATTTCATGCCTATTGTCCGGAATGTATGCACAGCATTCTTCTTTGATAAGCGCGCACGTACCGCCTCTCTCCGCTAGGGTGAAGTCAAGAGCCATTCGATTTTGTAGCACAACAGTTCTCATTGCATTCAGTTCATCAGTCACCAGTTCTAGGGCAGAGAAAGTTGCATTACTCATTACTTCGAGAGGTTTCGACAGCTTCCTCAACTCCCAGATTGATTTGACTGCTCCATATGCTGGGAATATTCCTGCCCAAGATATAACACTGTCACTCAAGTCCATATGAGTCAATTTGCTTTTGTCCTTTACATTATTAAGGTCTTTCCAGCCAGCTTCAATCCGTCCTACTGGATTTACAGGTTTTTCGACTGGACCTTCAGGTTTTCGGGCTGCCTCTCTCACGTTTCGTATCTTACCCAAAGGTAATTCTGCAGTATGTCTTATAGTCGGAACCAGATAACCCAAAAAACAACTGCCAGACCAATTCTCAGGTAGCCATTTATATGCTTTTTTCCCACAAATAAAATAACAATTTTCTACTTTAGTACTAATAAGCATTAACCCTGCATGAAACATTTTCTGGTCTATAACTGGCAATTGTTTAAATAAAACAGGATTCTTGCGAATTTCATTCATGGTTGTTTTCACTGAATTTAAATATGAGTCATAATTAGCATTGCAAAAAGTATTGCCATTACTAGTCTTGATATAACACCGATAAGATATCGTTATATTACAATTGCTCCAGCCCACCTGGAGAGTATCATTTTTATAAAAACATACAACTCTCTTTTGTGTGACAGGTAAAAATAAAGCTATTTTGTCCTGTGATCTCACAGTTCCTGTGTCAAAAAGTAAATTCTCCCAAGTCTCATTTATCCCCAGAGGGACAGCGGGCATTATCAGTCCTCCATATGCTGTTGGTATAGCTGTACAGTACAAACCCAGCAATTTGAAATGTTCATAGTCTCTGCATATACACGCTTCATGGCTAGGTATGTGTTAAAATTTGGATGCCAGTCTATAGATGTTTCGTCACACCTTCCCACTTTCACTTGTGTGGTTGAGTGTAGGAAAAACCACAACAAGAGGAAAATTGTCACAATTATAGTCAATAAATGTATACTCAGCAAAATGATTATGCAACATCTCTGGGGTTGATCTACATTTCTATTCACTTTGTTCTTGGCCATTTTGCCCTTGTTGTATATCAGTCACAAAGTTTTTATCAAGTTGAAAGTTCTTTACCGGTTTGCAGTGTGTCAAATGGACCCAGGACGTCCTCTCAGCCACTCTGACTGCAGTAGGCATTGCCAACAGTACCTGGTACGGTCCTTCCCACTTTGGACTCACCCAATTCTTCCTCTTCCGTCACTTTTATCCACACCCACGTTCCCGGAGCCAAAACTGCTTCCACCGGTCTGGTCTGTTCCTTATCTGAAAAAGAGTTAAACTGCAAAACAGATTTATTTGTTAACAGTTTCCTCATATAACTAGCTAATGAACTGTCAGCCTCTTGCTGTGCAGGCATGAGAGCTTTCCACTGAGGCACATAATATGCTCTCCCAAAAACCATTTCGAAGGGAGTCAAACCCTTCACATTTGGAACCGTTCTCATACTCAGCAGCGCTAAAGGCAAACAGTATATCCAATTCTTCTGAGTTTCGTCAACTAACTTCCTAAGTTTATTTTTAAGGGTTCCATTGTACCTTTCCACCAGTCCTGCTGATTGTGGGTGGTAGGCACAATGGTTTTTCAAGGAGATTCCAAAAAATCTCCCAAGTTGTTGGATTGTCTGATTAACGAAATGTGTGCCATTGTCACTATAAATCCTCTCCGGAATGCCAAGCCTAGGGATTACTTCTTTCATCAGGGCTTTCGCCACTGTTGCGGCATCCAGACTTTTAGTTGGAAAAGGTTCTACCCATTTAGAAAACATATCTACAATGACTAGACAATATTTTTTCCCTTCGCATTTATTCAATTCTATGAAATCCATACAAATAGTATGGAACGGATACGGTGGCATAGGAAAACTTCCTTGCTTAGGTTTAAATGCCCCTTGTGCATGGTGCTTGTTACAAGTATGACAAGCTGCACAAAATTTTTTTGTGTAGTTTGTGAATCCGTATGTTTGGAATATTCGGTTTACTAACTGTACCATCCCCCTGTTGAGAAATGGCACTGCCCATGGCTCAACAAAGCTGCATATCTAAATAAATTAGACGGCAATATCGTTTTTTTCTCTTTGGAAATGTACAGTCCATTTTCAAGAATTGCGCCTTGTTTTTCCCATTTTCGTTTTTCTGCTTTTGTAGTAAGCGTCTGCATTGTTTTCAACATGTCTAAATCTAAAATCTCAGAAGGTTGTAGTTCCTCATTCAAAAGTAAAGTTTCTAAGTCTGAGGCCGCTTGCTTTGCAGCTGCATCAGCTCTCGCATTGCCTTTCGAAATCCTATCCTGTTGTTTTGTATGAGCTACACATTTGCAAATAGCTACTTTAGTAGGTAACTGGATTGATTCTAATAATTCCAAAATAAACTGTGCATGATTAATTGGTTTTCCACTAGATGTTATCATTCCCCTATTTTTCCATTGTTACGCAAATACATGTACTGTAGAGAAAGCATACTGACTATCAGTATATATGTTTACACATTTGTCTTTTGCCAAAGTACATACCCGTGTCAAAGCTATTAATTCTGCTGCTTGTGCAGACAAGCTATGTGGTAAGGGTTGGGCTTCTAAAATTTCAGTGTCTGTAACTACTGCATACCCCACTAGATTCTTTCCTGTAGGGCCCCTTCTGCATGAGCTGTCCACGTAATATGTCACCTTGGCATCATCCAAGGGCATATCTGTAAGAACTTGTCTAGGCAAGGTTAACTGTTCAATTTCCTGCAGGCAGCTGTGCGGTGTGCCATCCGCAGGAGTTGGGAGTAATGTTGATGAATTTAATGTCGTACATCGTTCAATTGTCATATGAGGTTGGCTCAGCAGTATAGTCATACATGAAGGATGTCTAGCAGGGGAGAGATATGCTACTTTTTCTTGTAGTAAAATTATTGCAACTGCATGAGGCACTCTCAATGTGAGAGGGTGGAATAATACCACTGAGGCCGAAGCCTGTACTGCCATTGCAGCTGCAACTACTGCCTGTACACAGTGAGGCAAAGATCGCACCACTGGGTCTAACTGTGATAAATAATAGGCTATGGGGCGTTGCTTATCCCCATGTTGTTGCATCAGCACTGATGTCATATATCCTTGCTTGCAATCTACGGTCTGAAAGAACCGTTTGTGATAATTTGGGAGTCCTAAAACTAATGAAGAAGCTATCAACTGCTTCAATCTGCAGAAAGCCATTTCTGCTTCGGGTGTCCATTGTAACAAATCTTGTGCTGCCATTGGTATTTTATATATCAAATCAGACAGTGGAGTAGATTCCAAAGCATAGTTTGGTATCCAACTCTGACAAAAATTAGTTGTCCCCAAGAAGGACATCACTTCCTTCTTGGTTGTTGGTTTGGGTGCTTGTAAAATTGCTGTCTTCCTATCCTCGTCTAATATCCTACCTTCATTGGATATCACATATCCTAGGTATCTAACTTGCTTTTTCCAGAGTTGTAACTTACTTTTGTTCACTTTGAGTCCTTGCGTTGCTAAGAATTTCAATAGTGCTACAGTATCTTCCCTGCATTGCTGCTGGGTGGGGGCTGCTAGCAAGATGTCATTTACGTAAAGTAGAATTTGACTACCTCCTGGTGGGGTAAACCCTGCCAGGTTGCTAGCCATTTCTTGTGCAAATATTGTCTGCTCTCACAATATCCTTGTGGTAGTCGAGTATAGGTATACCTTTTACCCTGAAATGTAAATGCAAACCAGTATTGACTATCAGGATGTATAGGCATTGAAAAGAAAGCATTACTGATATCTACCACAGAGAAATATTTCTGTTGCGGTTTTAAGTCATTTAACAACGTATGTGGGTCTGGCACCGTGGGTGCTCTGGGTATCACTGCATTGTTTACAGCTTGTAAATACTGAACCATCCGCCATTCCCCGTTTGCTTTTTTAACAGGAAATAGGGGTGTATTACATGGTGAATCAGGAGATTCTACCAGTACTCCTTCTTTGAGTAATGCTGCTATTATAGGCTTGATTCCTATTTCTGCATCTTCTCTCAAAGGGTATTGTCTTTTCTGTGGCCTAAATGCCGACTTTGGTGTAATTGTAACTGGTCCTGCTGTTCGAATAAGTCCTACGTCTGACTTGCCTGTTGACCAAAGAGTCGTTGATATCTCACATAAGGCTTTCTCTTCTTCTTCTAATAAAAATGCTAATCAGCTGTCCTCGCTAGATTGCAAGTGTACAGCTGGGTGTGTTTGCGTCAACCAATTCAACTTTTGTTTCTGTATTCCCTGTTCTGACAATTCTAAGTCAGTCTGTTTCTCCCATCTTGTTACCTTTTCTCCTAAGTCTGCCCATTTTACGTTTTTATTCTTTGTCAAGCTGACATGTGGCAATCGATTTGATCTATATAATGCAAGGAATTCTTGAGGTAATGAGCAGTTAACTACACTGTTCCCCTCAGTATCCCAATACAAAGTAAGTAATACTAATCTAGTTGCACGATTTCTGAATAATTCTTGCTCATACTCTCTATCAGGTCCTGGTGTATTACAGTAGTATAGAGTACAGTGCAACAAATGCTGTCGATCAGTTTCAAGGGAGGGGGCTTTACTGATGGCTACGTTCAACAGTTCCTCGGTTACTGCCCATGGACCAGTCGTAACTAGGTCCTGGTTGTACCAGTAAAACGTTTCACCCTCCGATCGCACCACAAAAGTATCCATTTGTCTCTGTGCCTCCATGCCCTGCACAGTTGGAACTACTGCTATGCCATATATCTGCATAAGGTCCCTACCCAATAGGTTCACTGGACATTTTGCAGAAACAACAATCTTACTTCTTTGAGTCATACCTGAAACAGGGTCAGTTATTGCTATATCATGGGAGAGTGGTTCCCTGTATAGCTGTCCATTCGCAGCTTTCACTAATATATAATCAGGTGATTCTGAATGTTCTGATAACTTGGAGGGGTGAATCAGGGTCCGTGACGCTCCTGAGTCACACAGGAATTTGACTTCCCTTCCCTCCACCAGAAGTGTAACTTCCGGTTTCGTATCTGCTAAGTAGAGCTTCAGGTTCAATAATGCTAAATCCAAAATTTCACTTTCTTCATCCTCCATATCTACTTGCACTTCCTCTATTCCTTCTATCACATTTACATCTGTTCTCTCTTTATTAACTTCTCCTGATGATTTCTGATTTCTGCATGATGTATCTTCACTATCATATAGTCAGTCCTCATCTCCCTTGTCTTCTGTGATTACCTTTTTGTTCTGTATACAATCCCTTGCTAGATGTCCCTTCTTCCCGCACTTAAAGCATTCACCTCTCTTTTTTCTTTCTTCAAAATCTTCTGACCGTTTGTCAGATTGTTTATTTCCCTGGGCATTTTTCTTTCCCTTTTTGCCTGACTGTAACACAAATACTTCAGCTCCATCTTCAGCAGTGAAGACTTGCGCCTTCTTTTTCTTTTTGCTATTAAAATGTCTTTCAGCATGTCTAGCATATTCAAGTAAGGCTTGTAGCCTATCTGTTTGATGGTCTATCATATGCTTCGTAATGAAGCTGCTGATAGGTGCAATGCAACCTTTTAAAAATGCATTTTTCAATTGTTGTTCATACGGGGAATCATTTACTTGATTTTCAGGAACTGTCATACCACTATGATTATTAAAACATTCCAATAATCTAGCATAGTACCCATCTATTGTCTCATTTTCTTGTTGTATGCATTGATTAATGCAAGTCCAGTCTGCTCTAGGTTTCCATTTCTCAGAGATTCGGTCTGTAAGACCTTTCACTCTGTTGTCTAGTTCTGCGTCACTATGTGGGAGTGGTTTAAGCTCTGCATTGAGGATTCCAGGTGCCACAAATCATGTGCCAATCTGGACCTATAATTTGTCTTACTACTTTTTCTACTTCTTCCCCATTCAAGTGGTAACTCAACCTCATGCCTTGCAAATCTTCTAAAAATTTCGTAAAATTAACTTTCGGATGGGGGATTCCCTCAGTAGCTTTCCGGATGTCCTCCGGTGTCCATGGTCTGTATACTAAGAGTGTTGGGTCCTGCCCAGCCTGTCCTGCCTGAGGATTTGGGACCTCTATAAGTGGACATATTTCTTCCTCACTCTCATCCTGTAGGTTTCTCTCTATTTGATATGATTCTGCGTCCCCATGTATTTTACGTGCTCGGGACCTAGTTTCAATAGGATCTCTAACATATGGTTGTGGTCTTGCTGAAACTTCAGGATAATGCGGAGGTGGACCAGCCTGTCCACTCACTTCATATCCTGAAAAAGTCAACGGAGGGTGCAGGGGAAGAGGAGCTGTTGCTATTACTATATTATTATCTTCTTTGTCTAAAAATAATGTTTTTGAAGTTTTAGTCTTTTGTTCCCTACGGTTTGCTTCCTCAATCCACCTGTGTGCCTGAGGAATACCTAATTGGCGTTGCTTTTTTGCCTGACCTCCCGCATCGGATTTAAGTTGCTTAAGGAGTTTAACCAGTGAAGTTTTATCTAATTTACCATTGAATTCATGTCTGTTAACCCATTTCGTATAATACCTAACATTATCAGAACGTTGTGATTGCATATATTTTGCGTCTTCGGTTAGGGGCGGATCTCGCGATGTTTTAGTGCACTGATTTCCCATTAAAAGAAAGTGTTACGTAACCCTTCTTATCACGTGATATCAAAATTTCAGTTCCTTTTCACAGTTTATCTAGAATAACTGCCTACCTTATTCTGTTACCCTGATCTATGACCAAATATACAGTTATTCCTTTTGTCCCTGATCTGCATAACAAATCTTGACAACTATATTTACTGTAACCTAGTCCCTGATCTAAAACAGAAAAAAGGCAAAATCGTCCTACCTGAGCATCCGGTATTGAGCCGTCCAGGATCCGCTCTTCGGCCACAGATCAGAAAGTGGCCAGCCTCTTTAAACGACAATTCAGTCGGAGGTCTTTTCACCCAAGAATAACCGTTTCGGTAACTTCTCCTGCGCAGTATTCAACCACCGGTAGACTCTGATCTGCAGCTGTCTGAGGGATTTCCGGCTAAAGAAGGACCAAACTGTTAAATAAAATCAAGAGATCAATACACAGGAGGTTCAGGTTCAAAAGTTTACTAGTGTACACCAGGAGGCAAAAAACGTACAAGTACAGAATTTTGTCTGACATGAAACAGGAAGTATACAATTTTATAGTATTTACATTCAAATTGTGCCCACCTTACTGACGTGGTATGTCACAGGGCATCTACATCACTTTAGCATACAGTCCTCTATTCATAA
Source organism: Protopterus annectens (assembly GCF_019279795.1). NCBI lineage: Eukaryota > Metazoa > Chordata > Ceratodontiformes > Protopteridae > Protopterus > Protopterus annectens. Next base: position 261,311,934 of record NC_056733.1, read on the forward strand.
AATACTGCTGATACTGTATACTTAAAAAAAGTTTTCCTCTGGTAACAATATGGCCTTGCTATCCACCTGGTCAGACATAATGTCTTTCTGTAAAGTTACTTCCTCAAGGTTTCAGATCAGTTCAAATACAATAGCAGATTCAGTCTTTTAATACACTTCTTTGTTCCCTGTAACACTTTCCCAACAGCTGTGTGTTATCTAGTAATACATACACAAGGCCAAATCATCCCAGCAGGAAAGAGCAGAAGATTTCATTATTTCACATATTTAATTTCCTGACCCAGCAGATAATCACTTGTGAAAAGCATAAACATTAAAACTTGCTGAGCTAGCAGCTGCCAGGGTCAGAGGTCGACTTGCTACAAGCCACACTGCAGTTTCAAAACTTCTTGCAGTTACACATGAATTCATCCTTTTTGTTATATCATTAATAGAATAAAATGCATTACATACTACTTTGCTTTTAAACTAGCACTTCACATATATTCAAATACATATTTTTCTAACATAGAATATCCATATAATTTGGGGATTCAATAATGGCTCCCAGTTTGCAGCCATCTGCAAACTTTGTTAGCCAGAGTCCCTTAGTGTTGCCTTGTACTTCAGAGAAGTAGATGCCAAACAAGAGTGGTCCCAGGACTGAACCCTGAGGTACTCCACTTGTTACTTGTCTGGAGCTGGATTTGGAGTCAGCTACTTTTACAGTGTGGGTTCTGCCAGTAAGCCAGTTGGCAGCCCATTTAGTGACATAGGGATTAATGCCCAGCTTAGTAAGTTTATCTATGATTCCAGAGTGGGGGATGGTGTTGAAGGCCTTGACAAGGTCCAGATAAGCTATGTGGACCACCTTACCCTCGTCCACGGGTCTGGAGACTGATTCGAAGAAGTCAATCAGGTTCAGGAGACAATATCAGCCCTTCATGAACCCAAACTGGGTGGGGTTCAGTGTTGTAAGGTTGCCAATGTCTTTGTTTATAATTCCATGATAATACATTCCATGGCCTTGCAGATCAGGCTTGCCAGACTGATGGGGCAGTAGTTCCCAGGATCCAAGGTGGATCCCCCCTTGTGGAGTGGGATAACTGTAGCTGTGCACCACTCAGTGGGCATGAAGCCTGGGGTGAGGCTATCAATTATCCAATATATAAAACATTACAGCCAAAAAACCAGGCCGTGAACAATTTGCCCATCTTCAGGATGTTAGCATGATGAATCACAGCTGCAGGCCCTAATGG